>NC_091255.1:68618928-68929464 GCF_042477335.2 Ovis canadensis | reverse complement strand
GCTTCCAAATAAAGTTTCAAATTAGCCAAAACAAAAAAAAATTAGAAGTGGGGAAGAGAACCCATGGCCTCCATCCCATATATGACATTTATGATTTCAAGGTGACATTCTGTGTTTGGGGGTGCTGGGTTCGGAAGTCATGGTCTGTTGGTAAAATATTGTCAGAAGTCCCAAGGAGAGGCCATCCTAAAGATGAGTTCTTTGGGAAGGGAAAGTTTTAATTTGTTTTGTAGATTCTGAATCCGTGAAACCAAGGTGGGGAATCTGGGCTGTTGTTCCCCCCATCGGAATTCCCCTCCCCGATCTGAGTTCAGTGTTTCTCTAGGATTGGTTCCACAGTGGGGTAAACATCGGGACAGAGGGGCTGCTTCAAAGCAAATGAGGCCCTTAATTTATCATAAAAAAGAAGACTGGTTGTTAAGGTTTTATTGGATTACAATAAAGGCTCCTAGCACTAGGAGCCTGTGGTTTTATTCCCGGCATCACTCAGGGAGGTTGAAATCATAACCACAGATTATAGCAATGAACTTCCAAATTTCCATACCCTAAGCAGGGACGCTGCCTTCCTGGAGCTAACGTGGAATTACATGCTCTGCGATTTTAGGGGATGTATTGGAAAACTTTCTGTTTGGATATCGCTGGGGAAAGGCTGTGATTCTCCAATCACCTCTGTGGTCACAGCTCCAGTATTCTTAAAAAAGGAAAGGAAAAAAAAACAGAAAAACAAAGGATGATTGTTGCAACTCCCTCAGCTCTGTTCTCTTGGACAGTTTGAAGGTTTTTATTAATTTTTTTTCTTTCACTGAGTTCAGTAAAAGTTCTTATAAGGTCACCCTAGGGTGTAGCCGTGGCTTCTGCAGATTGCCCCAATGGCCTGTGGTCAAGTTGTATTTTATTAGCCAGAAAGACTCTAAAATCTACCATCTGATGTAAATTGTATGTACGATGTGAAGTGCGACCTCATTGGAAAAGACCTTGATGATGGGGAAGATCGAAGGCAAAAGGAGAAGAGGGCAGCAGAGGATGAGGTGGTTAGATAGTGTCACTGACTCAGTGGACACACATTTGAGCAAACTCTGGGAGATGGCGAAGGTCCGGGAAGCCTGGCGTGCTGCGGTCCACGAGGTCACAAAGAACTGGACACAACTTAGTGACTGAACAACATCAGCATATATTTAGGAGGCTCTAGTGGTAAAGAACCTGCCTGCCAGTGCAGGACACCTAAGAGCCTCGGGTGTGATCCCTGGGTCGGGAAGATCCCCTGAAGAAGGAAATGGCAATCCACTCCACTGTTCTTGCCTGGAGAATCCCGTGGACAGAGGAGCCTGGCGGGCTGCGGTCCATGGGGTCGCAGAGAGTCGGACACGACTGAGCGACTGAGCGTGAGCGCGATGGTGCTTGTGTGCTCAGGTGGGTCTGACTCTTTGCGGCCCCATGCACTGTGGCCCGCCAGGCTCCTCTCTCCGTGGGATTCTCCAGGCCAGAATACTGGAGTGGGTTGCCATTTCCTTCTCCAGGGGATCTTCCTGACCCAGGGATTGAACCCAGGTCTCCCACATTGCAGGCAGATTCTTTATACCACTAAGCCACCCGGATAGCCCATTTAGTACTCTGCATACATTAAAAAGATCGGGGGGCACCATTATTGGTCCATATTGGAATGAAAGAGTTAATGGAAGACATAAACAAATGCATTTTATTTTTCTTCTGGGAAGAGATATCTGATTGAACCAGTAATGAAAAATAAGGTCTGTTTGAGTTCTTTCTTTTTCTCAGACTCTTTGTTGCCCAGACGTTTAATGAAGTGGAAACAGTCTGTGAAAGCTCCTGCTTGAAACTGCTCATCACATTTGTCTTTTGCCCTCCAGGCTCAGGGCCGTTTTTCACATTGTAGGAAGCTGTGTCCCAGCTCTCACAGCTGGAGAGAGAAGCAGTGATGTCTTTGGGAAGGATGGTCAGCGCCTGGAGGGATGGGAGCTTGTCCTTTGTCTGGTCTGTTACCAGTTCAGTGTTCTTCCTCTACTTCTGGATAGGAGCTAATCCTTGGGAGTGTTCACTGCATTAGTGAAGACGCCCTTCCCTAAACTGTGTAAGTCACAGAAAACTCAGCAGTAAAGACGTATGTTATCTCACAGAAGTGGAGATCCAGAAATAGGAGCCCTTTTATCAATGATCGGAGAAGGCATTGGCACCCCGCTCCAGTACTCTTGCCTGGAAAATCCCATGGAAGGAGGAGCCTGGTAGGCTGCAGTCCATGGGGTGGCTAAGAGTGGGAATGTCAGTAAGGACTTTGGCTGGTTTGGGTTTTGTTCCTATGTATCCATTCTTTCCCTGGAACAGGGTTCAATATCCCTGCCCACATTCACATGATTTACCCCACCGCAATGAGAAGAGATCAAACCAGTCAGTCCTAAAGGAAAACAACCCTGAATATTCACTGGGAGGACTGATGCTGAAGCTGAAGCTCCAGTACTTTGGCCACCTGATGCGAAGAGCCGACTCACTGGAAAATACCCTGATGCTGGGAAAGATCAAAGGCAGGAGAAGGGGACGACACGGGGTGAGATGGTTGGATGGCATCACTGAGTCAATGGACATGCTGCTGCTGCTGCTGCTAAGGCGCTTCAGTCGTGTCTGACTCTGTGCGACCCCAGAGACGGCAGCCCACCAGGCTCCCCCGTCCCTGGGATTCTCCAGGCAAGAACACTGGAGTGGGTTGCCATTTCCTTCTCCAGTGCATGAAAGTGAAAAGGGAAAGTGAAGTCGCTCAGTTGTGTCCGACTCTTAGCGACCCCATGGACTGCAGCCCACCAGGCTACTCCGCCCGTGGGATTTCCCAGGCAAGAGTACTGGAGTGGGGTGCCATTGCCTTCTCTCAATGGACCTGAGTCTGAGCAAACTCTGGGAGTTGGTGGAGGACAGGGAGGCCTGGCGTGCTGCAGTCCTTGGGGTCACAGAGAGTCAGACACGACAGGAACTGAACAGCAAGAGGGGAGAGTGGCCATCCCAGGTGGCTGAGTGGTAAAGAACCCGCCTGCCAACACAGGAGACCTGGGTTCAATCCCTGGGTTGGAAAGACCCCCTGGAGAAGGAAATGGCAACCCGTTCCAGTATTCTTGCCTGGAGAATCTCGTGGTCAGTGGAGCCTGGAGGGCTGCAGTCCGTGGGGGACTCAACAACAACCCCAGCCCTAAGGGGAGAGCCGGCTTCACTTTCCCCTCCTCCCCCACACCCCCTGCAGTCTCCCGAGACTGTGGGCTTTGGCTCCAAACAAGCTCTCCCTGGGGTGAGCCTGCAGACAGGATGCTTTCACACAGAACCTTTCAGAGAGCGGCTGGCTCGCGCCTCCTTCGCGAGGGGCTGCTTGCTGCTGGCCGAGCAGCAGGTCTTACCAGCAGCTGCTGCTTAGCCCCGGTCTTAGCCCCGGCCTGGGAGGAACAGGCATTTGGTGGTGGGTGTGGGAATGGGTGTGGACTGGAGCCCAGAAGTCCCGCAGCCCTCCCAGGACAGAGGGAGACAACTGTGTGCTGCCTTAAGCCACTAACACGTTGGAGCTGTTTACGGCCACTGGGAAGAATGACTAATTTTAGAGGGCAGTGTCCCTCCATCTCTCCACGCCTGTCCCGGCCCGCGGCGGGCTGCTCGCTGAAGCTGCTTTCCTTTGCGGTGGGAGGCCGACGACAGAGCTCCGCGCGTCCCCTCCGGAGGTGCCGGGAGGCCTCCTGCCGTGTGTGCTGTGCACTGGAGAGCTTGGCGCAGACTCCGGGGAAGACCTCTTCTGGTATCTTCCCGATCAGAGATGGGCCACAGGTTCGCCTCGAAACGTCCCCGGAACATGTAACCCTGCAGCTGACTTGTGCCAAAATCAGGATCGACTCCTCGGCCAGGAGGGCTGTCACTTAAAAAAAAAAAGCTTATTTTGTTTAATTGAGGCATAATTGACACACGTTAGTTTCTTTTTTTTTTAATTTAAATTCATTTATTTTAATTGGAGGCTAATTACTTTAGAATGTTGTATTGGTTTTGCCACACATCAACATGAATCCGCCACGGGTGTACACGTGCTCCCCATCCTGAACCTCCCTCCCACCTCCCTCCCCTCACCATCCCTCTGGGTCATCCCAGGGCACCAGCCCCAAGCATTCTGTATCCTGCATCGAACCTGGGCTGGTGATTTGTTTCTTACATGATATTATCATGTTTCAGTGCCATTCGATAACCCTGTATGCGAGACAGCAAAAGAGACACAGATGTATAGAACAGTCTTTTGGACTCTGTGGAAGAGGGCGAGGGTGGGGTGATTTGGGGGGATGGCACACGTTAGTTCCAAGTGTGCGGCATATGAGTCCTTGTTTGTGTATGTTGTGACGTGATCACTACGGTAACTCTAGTTAACATACTTCACCCTGCATGCTCAGTTGTGTCTGACTCTGTGACCCGTGGACCATAGCCCACCGTAGCTCCGTCCATGGGATTCTCCAGGCAAGGATACTGGAGAGGGTAGCCATTCCCTTCTCCAGGGGATCTTCCCGACCCAGGGATCGACCCTACGTCTCCTGTGTCTCCTGCATCGGTGTCTCTAAAATCGCCAAGGGGGCTCCCAGCTTGGTCTCAGACATCACGATGCAACGAACTTTAATAAACTATCATCTGTCACGTTTTGGTGTCATGTTGAAGATAAACATCCACAATTATATAAAAAGGTCATCAAAATAGTCCTCCCTCTTCCAACAGTTACCTGTGAATTCCATTTTTTAAAACCACTTCAACCAAAATAGGGGCTTCCCCGGGTGGCTCAGTGGTAAAGAATTTGCCTGCCAATGCAGGAGATGCAGGTTCAGTCCCTGGATCGGGAAGATCCCCTGGAGGAGGAAATGGCAACCCACTCCAGTATTCTTGCCTGGAGAATCCCATGGACAGACGAGCCTGGTGGTCTAGAGTCCATGGGGGTCACAGACAGTCAGACCAGTGAGCAACTGAGCATGTAACCAGAACAATGGATCGCAACAGAGTGAAAGCAGAAGTAGACAGGAGAGCCTGAGACTTTAGTATTTAATTAGGGCAGACTTGAAAGAGATTTACCAAATGTAAAACCAGTCCACTCTTTTCACTAAATTTTTTTTGGAAAAAACAGTTACTGTTGCTAACACATTTATGTTAACGGAATGGGTTTATATTTTAACAGCTAAAGAAAAATGTTATAAATATCTCAGCTTTAATTTCCAATATTTTAAAAAAGGAAAAGCTTTGGTTCTAAGGCCATATGTAGCTATACATAAGTACGTAAGACTGTGTGATGGACTGTTCCATTAAAGTCTGTACCACATTTTGAAGATGGCCCTTGGAGTAGGAAATGGCAACCCACTCCAGAATTCCTGCCTGGAGAATTCCATGGACAGAGGAACCTGGTGGGCTACAGTGCACGTGGTCACAAAGAGTTGGACATGTCTTAGTGACTAACATTTCACTTCCCCTTACACTTAGGGTATCAGCTGAAAGCTGTTGCAAAAACTGGGCCTTTTGATCTCTTTCTTAACACTGTGCCAAGGCAGGCTGGTATATCCGCCTGATTTATTCTATAGGCCATCATCTCTCTAAGCTTCAAAGGGCTCTTCCAACAACGTATTAGGACAGGCTCCAGGGGTGTCTGCCAGGATAGCAAATCTTAAGACACAGGAGAGTTCCCCTTCAGTGGAGAATCCTCTCCTGTGCAGACTTACATTCTGGCTCTGTCCTCTCCGCCTCTGGTCCTGTATCTTTAACATCAGTTTCCAGGCCTTTCTTCCCAGTTACCACAGGTACAAAGAAGCCGTACCCTTCAACTGTTTTTGATCCTAATCCCTTTCTTCCCATAGCAGCAAGTGGATGTCCCAGCTGGGCTGTGCTGAGAACTGCTCCTTGTTCTGGGGACTGGAAATAACAAGAGGCATGAAGGACGGTCTTAAGAGGCCCGTCATCAAGGCATCTTTCTCGGGTAACAGTCTCCAGGCCCCAGGTGCTCTTGGAGCTGCTTTTCCATAGCTGGATGATTTCACGTGGCTCCGGCAGTTCAAATAGCCCTCCAAAATCCCTATCCTGGTGGGTACTATTGCTGCCTTTTTAGGGTGATGAGGTTTTCATCAGAGAGGTTTTGAACTGTAAATTCAAGCTCCTTTGTACCTCCACCGCCCTGAAGATCAAAGCTTGTGCCTGATTTTCAGCACCGTTTGCCTGCTGGCTGCAGGACACGTAGGCTTCTGCAAAGCTGCCTGTAGGCTTCCTGGCTCCCATGATGTGCTGTGAGGTGACGGCTGGCTGTCTCAGCATGTAATTCTCTTTCTGCTAGGCTTCCAGGGTATTTAACAAAAGCTATTCAACTCTATAATCTTTGTAATTGTCACCACTCTTATATCTTTCCAGGACTAGAAGAAACGTGAAAGCCAGTGCTTCCTCTTCTACCTGGACCGGATCCACCACAGGTGAGCATCTCAGTAATCCCGGCAGCTGCCCAGCCTTGCTACTCTCCGACTTGTCATCAGTCATAGAATGCCTCTTGCCATCTGACTGGTGAGTGATCCAATTCCAGTGTCTTTCTTGAGGGTCTCTATCCACTTGTCTAAAAGGCAGAAATTGAGGCAAGGCTTCAAGTACCAGTAGCCCATGTTGGAGCCGAACCCAGCAGACACAGGCAGAGGCTGGAGATGAGAAGGGAGGGAGGGAAAGCCAAGAAAGGCTTTAATAAATGGGGCCATGCGGTGGTCCACGGGGCCCCATCCTGCTGAAGCTTCCACAGAGAGTTTCTGGCTTTGTATCCACAGAACACATCTCAGCATCCTCCTCTCCATGGAGGATGTTTCTCCATCAGCTTCTGTCCCTCCTGGTTGCCCAGAGCAATAGCTCCTGGCATTTCTGGCCTCACGCACTGTGGGCTCACTTGCACGTGTTGCCAGAGCCTTCTGGTAGAAAGTGCTGCCGATGGACCAGGAGACCGTCAGTGTGAGTGAGAACCGCCCAGCGAGGCTGCCGGTGACCTCCATGGGGGCCGCAGGGTCCGGGCATGACCCTGCTGCCTTGGAAGGTAGACGAAGGACCACCACCGTGATGGGGGAAGGACAGGGATTCACGGAACAGTTTTCCACATTTTTAGTGTCTTCATGTTTTATTGCACTCCTGGTGGTTTAATGGAAATTGTTTTAGTCTAGAAGAGACTAGAGGCGGGCAGGCCAGTGAGAGAACTGTGATAGTCGTGCAAGGATGAAGTGCGGAGAAGCTGGAAATAAGGCCCTGGTAATGAGCAAACGCAATAGATCAACCATACTTCTTTTCCTTCCACTGTTACGTATTATGCTGTGGGAAGACAGAAGCAGGGCACAACTCATGCGCACCGCACAGGGCCTCAGAGGACGAAGACGACATACTATGCCGCAAGAAGGCAGAAACACGCCGCTTACGTATAGTGGCGAGACACGTACATAACACGGACACCAAAAGGAAGGGGAAATGTGTCCGAATAGTAAATGTCACTTTGAGAGCAGTGGTTAACGTTTGGGGACCAACAGCAAATATATTAGGAAAGAGGCTTCTTGGCTGTGTGCTATTGCGTTATTTCTTAAAGCTGGGTGGTGAGTCCACGGACACTCGTTATATAATTATTTTACTGTTTTGGTGTTTCTAAATTAATACAAGATATATTTAAAAACATTTTAACGCATAGGACTTGATGGCTTAGGGAATAAACCCAGCTGATTCTGTGTCTTCGTGGCTTTTTACCATATGATTTAAAAAAATAAAAAAATTTCCACACACGTATGTACATACTCACATAAAACAATAACGAGGAAACAACTCTAATTTGCTACATGTTACTCACGGTCTATGCTGATGCCCCCACAAGTGAACATTTTAATTAGCTGGTGACCTGTAATTTCCGTTTACAAATGATTTATAGACGTCTCCTAATTATAAACCAGAATCACAGAGTTTGAAGGGATCTATGATTAAATGGCAACCCACTCCAGTATTCTTGCCTGGAGAATCCCATGGATAAAGGAGCCTGGCGGGCTATGGTGCATAAGATTGCAGAGAGTTGGAGGACTGAGCCCGTATGTGTAATTAAATGAAGCATTTTTATAAGAGTGTCTTCAGGAATAGCACTAAGCTTTAAGGTGGATTTATTTATTTATTTATTTTCTCAAAGGAGTGAATCGTAGAGCTTCAATTAAATTGCATGGATGGGTTTTTATGTTGGACCACTCTGTTGGAGGCAGTGATACTTCTTTTGGGTACGAGTTTTCCAGGAATAAGGACATAATCCGCCCGTGTTCCTGCACAGGAGGGTGTTAGTCTCTCTGTGCCTGCTCACCCAGGAGGGCTTGGTGAATCTCACCCCTGCTGGAGTGACACCTACGAGAGAAATAGGATCGGTGGGGTCTCCCTCAGTTGTGGTTTTATTCACCGTAATCTCTCTGCTCTCGCTAACTCTTAGAATCATCAAAGTGCCCATTCAAAGAGACAGATGGAAAAGAACTCAGAAATCACACTGTGTTTCTTAACTTGCAACTCAATCATTCCATTTCACAGTAGAACTGAGATCCTCCAAGGGAAAAAAAAAAATAAAGAAAAGACATTTAAGTCACAGTTAAGAGCTCTGATGTTTCATCTGGGTATTTGTGAAGTAATTCTGAAAACAGCCTTACAGTTTCACAAAGAGAGAGTTCAGATCATTGCTTTGCATAAATGAGAGCCAAGCCTTTTCACCCCTCCAGATTTTATACTCATTCCCCACGGGCAATATTACCTGCTATATCCTCGGACTTTGAATTTTATTATAATTTTTATGGGAGGAGGGACTGCATTTAATAAAACTTGAATAAAACGACACTTTTCTTTAGCGGCCAAATAAAGCCGAACCTCAGGACATTTGCAGGAAAGACATGTCCTGGGTTTGTGGCCAGCTGCTCACAAGGAAGGTGAGACAGACCCGGGAATTTTAGGTGTAACCTGAAGATTCGGGGCCACTTATTTCTTCTCCCCTAGATTTGGCTTTTTTTGTCTTTCTCTTTGAGATTGAGAACAAATCTGGCTCTTGTTTTCTCAGTGACCCAGGAGAAAGGAGGCTGTATGGCGGATTATTTTTCATAATCTGAAAGACAGTTTCCCCAGTTTTCCAGTGTGGGGAGCCATCAGTCTCTGGAAAATGGAGACCTGGGTTCATGACTCTGTACCTTGGTCTGGGGTTGGGGGTCGGGAGAGGTTATGGGCGCAGACGTTTTTCTTTCACGTACGTGCGTGTGTGTGTGCTAAGTCGCTTCAGTCATGTCCAACTTTTTTCAACCCCACGGACTGTAGCCCGCCAGCCTCCTCTGTCTATGGAATCCTCCAGGCAAGAATACTGGACTGGGCTGCCACACCCTCCTCCGGGGGATCTTCCCCACCCAGGGATCGAAACCGCCTGCCTTGCCTCTCTTGCATTGGCAGGCGGATTCTTTACCAGTAGCGCCACCTGGGACGCCCTCTTTCATGTGCAATTATGCCTGAAAAGATATTTATTAGTCCTTGAGCATTTACTGTTAATTATTTTAATTGGATTACTAAATCACTTTCCTCTTTACAAATAGTAAGGAGCAGAACACACATCAGTCCTTAATTCAGCATAGGTCATGTGGGACTATTTGCCTGAGGTTTTTCACCAGGATTTAGATATTTGTGTGTGAGAGGAGGGATGTGGGTAAGGGAGGGAAAATCTGGGAGAATGGAGCTGGTTGAGTGAGTTCTGTGGAGCTGCAAGGCAGCAGAAAGTGTTAAAGAGCACATTGGAACGGTGTGGTGTGACTGTGCGTGTGTGTGTGGCGTGTATGTGTGTGCACACGTGTGGGGGAAGGGGAGTACTTCATTTATTTTAATTAATGTTTATTCTAGTATCATTGCTTTACAGTATTGTGTTGGTTTCTGATGTACAACACAATGAACCAGCCATATGAGACGCAGGTTCAGTCCTGGGTCAGGAAGAGCGCCTGGAGGAGGGCATGGCAGCCCACTCCCGTATTCTTGCCTGGAGAATCCCGAGGACAGAGGAGCCTGGCGGCCTACAGTCCATAAGATTTAGACAGGACTAAGAAGACTTACCACGCGTACGTATACATACATATATCCCCTCTTGTTTGGATTTCCTTCCCACTAAGGTCATCTCAGAGCACTGAGTAGATTCCGGTGTTGTAGAGTAGGCTGTCGGTCGTCATCTCTTTTATATGCAATATCAGGGTACGTGTGTCAGCCTCAGTCTGGAGGGGGCACACTTCCTTCATCTGGCGCCTTGAGCTGTGTCTGCTAAGCGCCGTACAAATGCAGGGGCGGGACCGTAGGAAGGGTGGAGCTGCCCCGAGTGTGGTCTTCCTTCTGCTGAGAAGTGGCTGAAGAAACAGACTGAGCTGAAACACTCACACCTCCCGTACTTTGCAGTTTTGCTCAGATCCCTGGTGGCAGCGATAGTCAGCCGCTAATTTATCTGGTGCTACCAGCCTTGGTATTTTCTTGGCTTGTCGTTGCCTGTGTTGGAGCCCAGAAATCGATGAGTCAATTGAGAGGTGAGTCAAAGCAAAGCCGCCAGCAAAAGCAGGCTATTAACTTGTCTAAAGTATCATAAATTATGCCCAGAGCAGCAGATCGGTGTATTGTAAAACCAAAAAAAAAAAAAAAAAAAGTTCTTGTTTGTAAGCAAGACATCAATACCTAGTAATCTTCTATTCCAGTTTCTTTTCTTCTCCGCTAAGCAGTTACATACTGTCTCCTTTTAAGCATCGTTGAAAAAGCATGCTTTAGCTTTTTTTTGAATGATAGCAGTGCTATAAATGGGCTTCCCAGGTGGCGCTAGTGGTAAAGAACCTGCCTGCCAGTGCAGAGACATAAGTAAGAGACGGGGGTTCAACCCCTGGATGAGGAAGATCCCCTGGAGGAGGGCTTGGCAAGCCACCCCAGTATTCTTGCCTGGAGACTCCTATGGACAGAGGAGCCTGGGGGGCTATAGTCCATGCAAACAGCCTGGAGTGACTTAGCATGCATGCGCGCAGTGCTATAACTATCTCAAGATCATGGTACATCATGGGTGCTCTATGTATTAGGCACTTCCCCAGTGGAATCAAGACATTCAACTGTATGTAAGTGATAATTATCTAAAAATAGCATCTCCAGTCCCTGTAGGTGATGAAGTCTCGGAATCACCCATTTCAGGATATGAACACTGGCAGATGTTTCCATTCTGGGTCCTTTGTTTGCCGAGGCAGGCGCAAACGCACCTTTGCTGAGTCTGGCCCTGGAAAGGATGGCCTTTGCTGAGCATGTTAGCTTTAACGCTGCTTAGTGATTTGTGTTGAGCTTTTAAGCTTGAAAGGAAAGCAGTGTGATCTTTCTTCAGAGAAAGAACAGATAAAATGTCCCTGAGTCAATACTAGAAGGGCGTTATGACTTTTAAAAGTTGGCTCAGGCAAGCTTCACTGAACAATGCCTGGGAGGTCCCTTTGAATGAAATAAATCATGGGTAATGATATAATAATTTCTTTAAAATATAATGTGGGAAGCCAACGTCTGTTTGCAGATGACAGATCTGGTATCCAGGAAACCAGCATTGCTTCTTTTCGAGGAGGGTCTGTGTTTGAAGACTGAAAAATATTCCTGATAGCCTTTGATACAAACAAATGGATGGTTTGACAGAGTGGGAAACAAGGAAGAGAGGGAATAGGATGGTTTTCGCTTTTCATTTGAAGGCTCAGTTGTGGCCCGGGAGCTGATGCCCCGAATGTTCCATGCAGTTTCCTAACATTTGGTTCAAATTGTTTGATAAAGAATATAGTGCGACCTGTATAATAGCTACAAGGGATTAACAAACAAACAAACAAACAAACATGCCTTCTTCCAGTGCCACCCAAATAATCAAATAAAACCACACCGTGAAACAGGAGGGACGTTTCTGATTGCTTGAGTCATGTCGAGACTGGTGAAAGTCTGGAATGTGATCGTCCTTGTCCTTCATGCACTGGGAAGGTTGAAGGCATGTGAAGAGCAGCAGCGACGCAGCCGAACCGTCCAGGGCTGATGCAGGGGTCTGGGTTTGCAAGCAACCCTGGGGAAGCCGTGGAAGGGGGCCATCGAGGACGTCCAGGCACGACGCTAAAAGGCGGTATGTGTCCTGGTCCTGCAGCTTCTATTCCTCTTTCTGACAGTAGAGCGCTCGATAGGCAGGTATTATCTTTTACTCCTGTATGGATGATTCTCTGTGACTTTAATAAGACACACATAAAGAAGAACCACATCCTTACACCAAAACCTACTTTTTCAAAACACGTGGGTGTGTGTGTGTGCTCCTGCGAAGTTGCTTTAGTTGTGTCCGACTCTGCGACCCCATGGAGTGTAGCCCACCAGGCTCTTCTACTTTTGGGATTCTCCAGGCAAGAATACTGGAGTGGGCTGCCATGCCCTCCTCCAAGGGATCTTCCCAACCCAGGGACTGAACTTGTGTCTCTTATGTCTCTTGAACCGGCAGGCAGATCCTTTATCCCTAGCACCACCTGGGAAGCCTTCTTTCACAACACGGGTTCTACCAAAGAGGTGGGTGGTGTTGGAGGGAAAGCTTGAGGTCCCCTGAAACAGGGAGCAAAGCTAGAGCTTTCTTGATTCAGTCTCTGATTCATGAGTCAATGGAAGAGACTACAGGTGTGAAAAGAGTTTCCCATGAGCCAGCGGGGCTCAGGAGAGTCTCGAAACTATGGCAGCAGGTCAGGCTTTGTTGACTCAGCAGGGTACAGAATTAGCCAGTCAGCTTGAGCTTTGCATTTCTTGGGAACTAAAGCAGTAAATTAAAATGATCTGTCAAGAGAATCACAGTACGGACCCCTTTGACAGACATCCAGTTATTTTGGATTACATGACATTTATGAGTTTCTTAGGAAATTTGGTGCAATCCTTATTTTTGCCAAAGTTAATTGCCTTTGCAATGTTGGCACTGCAAAGCCTACATTCCATAGGATTGAAATTTCTAGACCCAGAGCTGTTGTGCCAACTGTGAGTTTTGGGTTAAGGGATTAGAGTGGCAGAAAGGTTAGGGAGAGAAAGAATTAGAAATGTGATAGGTGGCTTTACAGATATCAGTTTAGATTCGGGAGCAGAGATGCCAGCCACAGGCTCTGGCTCATTCTCAGTTTAAAGGGGATTTAGAGTTATCTCAGACTCCTTCCCGCACTAAGGGTTTACCCTTTATGGTAATAACGATGGGATGAAAGTAAGAGCAGAGGCCGAAGGAAGGTCACGCGGACGAGGCTGGCCTGGCGTGGAGAGTGAGGCAGCCAGGGTGGGTTCCGACACTCCAAGTTTTGCCTTCGAAACACCTCTCGCAGTTTGTCCATCTGGCAGTTTGTCCATCAGAGCGCCCTAGTTTCATTGTCCGATTGGACTCACTCTAGTTGGGACTGTCTTGAGGCGACAAAGTCAAAGGAGGAGGCGTAATATAATGGTGAGAGTTTGGGTTCTAGAAAGAGAAGACCTACATTTGAAGTTCAGCTTTATCCCTTGCCGGGATGTTAAGGAAACGATTTACCGTTCCTTGCCTCAGTTTCCTTTTCTGTAAATGGGAATCATTATGTGCCCATGTCGTAGCGTTCTTTTGACAGATGCTTTCATTTTCTTCTCTTTACCATCTTCTCCATCAGGGCAAGGATTTGCATTCACTTTTTTGACTGTGGCATCCCCAGTGCCAATTGAAGATCTTATTGTTGTTCAGTTGCTCGGTCATGTCCAACCATCTCATCCTCTGCCATCCCCTTCTCCTCTCTGCCCTCAGTCTTGCCCAGCATCAGGGTCTTTTCCAAAGAGTCGGCTCTTTGCATCAGGTGGCCAAAGTATTGGAGCTTCAGCTTTAGCATCAGTCCTTCCAGTGAGTATTCAGGGTTGGTTTCCTTTAGGATTGATTGGTTTGATCTCTTTGCTGTCCAAGGGACTCTCAAGAGTCTTCTCCAGCATCACAGTTTGAAAGCATCAGTTCTTCGGCACTCAGCTTTCTTTATGGCCCAGCTCTCACATCCATACATGACTACTGGAAAAACCATAGCTTTGACTAGATGGATCTTTGTCAGCAAATGGATGTCCATGCTTGATGTTTGTTGAATGAATGCATACATATGGTGCTTGGAACAATACCTGGAACACAGGAAATCCTTTATAAATGTTGGTTGATGATGTAATTTTTCTCGGAAGTGCCTGTTCTGCTAGTTTCCATCATGATTTCCAAGCCTAGTGCAGGGCTAGCACATGGAGTGAAGATTCCTGTGGCGGGCAGAATGATGTCACCATCTTGCAAAGATGTCTCGTTCCCCATCCCTGAGCTGTCGATATGTTAAGTCACATGACAAACGGGAATTAAGATTGCAGATTGAGTTAAGATTGCTAATCAGTTGATCTTAAAATACGAAGACTATGTTAGTTTATCTGGTTGGGTCCAACGCAGTTGTAAGAATCCTTCAGAGTAGGAGAGAGAGGCAGAAGAGACTCAGAGAAAGTGACGTGCCATTCAGTGGGTCCGAGAAAACATTGCATCACTTGCCTTGAACGTGGAGGAAGGGACCTCAGCGTGAGCAACATGGACAGCAACAGAAAATGATTAGAAGGCTCAATAAGTGTCCATTGAACTGAGCCTGCATGGAAAGCTTGTTTGTTTCAACGGTCAGTTAGATTTTATCTTTCCTTTGTAATGTCAACGCTCTACGGTATGCCTCATGTGAGGAAATCACATAACAGCTTAACGAAGAAAGTCAGAGTCCTGTGGGATCCTGGTAGCCTCGGCAAGCACAGGGAACCTGTAGGTGTGATTGTCCCATGACTCTCTTTACGCTCGCACACACATGCACGTGCACACACTTGCGTGTGCAAACGTGCAGACACACACAGACACATATGTGCACACACAGTGTTCCTTACGTGAGATTTTACCCCACATGGCAGCTTGAGTTTCCATCATGGACACATCCCCACCCTTCCTAATCTCATTCCAACTCTGTCTACACAGCCAACCATGAAGGTGTGATAACTCCCTAGTGTGTGTTCTTCGATAGATTTTTTGCACTTTGGTGATCTCAGAGTCTTCTCTTGTGTTGTTGGAAAAAGGTGTTTGCTGTGAGCAGTGCATGCTCTTTGCAAAACTCGTGCCTTTGCTCTGCTTCATTCCACATTCAAAGGCCAAATTTGCCTGTCTCTTCAGGTGTCTCTTGACTTCCTGCTTTTGCATTCCAGTCCCCTGTAATGATGAGGACATCTTTTCTGGGTGTTAGTTCTTAAAGGTCTTGTTGGTCTTCATAGAACTGTTCAGCTTCAGCTTCCTCAGCTTTCCTGGTCAGGGCATAGATGTGGATTACTGTGATATTAAATGGTTTGCCTTAGAAATAAACTGAGATCATTCTGTTGTTTTTGAGATTGCACTGTGAGAGTCCAAGTACTGTGTTTTGGACTCTTCTGTTGACTATGATGGCTACTCCATGTCTTCTAAGGGATTCTTGCCCACAGTAGTAGATATAATGGTCATCTGAGTTAAATTCACCCATTCCAGTCCATTTTAGTTCACTGATTCCTAGAATGTTGATGTTCACTCATGCCATCTCCTGTTTGATCACTTCTAATTTACCTTGATTCACGGACCTAACATTCCAGGTTCCTGTAAGGAGCAATATTGTTCTTTACAGCATTGGATTTTACTTCCATGACCAGTTACACCCACAAATGAGTGTTATTTTTGCTTTGGCTCCATCTCTTCATTCTTTCTTGAATTATTTCTCTACTGATGTCCAGTAGCATACTGGGCACCTACCGACCTGGGGAGTTCATCATTCACTGTCCTATGTTTTTGCCTTTTCATACTGTTCATAGGGTTCTCAAGGCAAGAATACTGAAGTGGTTTCCCATCCCCTATTCCAGTGGACCACATTTTGTCAGAACTCTCTACCATGACCCGTCTGTCTTGGGAGGCCCTACACGGCATGGCTCATAGTTTCACTGAATAAGACAAGGCTGTGGTCCATGTGATCAGTTTGGTTAGATTTCTGTGATTGTGGTTTTCATTCTGTCTGCCCTCTGACTGATAAGGCTAAGAGGCTTAACGAAGTTTCCTGATGGCGGAGACTGTTCAATTCAGTTCAGTTCAGTCGCTCAGTCGTGTCTGACATGTTGTGACCCCATGAATCGCAGCACGCCAGGCTTCCCTGTCCATCACCAACTCCCGGAGTTCACTCAGACTCACGTCCATCGAGTCAGTGATGCCATCCAGCCATCTCATCCTCTGTCATCCCCTTCTCCTCCTGCCCCCAATTCCTCCCAGCATCAGAGTCTTTTCCAATGACTCAGCGCTTCACATGAGGTGGCCAAAGTACTGGAGCTTCAGCTTTAGCATCATTCCTTCCAAAGAAATCCCAGGGCTGATCTCCTTCAGAATGGACTGGTTGGATCTCCTTGCAGTCCAAGGGACTCTCAAGAGTCTTCTCCAACACCACAGTTTAAAAGCATCAATTCTTTGGCGCTCACCCTTCTTCACAGTCCAACTCTCACATCCATACATGACCACAGGAAAAACCATAGCCTTGACTAGACGGACCTTAGTCGGCAAAGTAATGTCTCTGCTTTTGAATATGCTATCTAGGTTGGTCATAACTTTTCTTCCCAAGGAGTAAGCGTCTTTTAATTTCATGGCTGCAATCACCATCTGCAGTGATTTTGGAGCTCAAAAAAATAAAGTCTGACACTGTTTCTACTGTTTCCCCATCTATTTCCCATGAAGTGATGGGACTGGATGCCATTTTCTTTGTTTTCTGAATGTTGAGCTTTAAGCCAACTTTTTCACTCTCCTCTTTCACTTTCGTCAAGAGGCTTTTTAGTTCCTCTTCACTTTCTGCCATAAGGGTGGTGTCATCTGCATATCTGAGGTTATTGATATTTCTCCTGGCAATCTTGATTCTAGCTTATGTTTCTTCCAGTCCAACGTTTCTCATGATGTACTCTCCATATAAGTTAAATAAGCAGGGTGACAATATACAGCCTTGACGAACACCTTTTCCTATTTGGAACCAGTCTGTTGTTCCATGCCCAGTTCTAACTATTGCTTCCTGACCTGCATGTAGATATCTCAAGAGGCAGGTCAGGTGGTCTGGTATTCCCATCTCTTTCAGAATTTTCCACAGTTTATTGTGATCCCCACAGTCAAAGGCTTTGGCATAGTCCATAGAGCAGAAATAGATGTTTTTCTGGAACTCTCTTGCTTTTTCCATGATCCAGTGGATGTTGCCAATTTGATCTCTGGTTCCTCTGCCTTTTCTCAAACCAGCTTGAACATCAGGAAGTTCACGGTTCACGTATTGCTGAAGCCTGGCCTGGAGAATTTTGAGCATTACTTTACTAGCATGTGAGATGAGTGCAATTGTGCAGTAGGTTGAGCATTCTTTGGCATTGCCTTTCTTTTGGATTGGAATGAAAACTGACCTTTTCCAGTCCTGTGGCCACTGCTGAGTTTTCCAAATTTGCTGGCATATTTAGTGTAGGACTTTCACAGTATCATCTTTCAGGATTTGAAACAGCTCAACTGGAATTTCATCACCTCCACTAGCCTTGTTCGTAGTGATGCTTTCCAAGGCCCACTTGACTTCACATTCCAGGATGTCTGGCTCTAGGTGAGGGAGCACACCATCGTGATTATCCGGGTCGTGAGGATCCTTTTTGTACAGTTCTTCCATGTATTCTTGCCACCTCTTCTTAATATCTTCTGCTTCTGTTAGTTCCATACCATTTCTGTCCTTTATCAAGCCCATCTTTGCATGAAATGTTCCCTTGGTATCTCTAATTTTCTTGAAGAGATCTCTAGTCTTTCCCATTCTGTTGTTTTCCTCTATTTCTTTGCATTGATCGCTGAAGAAGGCTTTCTTATCTCTTCTTGCTATTCTTTGGAACTCTGCATTCAGATGCTTATATCTTTCCTTTTCTCCTTTGCTTTTCACCTCTCTTCTTTTCACAGCTATTTGTAAGCCCTCCCCAGACAGCCATGTTGCTTTTTTGCATCTCTTTCCCATGGGGGTGGCCTTCATCCCTGTCTCCTGTACAATGTCACGAACCTCCGTCCATAGTTCATCAGGCACTCTATCTATCCGATCTAGGCCCTTAAATCTATTTCTCACTTCCACTGTATGATCATAAGGGATTTGATTTAGGTCATACTTGAATGATGTAGCGGTTTTCCCTATTTTCTTTAATTTAAGTCCAAATTTGGTAATAAGGAGTTCATGATTTGAGCCACAGTCAGCTCCTGGTTTTGTTTTTGCTGACTGTATACAGCTTCTCCATCTTTGGCTGCAAAGAATATAATCAATCTGATTCGGTGTTGGCCATCTGGTGATGTCCATGTGTAGAATCTTCTCTTGTGTTGTTGGAAGAGGGTGTTTGCTGTGACCAGTGCATTTTCTTGGCAAAACTCTATTAGTCTGCCCTGCTTCATTCCACATTCCTAGGCCAAATTTGCCTGTTACTCCAGGTGTTTCTTGACTTCCTACTTTTGCATTCCAGTCCCCTATAATGAAAAGGACATCTTTTTTGGGTGTTAGTTCTACAAGGTCTTGTAGGTCTTCATAGAACTGTTCAACTTCAGCTTCTTCAGCGTTACTGGTTGGGGCATAGACTTGGATTACGGTGATATTGAATGGTTTGCCTTGGAAACGAACAGAGGTCATTCTGTTTTTGAGATTGCATCCAAGTACTGCATTTTGGACTCTTTTGTTGACCGTGATGGCTACTCCATTTCTTCTGAGGGATTCCTGCCCGCAGTAGTAGATATAATGGTCATCTGAGTTAAATTCACCCATTCCAGTCCATTTTAGTTCACTGATTCCTAGAATGTTGACGTTCACTCTTGCCATCTCTTGTTTGACCACTTCCAATTTGCCTTGTTTCATGGGCCTGACAATCCAGGTTCCTATGCAATATTGCTCTTTACAGCATTGGACCTTGTTTTGATCACCAGTCACATCTACAGCTGGGTATTGTTTGTGCTTTGGCTCCATCCCTTCATTCTTTCTGGAGTTATTTCTCCACTGATCTCCAGTAGCATATTGGGTACCTACTGACCTGGGGAGTTCCTCGTTCAGTATCCTATCATTTTGCCTTTTCATACTGTTCATGGGGTTCTCGAGGCAAGAATACTGAAGTGGTTTGCCATCCCTTCTCCAGTGGACCACATTCTGTCTGACCTCTCCACCATGACCCACCCGTCTTGGGTTGCCCCGCGGGCATGGCTTGGTTTCATTGAGTCAGACAGGGCTGTGGTCCCAGTGTGATTAGACTGACTAGTTTTCTGTGAGTATGGTTTCAGTGTGTCTGCCCTCTGATGCCCTCTTGCAACACCTACCATCTTACTTGGGTTTCTCTTAACTTTGGCATGGGGTATCTCTTCACGGCTGTTCCAGCAAAGCACAGCCGCTGCTCCTTACCTTGGACAAAGGGTATCTCCTCACCGCCGCCGTTCCTGACCTTCAACGTGGGAATACTCCTCTAGGCCCTCCTGCGCCAGGGCAGCCACTGCTCCTCGGACATGGGTTGCTCCTCCCGGCCGCCGCCTCTGGCCTTGGACGCGGGGTGGCTCCTCCCGGCCGCCGCCCCTGGCCTTGGACGCGGGGTGGTTCCTCCCGGCCGCCACCCCTGACCTCGGACACGGGGTGGCTCCTCCCGGCCGCCACCCCTGACCTCGGACATGGGGTGGCTCCTCTCAGCTGTTTTTGGCTGTCGCAGCCTGGCACTCTCGGCAGCTGCCCCGACCTCAGACATGGGGTAGCTCCTCTTGGCCATCGCAGCCACTTGTGCTTAGTGTGCCAGCCGGGAAACTGGGTCTTGTTCTGATGGGCAGGGCTGTGCTCAGTAAATCTTTAATCCACTTTTCTGTTGGTGGGTGGGGCTATGTACCCTCTCTGTCGTTTGACCTGAGACCAGACTATGGTGAAGTTAATGAAGATGATGGCGACCTCCTGCAAAAGGTCTCATGCTGCATGGCTGCACTCAGTGCCCTGACCCTGCAGCAGGCCACCGCTGATCCACGCCTCTGCTGGAGACTCCTGGACACTCACAGGCAAGGCTGGGTCAGTCTCTTGTGGGGTCCCTGCTACTTTCTCCTGAGGCCTGGTGCACACAAAGTCTTGTTTGTGCCCTCCAAGAGTCTGTTTCCCCAGTCCTGGGTAAGTCTGGTGGCTCTATGTGGGGTTAATGGCGACCTCCTCCAAGAGCGCTTATGCCATACCCAGGTCTGCTGGACCCAGAGCCCCTGCCCCTGCAGCAGGCCACTGCTGACCCGTACCTCTGCAGGAGACACTCAGACACTCAAAGGCAGGTCTGGCTCTGTCTCTGTGGGGTCTCCTGGTGTGCACGAGGTTTTATTTGAGCCCTCTGAGTATCTCTGAGGGTATGGAGTTTGATTATAAATGCGATTTTGACCCTCCTACTGTCTTGTTGGAGTTTCTCCTTTGCTGTTGGACATGGGATATCTTTATGCAACAGCTTCCTGTCGATGGTTGCTCAGCAGTGAGTTGTAATTATGGAGTTCTCTTAGGAGAAGGTGAGTGAGCATTCTTCTACTCCGCCATCTTGTGTATCACCAGATGGTCAATACTGAAATCAGATTGATTATATTACTTGCAGCCAAAGAAGAAGAAGCTCTATACAGTCAGCAAAACCAAGACCAGGAGCTGACTGCGGTTCAGATCATGAACTCCTTATTGCAAAACTCAGACTTAAATTGAAGAAAGTAGGGAAAACCACTAGACTGTTCAGGTATGACCTAAATCAAATCCCTTACAATTATACAGTGGAAGTGACAAATAGATTCAAGAGATTAGATCTGATAGACAGAGTGCCTGAAGAACTCTGGACAGAGGTTCATAACATTGTACAGGAGACAGGGATCAAGACTGTTCCCAAGAAAAGGAAATGGAAAAAGGCAAAATGATTGTCTAAGGAGGCCTTACAAATTTCTGAGAAAAGAAGAGAAGCTAAAGGCAAAGGAGAAAAAGATATAAGCATCTGAATGCAGAGTTCCAAAGAATAGCAAGGAGATATAAGAAAGCCTTCTTCAGTGATCAGTGCAAAAAAATAGAGGAAAACAACAGAATGGGAAAGACTAGAGATCTCTTCAAGAAAATTAGAGATACCAAGGGAACATTTCATGCAAAGATGGGCTTGATAAAGGACAGAAATGGTATGGACCTAACAGAAGCAGAAGATATTAAGAAGGGGTGGCAAGAATACACAGAAGAACTTTACAAAAAGGATCCTCATGACCTGGATAATCACGATGGTGTGATCCCTCACCTAGAGCCAGACATCCTGGAATGTGAAGTCAAGTGGGCCTTAGAAAGCATCACTACGAACAAAGCTAGTGGAGGTGATGAAATTCCAGTTGAGCTATTTCAGATCCTAAAAGATGATGCTGTTAAAATTGTGCACTCAATATGCCAGCAAATTTGGAAGACTCAGCAGTGGCCACAGGACTGGAAAAGGTCAGTTTTCATTCCAATGCCAAAGAAAGGCAATGTCAAAGACTGCTCAGACTACTTCACAATTGTACTCATCTCACACACTAGTAAAGTAATGCTCAAAATTCTCCAAGCCAGGCTTCAACAATATGTGAACTGTGAATTTACAGGTGTACATGCTGGTTTTAGAAAAGGCAGAGGAACTGGAGATCAAATCACCAACATCCGTTGGATCATCAAAAAAGCAAGATGGTTCCAGAAAAACATCTACTTTTGTATTCTTGATTACACCAAAGTCTTTGACTGTGTGGATCACCACAAACTGAAAAATTCTTTGAGAGATGGGAATAACTTACCACCTGTTCGGCCTCCTGAGAAATCTGTATGCAGGTCAAGAAGCAACAGTTAGAACTGGGCATGGAAAAACAGACTGGTTCCAAATAGGAAAAGGAGTATGTCAAGGCTGTATATTGTCACCCTGCTTATTTATCTTATATGCAGAGTATATCATGTGAAATGCTGGGCTGAATGAAGCACAAGCTGGAATCAAGATTGCCAGGAGAAATATCAATAACCTCAGATAAGCAGATGACACCACCCTTATGGCAGAAAGCAAGAAGAAGTAAAGAGCCTCTTGATAAAACTGAAAGAAGAAAGTGAAAAAGTTGGCTTAAAATTCAATATTCAGAAAACAAAGATCATGGCATCTCGTCCCATCACTTCATGGCAAATAGATGGGGAAACAGTGGAAACAGTGTCAGACTTTATTTTGAGGGGCTCCAAAATCACTGCAGATGGTGATTGCAGCCATGAAATTAAAAGACGCTTGCTCCTTGGAATCAAAGCTATGACAAACCTAGACAGCATATTAAAAAGCAGAGACATTACTTTGCCAACAAAGGTTCATCAAGTCAAAGATTTGGTTTTTCCAGTAGTCATGTATGGATGTGAGAGTTGGACTGTAAAGAAAGCTGATTGCCAAAGAATTGATGCTTTTGAACTCTGGTGTTGGAGAAGACTATTGAGAGTCCCTTGGGGTACAAGGAGATCAATCCAGTCAATCTTGAAGGAAATCAGTCCTGAATATTCATTGGAAGGACTGATGCTGAAGCTGAAACTCCAATACTTTGGCCACCTGATGTGAAGAACTGACTCATTGGAAAAGACCCTGATGCTGGGAAAGATTGAAGGCAGGAGGAGAAGGGGACAACAGAGGATGAGATGGTTGTATGGCATCACTGACCTGACGGACATGAGTTTGAGCAGAATCCGGGAGTTGGTGATAGACAGGGAGGCCTGGAGTGCTGCAGTTCATGGGGTCTCAAAGAATCAGACACGACTGAGAGAATGAACAGAGCTAAACTGAACTGATGTCAGGGTTGGGCTCAATGACACGTTCTTTTGCAGTATTCCTCTTCTTAGTGGTACCTCAAGAAAATCCTGCAGGTCATTTTTGGAGGATTTGTGCCCTATGATGTGAATATAACTCCATTTTTCTCTCCCTTGTTGATGGGCATTCTCTGTGATTTTAACTATTGATGCCTGCACACAGCAGTGCAATTCGTGAATCTGATACTTCTTGCACAAAACAAAGAATTCCTAATTTGTAAAAGACTATTTTCACCAAGATGCCTCTTTGTGATGCTAAGAATTCTGGAGAGACATGTGTTTTCTCCCCAAAAGTTATTATCTAGGGGCTGCAGATAAGGTCCACAAGAATTGTAGCAAGTGGAGGAGACAGTGACGTTTAAGGGTCTATAACCAGCAAGTCCTAAAGAAAGTTGACCCTGAATATTCATTGGAGGGACTGATGCTGAAGCTGAAGCTCCAATACTTTGGCCACCTGATGTGAAGAGCCAGCTCATTGGAAAGGACTCTGATGCTGGGAAAGACTGAGGGCAGGAGGAGAAGAGGGTGAGAGAGGATGAGACGATTAGACAGCATCACCAACTCAATGGATATGAATTGGAGCAAACTCTGGGAGATAGTGAAGGACAGGAAAACCTGACATGCTGCAGTCCATGGGGTTATACAGAGTCGGATGAGAGTCAGCGACTGAATAAAACAGCAAAACCCAGAAAATACCTTTCCTTTCTCTCTAACTTAGGAAAGTCTTCCACTTGCAATCAATCCTGTCTGTCAGCTTGCTTGGAAAGACGGTGTTTATTTACACTGGCTTTTACCCCTCTAAGGAAATTCAGCATAGCAGAAGGCCCTCTAGGAGAATGCTGTTAGATCATCGTTGTTTTCTGTTTATCCCAGTGATATGCAGAGTGATTCAGCTCCTTGTTGGGTAAAAAAAGGCATAGTAATTAAACCGTGGTCATTAGGTCACTACTACTGAGACATTCCTTGACTCCCTGTGTGACTGTTTCATTAGCTCTTCATAGGCAGGCTGCAGACTAGCTTGGTACAAGAGCTCTCATTGATGCTGTCTCTTAAGTACAGTCATTCAGTGGTATATTTTCAGCGTCTGAATCAAAGAAGCATTCTTCTGCAGTCTGCACAAACCTGTTTGGCACACGCTCTTGTTTATGGAAAATCCAAACACATGTTTGTGTTATTTTGAAAGGGGTGGCAGTTGGAAGGAAGGGCTCATAGGAGGTTAGGACTCTGGCGCTCCACAGCAGGCTGGATTCTTAAAGCCTGATCTGGTTTCATAAAGTAAGCAGAAGTCTGAGCTCAGTCTAGACACTGGCTGACATGTAGACAAAAGAAGGAATCCGGTCAGCCGTGGGCTGGTCACAGGTTCTGCTGAAGAATGCCCAGGGATGGACAGAGTCCTGGGGCCATTGTTAGGGAGCCCTGCGCATCCTCTCTCCTGTGACTTGTCACTTTCTCTGCACTGGCCCCGTCATCTCTTACAACTACACAGGCAAAAACAGGCTCAGAGAGCAGTGGGCCCAACGTTCCAGCTAAGAAATGATTGCTGTTGTTTAGTTGCTAAGTCATGGCCGACTCTCTGCACCCCATGGACTGCAGCGCGCCACGCTCCTCTGTCCTCCTCTGTCTCCCAGAGTTTGCTCGAACTTATGTCCATTGAGTCAGTGATGCCATCCAACCATCTCATCCTCTGCCATCCCCTTCTCCTTTTGACTTCAATCTTTCCCAGCTTCAAGGTCTTTTCCAAAGGGTGTCAGCTCTTCAAATCTCGTGGCCGAAGTATTGGAGCTTCACCTTCAGCACCAGTCCTTCCAGTAAATATTCAGAGTGGATTTCCCCAATAAATACAGAATACAGAAAGACACATTTTTAAGAGCTTCTTTGTGGAAAATGTCATTCATATGAAGAGTTGAGACCTACTAAAATTTTTTATCCTGAACCCATCACCTAATTTCAAAAACGATCAATTCATACCCAGTCTGGTTCATTTGTGTCTCTCTAGCCCCTTCTACAATTGGGTAATTCATTGGGTTGGCCAAAAATTTCATTCAAGTTTTCTGCAAAATGTTACAGAACAAACATTTTGGAGTTCCCCTGTGGCTCGGCAGTAAAGAATCTGCCTGCAATGCAGGAGACACAGGAAGCTCGGGTTCAGTCCCTAGGTTGGGAAGATCCCTTGTAGAAGAGCATGGCTACCCCCTCCAGTAATCTTGCCTATGGACAGGAGAACCTGGTGGACTACAGTCCATAGAGTCAAAAAGAGTCGGATAAGAAATGGCAACCCACTGCAGTATTCTTGCCTGGAGAATCCCAGGGATGGGGGAGCCTGGCGGGCTGCCGTCTATGGGGTCGCACAGAGTTGGACACGACAGAAGCGACTCAGCAGCAGCAGCAGCAGCGTACTCACGCATGCAGACCTTTTGGCCAACCTGGTATTTCTAAGAGATAAATATTTATTAAAAGTATGGTCACACTACTACTTTATGCCTAAATTGAAATAATAATTCCTTCATGCCATCAAGTATCTGACTTGATACTGGCAAGTCTCTGACTTTCCCTGAATGTGGGGCTAGGGTTTTAATGGGTCTACACTAGGTGTCCTAGTCACACTTGTGTGATCTCGTTGGTCCAGTCTGAAACACTTGCCCTGTAACATCCACGTGATCTAAATTCTTCAAACGGAAATCTGGTTAAATACAACCTATCATTTCCTGGAATCCTCCATTGACAAGCAGCTGTTCTAATTCCATTAATTTAACCCTGAATATCCACTGGAAGGACTGATGCTGAAGCTGAAGCTCCAATACTTTGGCCACCTGATGCAAAGAGTCAGCTCACTGGAAAAGATCCTGATGCTGGGAAAGATTGAGGGCAGGAGGAGAAGTGGGCCACAGAGGATGAGATGGTTGGATGGCATCACTGACTCAATGGACATGAGTTTGAGCAAACTCTGGGGGATGGTGAAGGCCAGGGAAGCCTGGTGTGCTGCAGTCCATGGACAGACACAGCTTAGCGACTCAACAGTGGACAGCAGGGTAGCTCTATTAACATGCATTATGGATGGAAAAAGTATGAAAAATGAGAAAAAGGAACAGCTCGCCTGAAATGATGTGTATCGAGGGAGGTGAGGGCGGTGCCACAGGAATATGGAAGGGTGGGGAGTCTCCCCACAGAAGCAAGGAGGACATCTCCACTCAGAGCCAGGGAGTGCGAGTATTCCTGAGCTCTTAGCTCCTGTCAACATGAAACGATTATGCAGAGGAATCCGGCTGATGAACCAGGTTTTATTGCCATTTCTGATGAAGGATTTCAGCCTAAGATCAGATCAGTAGACTGATTTCTAAACTGAGGTGCAAATCCAGTTTCACTCTTTGCTTCTCTGGCCGTGCTTTCCTGGAATTCCTAAGTTCTGCCCTGAACTTTTGGAAGTGAGGGCTGAAGTCCAGACACAGCTTTTCAATTAATGCAAATCATAGTCTCGGGTTCTCCTGCAAGTCAGCATGTGACACGGCTGGAGGCCTTGTGCCTGCTCCGAGCAGGGGCCACGCTAATGAGTGCATGCCCTTGAATATCTGATGAGTGTGACGAGTGTGTGCGGGCTGGAGCTGCAGCTGGGCCCGCTCAGCTTTTCAACCCCGCCCCTGTCCTGCCTGACAGTGTGTGTTCGCCCCATTAGACCGGGGTTGGTCAGCTCAGGGCAGGGATGCGGTTGTGCTTTTGCCCTGCCTGACAGTGTGTGTTTGCCCCATTAGACCAGGGTTGGTCAACTCAGTCATGAATAGCACCTGCTGAATAATTTGCAGGACCTACTTACTCTGCTCCTTGGAAGAAAAGTTATGACAAACCTAGACAGCATATTAAAAAGCAGTTTAATCATGTCACTGCCAACAAAGGTCCCTGCAGTCAAAGCTATGGTTTTTCCAGTGGTCATGTATGGATGTGAGAGCTGGACCATGAAGAAGAGTGAGTGCTGAAGAACTGACGCTTTGAACTGTGGTGTTGGAGAAGACTCTTGAGAGTCCCCTAGACTGCAAGGGGATCCAACCAGTCCATCCTAAAGGAGATCGGTCCTGAGTGTTCATTGGAAAGACTGATGCTGAAGCTCCACTACTTTGGCCACCTGATGTGAAGGGCCAGCTCATTGGAACCCTGATGCTGGGAAAGATTGAAGGCAGGAGGAGAAGGGGATGGCAGAGGATGAGATGGTTGGATGGCATCATTGACTCAAAGGATGTGAGTTTGAACAAACTGTGGGAGACGGTGAAGGACAGAGGAGCCTGGTGTGCTGCAGTCCGTGGGATGGCAAAGAGTTGGACATGAATGAGCAGCTGAACAGCAACAAAGAAAAGAGATGATTAATGAGACCCTCCTGTATAGCCCAGGCTGTATTGTGTAGTATACAATGCTGTATCCTATACAGCGTTGATCAGCTCTGCTCAGTGCTTTATGGTTGACCCAAATGGAAGGAAATCCAAGACGGGATATCTGTAAACATATAGCTGATTCATTTCGCTGAACAGAAGAAATTTATACAACATTGTAAAGCAACTGTGAAGTGAAGTGAAGTTGCTCAGTTGTGTCCCACGCTTTGCGACCCCATGGACTTAAGCCTATCAGGCTCCTCCGTCCATGGGATTTTCCAGGCAAGAATACTGGACTGGGTTGCCATTTCCTTCTCCAGGGGATCTTCCCTACCCAGGGATCGAACCCGGGTCTCCTGCATTGTGGGCAGACGCTTTATCCTCTAAGCCACAAAGTAGTGAAGGGAATGGGCATGTCCAGTTTTCTTTATCCACTTCTCTCTCTGCCTCCAGCCCCCTTTACGAATTCCCCAGTTCCCCATAGAGAGAAGAATGTTCGCAGGCAAACAATGAAAGACCCAAAGCAGCCTTTTCGCGGCCTATGAACCAATCTCGAACTTTCCAGGGGCCTGTCCTTCACAGGAAAAACACTGAGGCACTTCCTCTGTGCTTTTGCATCTGAAAAGGAGGCCCCCCTCTCCAAGTGCTGAGTGACATCTCAGAGCTTCTTTCTTTCCAGTCAAAGTGGAAAATATCAACTAAGGTTTCAAAGGAAAGGAAATGTTATGTATTTTCTCATCAAATTTGGCATTATCTCTCTGGCAGGCAGGCCTTTAATCTTCGGCACAGTATTTTTCCATTGTATAACTTTGAGCTCGCCTTCAATCTGTCTCGCGCTTTTAACTTGGGCTTTCCAAAATACGAAAGGGCTTTGCACAACTTATCTTCTTTTCTCATTTGTTTCCGCGATACTTCTGATTATCATTTGCCAGGGTTTCTCCAGAGAAGCTCACAGTTTTGCCCCTGTGAACACTGAATGTAACCCAGATAAAGTTCCTTTGTTAGTGGGAATTCATTAACGACCTTGATAAAAAGAGCTTTCCAAATCCAGCATCCTGGGAGGACTGAAATGATTCAGGGTCTGTTGATAGAAACGTATAAATGAGAAAGTGCAGTAATAGGCCTTTAGAGAAAATCCCATTAAAGTTTTAAATGAGAAGGAAAGCAAGGCACTTCTGTTCTGGTGCTGGGGAACAATGGTGACGCGCCTCTGCCAGCCTCTCCCCCTAAGCCCTGGAAAATAGTCGTGAGATTGATCTTTAGGAGTCAAACTTTATTTTTTTAATAATTTGGTTTCGGTGTTTATTTATTTATTCTCGGCTGTGCTGAGTCTTCCCTGCTGAAGGGGTTTCCTCTGGTTTCGGTGGGAGGGCCCTAGGCACACGGGCTTCAGGAGCGTGTCTCCTGGGCTCTCGAGTGCAGGCTCAGTAGTTGTGACGCACGGACTTTGTTGCTCGGCAGCACATGAGATCTTCCAGATCAGGGATGGAGCCCCTGTCTGCTGCATTGGCAGGTGGATTCTTTACCACTGAACCACCAGGGAAGCCCCTTGTGAAACTTGTAAATCAGTCTGTCCTTGCACAGATCGCAACAGAGATGTGTAAAGATGGAACTGCACGCAGCCTGATGAAATGTATTAGGAAAACATACGTCAGACAGACACGTGAACAATGCAAGCAGAGAATTCACAGAGGGAGATGTTGGCAGGTTTTTTCAGAAGCTGTTGGGGCCAGGAAATGGGGTGGGCGGTGGGGCCCAGAACTTTGTTAGGTGGACTTCAACATTCTTGCCTGCAAAGTCGTGCCTGACTCTTTTGACCCCTTGGACTGTAGTCCTCCAGGCTCCTCTGCTCCTGGAATTTTCTAGGCAAGAATGCTGGGAGTGGCTTGCCATGCCCTCCTCTAGGGGATCTTCCTGACCCAGGGACTGAACCCACATCTCATGCGTCGCCTGCCTTGGCAGGCGGGCTCTCTTCCCCTAGAGCCACCTGGGCAGTCCTAAACACTCTCGACTCACTGCCAAGTGCACCCGGTTGTCAGGATGGCTCTGTTGTGTTTTCTTAGGCTGAGTGCATGGAACACTCAGACTGCTTGTTAACATCCTTAGTCATAATCTGCACACGCCAATCTTGGCTCACTCCAGTGAACATCCAACAGGGATAGTTCACACTGTTCATTCACAAGTAGGTAATTCTCGTCTCTCAGGGTGAATTAATAAACCACAGTTCTGGCCTTACGCATAAGATGACTGACTCGATGGGCTGAGCCCTGCCTCAAGAGGAAGACCTGGACCCCGGATGCTGGAGGGAGGTCCCAGCATCATCACGTTGCTCCTCTGTGAGCACCTTCCTGACAGATCTTGGGCCGCTGAGCATTCTGGGAACATTGTCCTGATGGATTTAGGGCGCTGAGCATTCTGGGAGCAGGATGGATGTTTAGTTTGTCCTCTTTCACATCTTAGTCCTTGATAAATAAATATATATTTGTCATTCCTGATCCCTGATTTAGATCATGTCATGAAATGATACTCTGAAGGCTAAACCGGGTGGAGTGACACAATGAGGCCCCTGGCTTTTCATGTTGGATGCGATTAAGTCACTGTTTGTATAAATCTGTCTAGAAAACATCGTGTATACCCATCATGAAGTTGGGGCTCATTCTTCTAACAATGCATTTTACCTTCTTTTCGCTGTGTCCCTGACGCTGCCTTTGCTTGTTTCTGATGAGTCTGTCCTGGTTGGTCACATCCTCAAACCTGCATTTTTTTTTTTTTTTACTTTATTTATTGATGTGGACCATTGTTTAAAAACCGTTATTGAATTTGTTGCAATATTGCTTTTGTTTTATGTTTTGGCTTTTTGGGCACAAGGGATGTGGGATCCTAGCTCCCCAACCTGCAGCCCCTGCAATGGGGGCGGGGGGAGCGTCTTGGCCACTGGGCCACCAGGGAAGTCCCAGCAAGCTGCCTTTGGCACCTGACTTCTGCCCATGTCTTCTTACAGCTGCTCTCGGCTCCTTGTCTGTACTCTGAGCCTTTTCTGCATCTGTTTCAACAGTGACTCCTCACGACTAAGCCTCCTGCCCACAGTCTAACTCTCCCCACCATCCCTGTTGCTCTAGTCTCTCCAAAGCTTTAGAAAGATGCCTTTCAAAACTGGGTGAATGGACTTAATCCGCCTGCCAATGAGGGGACACCATTTCGGTCCATGGTATGGGAAGATCCCACATGTTGTGGGACAGCTAAGCCCGTGGACACAACCTGTGCTCACCAACAAGAGAAGCCCACACACCTCAGGCAGAGAGAAGCGCCCACTCCCTGCAGCTAGACAAAGCCCATGCAGCAGTGAAGACTCAGCCCAGCAGTAAATAAACAAGGGATACATTAAAGCTGAGTGAATCGTCTCCTTCTGTGGTGGAGTCCAACCAAAGAACAGCAAGAAGAATTTTGAGAAACCCGTGAAAGGGAGGCGTCTAAGCAGCAACGTGGCATCACAGCCTCATGAACTCAGACAAGGCATTTGCCACCACAGGTGACCGTGGGCAGAAGTGGCAAGGTCCCGAGAGTCGGCAGGAGGCAGGCGCATCTGGGAGAGGGGGCAGGAAGGCCAAGGTGTCTTGGCTCCAGGGAGGGAAAGTGTGATGGAATAATCCTGCACTTGAGCAGCCCCGTGAAAGGCCTGGGATCCCCGTGGAAAATCCCTGCACACCAGTCGGGAGTGACCGCCGTCTGGAGGGGTGTAGATGAGCCCCTGGGGACTGAGCGTGGCCTTGCTGCAGTCAGGAAGCCTCACCCACACACCTGTTTTCCATCGTCAGCACGTGGTGACTTCGTGGTAACATTCCTCCCTGCTTTGGAAAATAGCGGTTGATTTGCAGCCTAGTTTCTTGGCGTCAGATGGGGACCCTGGGAGTTCATTTCAATTCCTGTGAATTCTCCGGGGTCACATGGTTTACAGTGAGTCTTTCGAAGGAAATTTCATATTTTCTGAGGCTGGGAAATGGACCCCTGAAAAGGTAGGAGTTTGATTTACCTAAACAAAAATCTCTTCATAATTTTCCCCTTGCATTCTCTACTCTATACCCAACTTGCTCCTCACTGATAAATTCGACTTCAGCTTTAGAATGTGATTTTGCTCTGATTAGCTTTCTGTCCATCAGAATCCCACAGTGATAATAACATCTAAGTATTTTGTTACACAACATACTACTTTTGTAAATGACACGTATTCTGAGAGAAAAAAAAGTCACCTATCCGAAGGTGAAGCACGTTGACAAATGTTTCTTTAAGCAAAGCTAATTGCGTGGAATATTTTATGGCATTTCCATGGAAAATGTTACAGGACATCCCTTGAGGATTTCGGGGGACGTTTTATAGCTGTTTCCTGCTCCATCAGCATTTTATAGGATCCTGTGGAAAGCAGGCCTGCTGCTTGCTCTGCATCTGGGAAGTCGCGGCCGTCGGTTTCTGTGAAACAATGGAGGGGCTTAAAGTGCAAGCGCGTTTGGGGGACGGGACGGGGTGCTGTGAAGAAGGGCTGTGACCCTGGAGTCCAGGACGGCTGGGAGAGAGTAGGTGGGGGGAGCATATCCTTCTCAGCTGCCATAGAAACTTCATTACCGTAGTCCTCAGATGAAAGACTTTCTGACGATCTCATGTATAGTAGAAATCAGCTACATTCAGTTCAGTCCCTCAGTCATGTCCGACTCTTTGTGACCCCATGGAATGCAGCACGCCAGGGCTCCCTGTCCATCACCAACTCCCGGAGCTTACTCAAACTCATGTCCATTGAATCGATGATGCCATCCAACCATCTCATCCTCTGTCGTCCCCTTCTCCTCCTGACTTCAGTCTTTCCCAGCATCAGGGTCTTTTCCAATGAGTCAGTTCTTCGCCATCAGGTAGTCAAAGTATTGGAGTTTCAGCTTCAGCATCAGTCCTTCCAATGAACATTCAGGACTGATTTCCTTTAAGATGAATTTGTTGAATCTCCTTGTAGTTCAAAGGACTCTCAAGAGTCTTCTCCAGCACCACGGTTCAAAAGCATCAATTCTTCAGTGCTCAGCTTTCTTTATGGCCCAACTCTTACATCCATACATGACTACTGGAAAAGCCATAGCCTTGACTAGATGGACCCTTGTTGGTAAAATAATGTCTCTGCTTTTGAATATGCCATCTAGGTTGGTCATAGCTTTTCTTCCAAGGAGTAAGCGTCTTATAATTTCATGGCTGCTGTCACCATCTGCAGTGGTTTTGCAGCCCCCCAAAGTAAAGTCTGTCACTATTTCCATTGTTTCCCCATCTATTTACCGTGAAGTGATGGGACTGGATACCATCATCTTTGTTTTCTGAATGTTGAGTTTTAAGCCAACTTTTTCACTCTCATCTTTCACTTTCATCAAGAGGCTCTTTAGTTCTTCACTTTCTTCCATAAGGCACTAGCCCTTCTGATTTATTGAGAGATTTTTTGGTTCTTTGTAGTTTTTGTTGGTGTGTAGTTGATTTGCAATGATGTATTAGTTTCAAGTGTCTAGCACAGTAAATTAGTTTATCCACCTTTTTAAGATTCTTTTCCCATATAGGTCATTGCAGAATACTGAGCAGAATCCCCTGTGCTGGACAGCAGGTCCTTATTAGTTATCCATTTTACATGAAGTGGTGTGTATGTGTGAATCCCAGTCTGCTAATTCTTCCCCCCTTTCCCATTTGGTAACTGTAAGTTTGTTTTCCACATCTGTAACTCCGTTTTGTAAATAAGTTCATTTCTATCTTTTTTTTTTTTTTAGATTCCATATATAAGCAATGTGTGCATGCGTGCTAAGCTGCTTAAGTCCAGTCTGACTCTTTGCGACCCCATGGATTGTAGCCCACCAGGCTCCTCTGTCCATGGGATTCTCCAGGCAAAGATACTGGAGTGGGTTGCCATGCCCTCCTCTGTGGGATCTTCCTGGCCCAGGGATCGAACCCGCATCTCTTATGTCTCCTGTCTTTACCACTAGCACCATCAGTGATACCACGTGATATTTGTCTTTCTGTGTCTGGTTTACTCCACTTAGAGGGATTTTTTTTTTTGAGGGAGAGATTTTTAAATCTCATTGGATACAAGTAAAGTCAGTATCTACTATTTTGAAGACGTGACTATGTGTAAGAAGTCCAAACAAGGGTGAGGGCAGAGCATACGCCCCATAAACTAATCAGTCGTGCTGGGGGACAGCTTTGTTCCCGTTTGCCTACAATAGTCTACATATGAATGTTATGCACACCCAGAAGCTACTGTCCTTGACTCCACTGCGTTTCTCTGTGAGATGAATTTTAACACATAATTATTAAGGCGCTTGTATTATCCCTGGTAGCTTAGTTGGTAAAGAATCCACCTGCAGTGCCAGAGCCCCAGTTCAATTCCTGGGTCGGGAAGATCCGCTGGAGAAGGGATAGGCTACCCACACCAGTATTCTTGGGCTTCCCTGTGGCTCAGTTGGTAAAGAATCTGCCTGCAGTGTGGGAGACCTGGGTTTGATCCCTGGGTTGGGAAGATCCCTTGGAGAAGGGAAAGGGTACCCACTCCAGTATTCTGGCCTGGAGAATGCCAAGGACTATATAGTCCATGGGGCATCAAACAGTGGGACACGACTGAGCAACTTTCACCTTCCACATTATCCCTCAAGAAGATTTAAACCAGCACTTCTCTTTCTAGTCTAAACTAGCCTCTCTCTCTTTTCTTAAAAATTTTATTTTGTATTGGAGTACAGCTGATTAACAATGTTGTGATAGTTTCAGGTGGACAGCAAAGGGACTCAGCCATCCACACACATGTACCCATTCTCCTGCAAACTCCCTTCCCATCCAGGCTGCCGCCTAACATTGAGCAGAGTCCCCTGTGCTGCACATGAGGTCCTTGTTGGTTATCCATTTTAAGTAGAGCCGTGTGCACATGTCCATCCCAAAGTCCCTAATTGTGCCTTCCTCCAACCTTTGTACCCCCACACGCAGCCTTCTCTTGAAGGGACATCATAACTGGTGGTATCAATAACACCACTTTCCACTAATTTAGAAAAGACACATTCCTACCCTAGGCTTTCTTATGCTGCGACTAAATAGAGCAGAAATCGTTATCCCAGTTGTTGCAGAAGACAAGGCGTGTTGGAGCGTTGAAAATATGTTTCTGTTGGCAGGTCGGTTTGTTGAACGGGTGGGTAGTAGAACCCAGGGGTCCACACTCCTGAGTCTCAGATACCGTCCCCTGACCAGAAGAGAGGGATCCTCTGGAGAAGGTTTTGAAGGCCACCAGCGTCCCTGGGCGAGGCTCGCCATGGGCTCTGGGGCCTGGTCTCCTGGAGGCCGCAACTCTCCCCCCACAGCCCGGGCTCCCCCAGGGCCTGTGTGCTGTCTTCCTTGTTCACACGGTGGCGCGTCTCCACGATGCCACAGTAACTAATCAGTTCAAGATATTCCCTGAAGAAGTAAAACCAGTAGTGTTTAGTGTCATGGAAACAAAACAGCTGGCTGATAGGACTTTTATCCATGTTCAGTTGGCGGTTTTAGAGCTATGAAGGACGTGCCTGTCTTGTTTCATTTTATGAGGTCTTTTCCCTCCCTCTCCTGTTCCCTCTCCGCAACCACGTCTCCCTCTCCCCACCTCCTTTCCTTCCTTTTTATTAAGACACATGTATTTTTTCCTCAGCCCAGGTAACAAATTTGAAATACAAAATGTTGAAAGAAGAAATAAAATGAATATAATTATAGTCATATAGCATACAGAAACATCTTTTCTCCCCTGGATTCATTAAAACAAGTTATATTAGCCTTTCTCTTTCCTACAGTTGACTTGCTGAATTTTCACTACACATTGGAAATTTCCTCTTTGATGGGGGATTCCATGGTGGCTCAGATAATGAAGAATCCACCTGCCTTGCAGGAGACCATGGTTCCATCCCTAGGTTCAGAAGATCTCCTAGAGAAGGAAATGGCAAACCACTCCAGTATTCTTGCCCGGAGAATTCCATGGACAGAGGAGCCTGGTGGGCTACAGTGCATGGGTTTGCAAAGAGTTGGACAAAACTGAGCAACTGACACGTATCACTTTCTGATTTATTTATTATTTCCTAGCTGATCTCTTTACCTCTGAGATGCCCTGTTAATCTATGAGATCTTTATGAGGCTCTCTTGGATCTGGCCTTGGTTAGCACTAATGATACTAGGGAACAGTGGTATTCAGTTCAGTTCAGTCTCTCAGTCGTGTCCAACTCTTTGCGACCCCATGAACCGCAGCACACCAGGCCTCCCTGTCCATCATCATCTCCCGGAGTTCACTCAGACTCACGTCCATTAAGTCTGTGATGCCATCTAGCTATCTCATCCTGGGTCGTCCCCTTCTCCTCCTGCCCCCAATCTCTCCCAGCATCAGAGTCTTTTCCAATGAGTCAACTCTTCGCATGAGGTGGCCAAAGTACTGGAGCTTCAACTTTAGCATCATTCTTCCAAAGAAATCCCTGGGTTGATCTCCTTCAGAATGGACTGGTTGGATCTCCTTGCAGTTCAAGGGACTCTCAAGAGTCTTCTCCAACACCACAGTTCAAAAGCATCGATTTGTCGGTGCTCAGCCTTCTTCACAGTCCAACTCTCACACCCATACATGACCACAGGAAAAACCATAGCCTTGACTAGACAGACCTTAGTCAGCAAAGTAATGTCTCTGCTTTTGAATATGCTATCTAGGTTGGTAATAACTTTTCTTCCAAGGAGTAAGCGTCTTTTAATTTCATGGCTGCAGTCACCATCTGCAGTGATTTTGGAGCCCCCCAAAATAAAGTCTGACACTATTTCCACTGTTTCCCCATCTATTTCCCATGAAGTGATGGGACCGGATGCCATGATCTTCGTTTTCTGAATGTTGAGCTTTAAGACAACTTTTTAGCTCTCTTCTTTCACTTTCATCAAGAGACTTTTTGGTTCCTCTTCACTCTCTGCCATAAGGGTGGTGTCATCTGCATATCTGAGGTGATTGATATTTCTCCCAGCAATCTTGATTCCAGCTTGTGTTTCTTCCAGTCCAGCATTTCTCATGATGTGCTCTGCATATAAGTTAAATAAGCAGGGTGACAATATACAGCCTTGATGGACTCCTTTTCCTATTTGGAACCAGTCTGTTGTTTCATGTCCAGTTCTAACTGTTGCTTCCTGACCTGCATGCAGATATCTCAAGAGGCAGGTCAGGTGGTCTGGTATTCCCATCTCTTTCAGAATGTTTCACAGTTTATTGTGATCCACACAGTCAAAGGCTACGGCATAGTCAATAAAGCAGAAATAGATGTTTTTCTGAAACTCTCTTGCTTTTCCATGATCCAGTGGATGTTGCCAATTTGATCTCTGGTTCCTCTGCCTTTTCTCAAACCAGCTTGAACATCAGGAAGTTCACGGTTCATGTATTGCTGAAGCCTGGCCTGGAGAATTTTCAGCATTACTTTACTAGCATGTGAGATGAGTGCAATTGTGCGGTAGTTTGAGCATTCTTTGGCATTGCCTTTCTTTTGGATTGGAATGAAAACTGACCTTTTCCAGTCCTGTGGCCACTGCTGAGCTTTCCAAATTTGCTTGCATATTGCGTGTAGCACTCACAGCATCATCTTTCAGGATTTGAAACAGCTCAACTGGGATTCCATCACCTCCACTAGCTTTGTTCGTAGTGATGCTTTCTAAGGCCCACTTGACTTCACATCCCAAGATGTCTGGTTCTAGATGAGTGATCACACCATCATGATTATCTGGGTCGTGAAGATCTTTTTTTTGTACAGTTCTTCCATGTATTCTTGCCACCTCTTCTTAATATCTTCTGCTTCTGTTAGGTCCATACCATTTCTGTCCTTTATCAAGCCCATCTTTGCATGAAATGTTCCCTTGGTATCTCTAATTTTCTTGAAGAGATCCCTAGTCTTTCCCTTTCTGTTCTTTTCCTCTATTTCTTTGCATTGATCGCTGAAGAAGGCTTTCTTATGTCTTCTTGCTATTCTTTGGAACTCTGCATTCCGATGCTTATATCTTTCATTTTCTCCTTTGCTTTTCTCCTCTCTTCTTTTCACAGCTATTTGTAAGGCCTCCCCAGAAAGCGATTTTGCTTTTTTGCATTTCTTTTCCATGGGGATGGTCTTGATCCCTGTCTCCTGTACAATGTCATGAACCTCAATCCATAGTTCATCAGGCACTCTGTCTATCAGATCTAGGCCCTTAAATCTATTTCTCACTTCCACTGTATAATCATAAGGGATTCGATTTAGGTCATACCTGAATGGTCTAGCGGTTTTCCCTGTTTTCTTCAATTTAAGTCTGAATTTGGCAATAAGGAGTTCATGATCTGAGCCACAGTCAGCTCCCAGTCCTGTTTTTATTGACTGTATAGAGGTTCTCCATCTTTGGCTGCAAAGAATATAATCAATCTGATTTTGGTGTTGACCATCTTGTGATGTCCATGTGTAGAGTCTTCTCTTGTGTTGTTGGAAGAGGGTGTTTGCTATGACCAGTTTTTATTCACAGATTTTAAGCTTTTGTTTTACTAATTTGACTAATTTTTGCTCACTGAATGTGAACTGAATTGGGAAGGCTCAGTCCTGGGTTTCGAGACCCCATCATGTATGGAAATACAACCTTGCTGTGACATTTATTCATTCATTCAGAAAGTAGTTTTTGACTACCTCCTTAGTTCCAGAACATTGTTGCAGGTGATGCGGATAGGGTCATCAAAAAATCACATGGGTTGGTTCCTGTCTTCATGGAACCCATCAAATGCATACACGTGCAAACTAGAAAAATGGTATGTTGCTGCTGCTAAGTCACTTCAATCGTGTCCGACTGTGTGACCCCATAGACGGCAGCCCACCAGGCTCCCCCGTCCCTGGGATTCTCCAGGCAAGAACACTGGAGTGGGTTGCCATTTCCTTCTCCAGTGCTTGGAAATGAAAAGTGAAAGGGAAGTCCCTCAGTTGTGTCCGACTCTTTGTGACCCCATGGACTGCAGCCTACCAGGCTCCTCTGTGGGATTTTCCAGGCAAGAGTACTGGAGTGGGATGCCATCGCCTTCTCCGAGGAAAATGGTATAGATAATCCTATTTGCAAAGCAGGAATAGAGACACAGATGTAGAGAACAAACGTATGGATATCAAGGGAGGAAGGCGGGGGTAGGAGAAATTGGGAGATTGGGATCGGCACATATAAACTGTTGATAGTATGTATCAATATAGAATGGACAGCTAATGAGAACCTGCTGCAGAGCCTGGGCACTCTGCTCAGTGCTCTGTGGCGCTCGAATGGGATGGAGTCCAAAAGGGACGGGAAGCATGGACCCGTGGGGCTGGCTCACTGCGCTGGGGGAGAGCCCAGCGCAACATTGTGAAGCAACTGTGCTCCAGTAAAAGTTAAAGTGAAAAATCCTCAAACCCGCTGGTCAGAGGTGCTCAATTATTCCTGGAGTGTCTACTGGGTGCTGCTGAGTGAAGCATGGAGAAAGTTTGTGGAAGTCATAGATGATGGCATTTCATCCTTTCTCTAGCAGTTAGAGCCAAGGGCTCTATGTTACATCAGTCCTTCAGAGGGAAAAACCCAGGGCCATAGCTGAATATTTTATCTGTCCTTCATCTGTCTGGCTATCTATCTTTCTTTCCATCTATTAATCATCTTTCTGTCATCTGTCTGCTATCTGTCTAGCATCTATGTATTATCTTTCTATAATCTGTCTATCAATCTTTCTATCATCTGTCTAGCATCTATGTATCTTTCCATCATCCATCTGCCTATCATCTATCTATTGATATCTATCTCTCATCTGTCTAGATGTCTAGATAGCTGTATGGATGTAGAGGTGTAGCTGCATATCGGTGAGATGCTCGAGATCACAGGCATGGATGCATCCCACCATCATACTCTGTGTAAATTCCCAGTAATGGAATCCTAGGTGGCAACTTTCAGACTTGAGGTTCTCCCTCTTCTCAGACTGAAAAGCCAACTCATCGTGGGAAGGAAAAAGCAAACACAGTTGTCTTCCTTGCGAGAGACTGCCCTTGTGTCGTATGCAGGCCAAGCGAGGATGCTGGTGTGGCCCGGGCAGTCCGGCAATCCCAGCCGCTGGAGCACAGGAGGCGGGGACAGTGGTGGCGGCTCTGAGCCTCCTTCTGTGGCTGCTGCCCGAGCCCCATGCACGGGCTGGCCCCGCCCTCCCGTGCCTTCCATCCGGGGCCTGCATGCTGCACCATATCTAAAGACACAGGCGTTTGCAGAGGACTTTTCAGCTGCAGTTCATCAAAGCTGTCCCACCTGTTGTCCTGTTTGTGCAGGCCAGACTGACCTCGCACAGCTGTTTGTGTGTGTGAGATGCCCAGCACAGATGCCCTTCGGGTCCGTGGCATGCTCGGATGTGACCGCTTCTTTCCGTTGGCTGCCTTGCCCTCGATGTGCACAGAAGACAGGCCCTCTGCCAGCCCCAGCTGCTCACAGGGCGTGTACTGTCATTTTGGTGGAATTCCTGGATTGTCATCTACCATCTATCACCAGTCTCTTTCTTCAAAGGAAGAATAGGAAAATAAACTATGACTTTTGCAAGCAGAAAAGAGCAAAGAGTTGGTTTGATGATATGAATTTTATTAATTATGCAACATTTTTGGAGAAGAGGTAGAAGTCTGCTCTGTGTTTGGAAACAGTAAAGAATTTAACACATTACCTCCTGGTTTAAGCACAACACATCTGTGTGCAGATGGCTGCTACCTAGTTTTATTTAGGAGCAGCTGAAAAAAAAACATAATGGAAAATAATATTTAAAAAGGAATGTGTATAGGTGAATAACTGAGTCATGTTTCTGTACAGCAGAGATCAGCACAGCATTGTAAATCAACTATACTGTAATAAAAAATAAAATAGAATGGGAAAAAAAAGGCTTTTAGGCAAACCCAAGGTCCCAAGCATTTCAGTTCCGCTTCCCCACTGGCTATATTTTCAAAACACCTCAATAAACAGGCCTTTAGAAAAAAGAATAACTTTTCTCCCTTTATTTTATAAAGACTTCTTTTGAAAACGGATTTTAGGCAGCTAGCCAAGATACATTCACAAGAAAAAACTGGTAATATGGGGGTTACTGGATGATTTTTGTGTGCGTGTGATGGTGTGAACTTAGTCGCTCAGTTATATCTGATTCTTTGTGAACCCACAGACTGTAGCCAGGTTCCTCTGTCCATGGGATTCTCCAGACAAGAATACCAAATGGGTAGTCATTCTCTTCTCCAATTGATCTTCCTGACCCAGGGATTGAACCCGGGTCTCCTGCATTGCAGATGACTTCTTTACCATCTGAGCCACCAGGGAAGCTCTGTGAACAACTATTCTTATTGAAGTTGAACTGACCATACTGTGGAAATTTCACCATTTGGTAAGTTTTTTAAACAAGAAAACTTACCTTGGGCACTAATTTAATTTCAGGCACCTGTGAAGTCCACTGTAATGTTTAAATATAAAAAAGTGAGAGTTTAGTTGTAAGGTTAGGCATTGTGGATACTGCTTATACAGTTTACTTAGTTTTATTTATTTAGTTCATTGCAAAGCTTAGATAATGCGACTACTGTTATTATTACTTACACTATTTCTTTCATTCATGGAGAAGGATTCTGAAGTCTCCTGGCAACTTTGATAATAATCCTCTTTCAAATTCATTTCCTTTTTAAAACTGGAGTATGACTGCTTTACCATGTTATTTTAGTTTCTGCTGTACAACACAGTGAATCAGCAGTGCGTTCAAGCTAAGTCCTTCAGTCATGTCTGACCCTGTGACCCCATGGACCCACCAGGCTCCTCTGTCCATGGGATTCTTCAGGCAAAAGTACTGGAGTGGGTTGCCATGCCCTCCTCCAGGGGATCTTCCTGATGCAGGGATCAAACTTGTGTCTCTTAGGTTTCCTGCATTGGCAGGTGGGTTCTCTACCACTAGTGAAGCCTGAATCAGCTATTTGTATATATATATCCCCTCCCTCTCAACTTCATTTCAAAAGAAAGCAAAAGCAGGGAGAGGACAAGTATGATGTGCTAAAGACACTGGTCATGGCCTCCTGGGCTACTGTCTCCTAAAAACGAGACTGTACCCTCCACTACAGCTAGAGAAGGGAATGGCAAACCACTGCAGTATTCTTGCCTTGAAAACCCTATGAACAGTATGGAAAGGCAAAAAGATAGGAAGCTGAAAAATGAACTCCCCAGGTCGGTAAGTGCCCAATATGCTACTGGAGATCAGTGGAGAAACAACTCCAGAAAGAATGAAGAGATGGAGCCAAAGCAAAAACAATCCACACCCAGTTGTGGATGTGACTGATGGAAGCAAGGTCTGATGCTGTAAAGAGCAATATTACATAGGAACCTGGAATGTTAGCTCCATGAACCAAGGCAAATTGGAAGTGGTCAAATAGCAGATGGCAAGAGTGAATGTTGACATTCTAGGAATCAGTGAATTAAAAGACCTTTAGAACTAACACCCAGAAAAGATGAACTTTTCATTATAGGGGACTGGAATGCAAAGTAGGAAGTCAAGAAACACCTGGAGTAACAGGCAAATTGGGCCTTGGAGTATAGAATGAAGCAGGGCAAAGACTAATAGAGTTTTGCCAAGAGAATGCACTGGTCATAGCAAACAGCTTTTTCCAACAACACAAGAGAAGACTCTACACATGGACATCACCAGATGGTCAACACCAAAATCAGATTGATTATATTCTTTGCAGCCAAAGATGGAGAAGCTCTATACAGTCAAAAACAATACTGGGAGCTGACTGTGGCTCAGATCATGAATTCCTTATTGCCAAATTCACGCATAGGAGAAAAGGAAAGATATAAGCATCTGAATGCAGAGCTCCAAAGAATAGCAAGAAGAGATAAAGCCTTCTTCAGCGATCAATGCAAAGAAATAGAGGAAAAGAACAGAATGGGAAAGACTAGAGATCTCTTCAAGAAAATTACAGATACCAAGGGAACATTTCATGCAAAGATGGGCTCGATAAAGGACAGAAATGGTATGGACCTAACAGAAGCAGAAGATATTAAGATGAGGTGGTGAGAATACACAGAACTGTACAGAAAAGATCTTCATGACCCAGATAATCACGATGGTGTGATCACTCACCTAGAGCCAGACATCCTGAAATGTGAAGTCAAGTGGGCCTTAGAAATCATCACTACAAACAAAGCTAGTGGAGGTGATGGAATCCCAGTTGAGCTATTTCAAATCCTGAAAGACGATGCTGTGAAAGTGGTGCAGTCAATATGCCAGCAAATTTGGAAAACTCAGCAGTGGTCACAGGACTGGAAAAGGTCAGTTTTCATTCTAATCCCCCAAAGAATGCTCAAACTAGTGCACAGTTTCACTCATCTCACACCCTATAAAGTAATGCTCAAAATTCTCCAAGCCAGGCTTCAGCAGTAGGTGAACTGTGAACTCCCAGATGTTCAAGCTGGTTTTAGAGAAGCAGAGGAACCACAGATTAAATTGCCAACATCTGCTGGATCATGGAAAAAGCAAGAGAGTTCCAGAAACATCTATTTCTGCTTTATTGACTATGCCAAAGCCTTTGACTGTGTGGATCACAATAAACTGTGGAACATTCTGAAAGAGATGGGAATACCAGACCACCTGACCTGCCTCTTCAGAAACCTGTATGCAGGTCAGAAAGCAACAGTTAACACTGGACATGGAACAACAGACTGGTTCCAAATAGGAAAAGGAGTGCGTCAAGGCTGTATATTGTCACTCTGCTTATTTAACTTCTATGCAGAGTACATCATGAGAAACGCTGGGCTGGATGAAGCACAAGCTGGAATCAAGATTGCCGGGAGAAATATCGATAACCTCAGATATGCAGATGACACCACACTTAAGGCAGAAAGTGAAGAGGAACTAAAAAGCCTCTTGATGAAAGGAAAGAGGAGAGTGAAAAAGTTGGCTTAAAGCTCAACATTCAGAAAATGAAGACCATGGCATCTGGTCCCATCACTTCATGGGAAATAGATGGGGAAACAGTGGAAACAGTGTCAGACTTTATTTTTGGGGGTTCCAAAATCACTGCAGATGGTGATTGCAGCCATGAAATTAAAAGACGCTTACTCCTTGGAAGGAAAGTTATGACCAACCTAGATAGCATATTCAAAAGCAGAGACATTACTTTGCCAACAAAGGTCCGTCTAGTCAAGGCTATGGTTTTTCCAGTGGTCATGTATGGACGTGAGAGTTGGACTGTGAAGAAAGCTGAGTGATGAAGAATTGATGCTTTTGAACTGTGGTGTTGGAGAAACTCTTGAGAGTCCCTTGAACTGCAAGGAGATCCAACCAGTCCATTCTAAAGGAGATCAGTCCTGGGTGTTCATTGGAAAGACTGATGCTGAAGCTGAAACTCTAATACTTTGGCCACCTCATGTGAAGAGTTGACTCATTGGAAAAGACTCTGATGCTGGGAGGGATTAGGGGCAGGAGGAGAAGGGGACGACAGAGGATGAGATGGCTGGAAGGCATCGCTGACTTGATGGACATGATTTTGAGTAAACTTCGGGAGTTGGTGATGGACAGGGAGGCCTGGCATGCTGCGATTCATGGGGTCGCAAAGAGTTGGACACAACTAAGCGACTGAGCTGAACTGAACTGGGAATAAGAGAATTTAACTCAGATGACCATTATATCCACTACTCTCGGCCAAAATCCCTTAGAAGAAATGGAGTAGCCCTCATAGTCAGCAAAAGAGTTGAAAATGCAGTACTTGGATGCAGTCTCAGAAACGATAGAATGATCTCTTTTCATTTCCAAGGCAAATTATTCAGTAGCACGGTAATCCAAGTCTATGCCCCGACTGGTAATGCCGAAGAAGTTGAAGTTGAATAGTTCTGTGAAGACCTACAAGGCATTTTAGAACTAACACCCAAAAGAAGATGACCTTTTCATTATAGGGGACTGAAATGCAAAAGTAGTAAGTCAAGAAACACCTCAATTAATAGGCAGATTTGGCCTTGGAGTACAGAATCAAGCAGGGCAAAGGCTAATAGAGTTTTACTGAGAGAACACACTGGTTATAGCAAACACCCTCTTCCAACAACACAAGAGAAGACTATACACATAGACACAACCAGATGGTCAACACCAAAATCAGATTGATTATATTCTTTGCAGCCAGAGGTGGAGAAGCTCTATGCAGTCAGCAAAAAGAAGACTGGGAGCTGACTGTAGCTCAGATCATGAACTCTTTATTGCCAAATTCAGATTTTAATTGAAGAAAGTGGGGGAAACCACTAGACCATTCACGTATGACCTAAATCAAATTCCTTGTGATTATACAGTGGAAGTGAGAAATAGATTTAAGGGACTAGATCTGATCGACAGAGTGCCTGATGAACTTTGGACAGATGTTCCTGACATTGTACAGGAGACAGGGATCAAGACCATCCCCAAGAAAAAGAAATGGAAAAAAGCAAAATGGCTGTCTGAGGAATCCTTACAAATAGCTGTGGAAAGAAGAGAAGCCAAAAGCAAAGAAGAAAAGGAAAGATAGAAGCATCTGAATGCAGAGTTCCAAAGAATAGCAAGGATAAGAAAGCCTTCCTCAAGGTAAACTTCCAAACTCATTCTATGAGGCCACCATCACCCTAATACCAAAACCTGACAAAGATACTACAAAAAAGGAAAACTACAGACTAATATCACTGATGAACATAGACACAAAAATCCTCAACAAAATTCTAGCAATCAGAATCCAACAACACATTAAAAAGATTATACATCATGACTAAGTGGGCTTTATCCCAGGGATGCAAGGATTCTTCAATATCTGCAAATCAATCAATGTAATTCACCATATTAACAAATTGAAAAATAAAAGCCATATGATTATCTCAATAGATGCAGAGAAGGCCTTTGACAAAATTCAACATCCATTTATGATTAAAACTCTCCAGAAAGCAGGAATAGAAGGAACATACCTCAACATAATAAAAGCTATATATGACAAACCCACAAACAAATAACAAACATTATCCTCAATGGTGAAAAATTGAAAGCATTTCCCCTAAAGTCAGGAACAACACAAGGGTGCCCACTTTCACTGCTACTGTTCAACATAGTTCTGGAAGTTTTGGCCACAGCAATCTGAGCAGAAAAAGAAATAAAAGGGATCCAAATTGGAAAAGAAGAAGTAAAACTCCCACTGTTTGCAGATGGCATGATCCTCTACACAGAAAACCCTAGAGACTCCACCAGAAAATTACTAGAGCTAGTCAATGAATATAGTAAAGTTGCAGGATATAAAGTCAACACACAGAAATCCCTTGCATTCCTATACACTAATAATGAGAAAGTAGAAAAAGAAATTAAGGAAACAATTCCATTCACCCTTGCAATGAAAAGAATAAAATACTTAGGAATATATTTACCTAAAGAAACTAAAGACCTATATATAGAAAACTATAAAGCACTGATGAAAGAAATCAGAGAGGACACTAATAGATGGAGAAATATACCATGTTCATGGATCAGAAGAATTAATATAGTGAAAATGAGTATACTACCCAAAGCAATCTACAGATTCAATGCAATCCCTATCAAGCTGCCAGCGATATTTTTCAGAGAACTAGAACAAATAATTTCAAGATTTGTATGGAAATACAAAAAACCTTGAATAGCCAAAGCAATCTTGAGAAAGAAGAATGGAACTGGAGGAATCAACCTGCCTGACTTCAGGCTCTACTACAAAGCCACAGTCATCAAGACAGTATGGTACTGGCACAAAGACAGAAATATAGATCAATGGAACAAAATAGAAAGCCCAGAGATAAATCCACACACATATGGACAACTTATCTTTGACAAAGGAGGCAAGAATGTACAATGGAGTAAAGACAATCTCTTTAACAAGTGGTGCTGGGAAAACTGGTCAACCACTTGTAAAAGAATGAAACTAGACCGCTTTCTAACACTGCACACAAAAGTAAACTCAAAATGGATTAAAGATCTAAATATAAGACCAGAAACTATAAAACTCCTAGAGGAGAACATAGGCAAAACACTCTCCGACATAAATCACAGCAGGATCCTCTATGATCCACCTCCCAGAATTCTGGAAATAAAAGCAAAAATAAACAAATGGGATCTAATTAAAAGCTTCTGCACAACAAAGGAAAATATAAGCAAGGTGAAAAGACAGCCTTCTGAATGGGAGAAAATAATAGCAAATGAAGCAACTGACAAACAACTAATCTCAAAAATGTACAAGCAACTTATGCAGCTCAATTCCAGAAAAATAAACGACCCAATCAAAAAATGGGCCAAAGAACTAAATAGACATTTCTCCAAAGAAGACATACGGATGGCTAACAAACACATGAAAAGATGCTCAACATCACTCATTATTAGAGAAATGCAAATCAAAACCACGATGAGGTACCACTTCACATGGGTCAGAATGGCTGCAATCCAAAAGTCTACAAGCACTAAATGCTGGAGAGGGTGTGGAGAAAAGGGAACCCTCCTACACTGTTGGTGGGAATGCAAACTAGTACAGCCACCCTGGAGAACAATGTGGAGATTCCTTAAAAAATTGCAAATAGAACTGCCTTATGACCCAGCAATCCTACTGCTGGGCATAGACACCGAGGAAACCAGAATTGAAAGAGACACATGTACCCCAATGTTCATCGCAGCACGGAACACTGTTTATAATAGCTAGGACATGGAAACAACCTAGATGTCCATCAGCAGATGAATGGATAAGGAAGCTGTGGTACATATACACAATGGAGTATTACTCAGCCATTAAAAAGAATACATTTGAATCAGTTCTGATGAGATGGATGAAACTGGAGCCAATTATACAGAGTGAAGTAAGCCAGAAAGCAAAGCACCAATACAGTATACTAACACATATATATGGAATTTAGAAAGATGGTAATGATGACCCTGTATGCAAGATAGCAAAAAAGACACAGATGTGTATAGCGGACTTTTGGACTCAGAGGGAGAGTGAGAGGATGGGATGATTTGGGAGAATGGCATTGAAACATGTATACTATCATGTAAGAATCGAATCACCAGTCTATGTCCGATGCAGGATACAGCATGCTTGGGGCTGGTGCACGGGGATGACCCAGAGAGAGGTTATGGGGAGGGAGGTGGGAGGGGGGTTCATGTTTGGGAACGCATGTACACCCGTGGTGGATTCATGTCAATGTATGGCAAAACAAATACAGTATTGTAAAGTAAAATAAAGTAAAAATAAAAATTTTTTAAAAAAAGGAAAGAAAAAAAAAGAAAGCCTTCCTCAGTGATCATTGCAAAAAAATAGAGGAAAACAATAGAATGGGAAAGACTAGATATCTCTTCAGGAAAATTAGAGATACCAAGGGAACATTTCACACAAAGATTGGCTCAATAAAGGACAGAAATGGTATGGACCTGACAGAAGCTGAAGATATTAAGAAGAAGTGGCAAGAATACAGAGAAGAACTGTACAAAAAAGATCTTCACGACCAAGATAATCACGATGGTGTGATCCCTCACCTAGAGCCAGACATCCTGGAATTTGAAGTCAGATGGGCCTTAGGAAGCATCACTTGGAAGGCAATGGCAACCCACTCCAGTACTCTTGCCTAGAGAATCCCATGCACGGATGAGCCTGATGGGCTGCAGTCCATGGAGTCGCCAAGAGTTGGTTACAACTGAGCGATTTCACGTTCACTTTTCACTTCATGCATTGGAGAAGGAAATGGCAACCCACTCCAGTGTTCTTGCCTGGAGAATCCCAGGGATGGGGGAGCCTGGTGGGCTGCCGTCTATGGTGTCACAAAGAGTCGGACACAACTGAGGTGACTTAGCAGCAGCAGCAGCAGCAGCAGGAAGCATCACTACCAACAAAGCTAGTGGAGGTGATGGAATCCCAGTTGAGCTATTTCAAATCCTAAAAGATGATGCTGTTAAAGTGCTGCACTCAATGTGCCAGCAAATTTGGAAAACTCTGCAGTGGCCACAGGACTGGAAAAGGTCAGTTTTCATTCCAATCCCAAAGAAAGGCAGTGCCAAAAAATGTTCAAACTAGTGCATAATTGCACTTATCTCACATGATAGCAAAGTAATGCTCAAAATTCTCCAAGCCAGGCTTCAGCAATACGTAAACCATGAACTTCCAGATGTTCAAGCTGATTTTACAAAAGGCAGTGGAACCATAGATCAAATTGACAGCATCCGTTGGATCATTGAAAAAGGAAGAGAGTTCCAGAAAAACATCTATTTCTGCTCTTTTGACTATGCCAAAAAGCCTTTGACTGTGTGGATCACCAGTGAAAACTGGTGAAAAATTCTGAAAGAGATGGGAATACCAGACCACCTAACCTGCCTCTTGAGCAATCTGTATGCAGGTCAGGAAGAAACAGTTAGGACTGGACATGAAACAACAGACTGGTTCCAAATAGGAAAAGGAGTACATCAAGGCTGTATATTGTCACTCTGCTTATTTAACTTATATGCAGAGCACATCATGAGAAACGCTGGGCTGGATGAAGCACAAGCTGGAATCAAGATTGCCAGGAGAAATATCAATAACCTCAGATATGCAGATGACACCACTCTTATGGCAGCAAGTGAAGAAGAACTAAAGAACTTCTTGATGAACATGAAAGAGGAGAGCGGAAAAGTTGGCTTAAAGCTCAACGTTCAGAAAACTAAGATCATGGCATCTGGTCCCATCACTTCATGGCAAATAGATGGGGAAACAGTGGAAATAGTGAGAGACTTTATTTTTTGGGGCTCCAAAATCACTGCAGATGGTGACTGCAGCCATAAAATTAAAAGACGCTTACTCCTTGGAAGGATAGTTATGCCCAACCTAGATAGCATATTCAAAAGCAGAGACATTACCAACAAAGGTCCGTCTAGTCAAGGCTATGGTTTTTCCTGTGGTCATGTATGGTTGTGAGTTGGACTGTGAGGAAAGCTGAGCACCGAAGAATCAATGCTTTTGAATTGTGGTGTTGGAGAAGATTCTTAGAGTCCCTTGTACTGCAAGGAGATCCAACCAATCCATCCTAAGGTAAATCAGTCCTGGGTGTTTATTTGAAGGACTGATGCTGAAGCTGAAACTCCCATGCTTTGGCCACCTGATGGGAAGAGTTGACTCATTGGAAAAGACCCTGATGCTGGGAAAGATTGAGGGCAGAAGGAGAAGGGGACGACAGAGGATGAGGTGGTTTGACGGCCTCACGGACTCAATGGACATCAGTTTGAGCAAACTCCGTGAGTTGGTGATGGACAGAGACGCTTGGTGTGCTGCAGTCTATGGGGGTCACAAAGAGTCGGACACGACTGAGCACCTGAACTGAACTGAACTGACCTGACCCTCCAGTACCGTCCTGAGGGCAGGTGGGTGCAGCCTGTTAGCAGCAGGAGCCTGTCAGCTTTAATGAATGGCTTTCACGCTAACTGGCTGGTTGGATGCTCCTAGGGGTAAGGAACTGAGATCCAGAGGCCAGTGAGGTTGCCTGTGAGGAGCAGTTGGGAGTCTGGAGTCAATGCTGTGGCCAGGAGCAGGTTGCATTTCAGATAAACAAAGAAGCTACAGTCCTGGTGGCGGAGGCTCGTCTATAGACTAGAATAGGGCAGGCGTCAGTTGCCTGTTGCTGTATAGCAAATTGTCATCAACTCAATGGCTTAAAATAACGCAGATTTATTATCTCACATTTTCAGTGGGTTAAGAGTCTGGGCGTGGGCCAAGTGGGTTCCTTGACTCAGGGTCTCTCACAGGTGTCAGACTCAGGGGGAGCCCCGAGGTCATTTTCTTGAGACTAGATGGTCCCATCTGGGGGCAGTGAAGAGGGGTTATAAATGCAGATGGAGCTTGGCTACCTTGCCCCCTGCTCACCTCCCGCCGTGCAGCCTGGCTCCTCATGGGCCGTGGGCTGGGACAGTCCATGGCCTGGGCTTGGGGATCCCTGCTGTAGACATCAGCTCTCCGTTCTCTCCTTCCACCAGCTCTTGGAACCACCCTTCGACTTCTGTCTCTGTGGATTTGATTACTCAGGTTGTTTTATTTTGTTTTTTGTTGTTGTTCAGTTGCTAAGTCGTGTCCGACTCTTTGTGACCCCGTGGACTGCAGCACACCAGGCTTCCCTGTCCTTCACAATCTCCCAGAGCTTGCTCAAACTCATGTCCATTGAGTCAGTGATGCCATCCAACCATCTCATCCTCTGTCATCCCCTTCTCCTCCTGCCCTGAATCTTTCCCAGCATCAGGGTATTTTCCAATAAGTAGGATCTTCGCAACAGGTGGCCAAAGTATTGGAGCTTCAGCTTCAACATCAGTCCTTCCAATGAATGTCCAGGGATTATTTCCTTTGGGACTGACTACTCTAGGTACCATATTGAGTTTCCCTGGTGGCTCAGTGGTAAATAATCTGCCTGCCAGTGCAGAAGATGTGGGTTTTATTCTTGGGTTGAGAAGATCCCCTGGAGAAGGAAATGACAACCGACTCCAGTACTCTTGCCTAGGGAACCCCACGGACAGAGAAGCCTGGAGGGCTACAGTCCATGGGGTTACAAAAGAGTCCATGACTTAGACACTAAAGAAAAACAACGACAACAATGACTAGTGATGTTGAATACCTTTCGCATGCTTGTGTGTCTTCTTTGGAAAAATGTCTATTCGAGTCCTTTGCCCATGTTTAAATCAAGCTGTTTCTTTTACAGCTTTGTTGTTTCATAGGAATTCTTTATATACCCTGGATATTTACTCCTTACAAGATACATGTGAGTGATGACTTCTTTCTTTAGTTGACCTTGTTAAAATGGGTTTCTATTCTTTGTCATCAAATATCGCTAATGAATTGCCTGGAGAAGTCCTTGGGCAGAGAAGCCTGATGGGCTGTAGTCCATTTGGTTGAAAAGGGTCTGACACAAGTGAGCTACTAACGTCCGTAATGCATCCCTAGTGCGTGCAGGCATCAGGAAACCTTTGCTTTTAGTCTCAAGTCTTCTTAGTGTTTTGTGTCACATTTACTGGTTTTTAAAAAAATTTTTTTATTTTGAGACCAGTGCATGAAATCAAGCTCTACAGATTTTATTAGGGAGTGGCTTGGTGTTTTGGGTGCCCCTAGTAGCCAGATTAGAATTTTAAGATTAAATCCAAGTTCTCACACAAATTTAGATCAATAACTTACCCAAGTGCTTGAAATATCCAGATAATGATGGAAGAGTGCTTTTTGCTTCACATGATACAAATTCTTCCCTTCACTTTATGTAAACAGACCCCATCCAAGAACTGAACATAAAGCCAGTATGCTCCCAACATGTTCCAAATATGTTTTGGTGTGGACATTTTCTTGGAGAGGACTGTGGGGAGGGGATGGCTCGTGTCTCACGCTTCCAGACTTTGACCCTTTCCAAGCACTGTCCTCTCACTAATACTTGCTTTTGATTTCTCATAATTGAGAAGCTGGATTTTTTTTTGTTGTTGTTGCTGTTCTTTTCACAGATATAAAATAACCATAACTGCTAAATTAGGTCGCTTGTCCAAAGTATATACAGCTTAAAATTGAGGGGGTGTGGAGCAAAACCTTTGCTGTCAGATCAGTGCAGTTCCCTGTGGAGGAGGCCAGGAAGCAGGTTGCTCTCTGAATAGCCGAGACTTATGTGATCCTTTTAGCAGGTGAATTTCAAATCCATATGTCGAAAAGTCTCTTTCCAAAGCTAGTGGTCCGTGATGGGGGAGGGGTGCCCCTCAAGCCCGCTCCTGCACAGCACAAAGCCCCTGATTGAGTGAGCGGATCTGTACTTTGCGGTGAGAGAGAGGGCTTTTCTTTTTTTCCTCCTTCCTCTCCCCAGCTTTTTTTCCACCACTCTAATGAAATTTGCAGACACGGAAAGGAAACCAGGTTATTTATAGGAGTGCGAGGAATGTGCTTGCTAATTGTGCTTCGTCCATTCCTAAGTGTGTAATCTGTTTGCTATTAAATTTTACAATCTTTCAGCAATATACACGTTTTTTTTTAAAGGGGGAGAACTTCATAAATCTGACAGAGACCAAAGTAAATTATTCTAAGGGTTCAAATCGCCTAATCAAAGTCAGGTTCAATATAAAAATTCATTTGTCAGATTTATCTCTCTTGCAGCACTGATCTCTCCCCTCCCCCCTCGACTAGCTTAATCATTTCCCTTCTAGACTTGTAAGGTCTGATATGGCTGCTCACAAGTGATACACATTTTTAGTGGTGAGTTATCATGTGTACAATGCATACTCACACACCAGGAAAACTGGATCAAATGAAGAGTTCCTGGAAACAAGTGTCTGAAGATGACCCTGGGCCCTTACACTTGAAATCCAGCATTCTGACAGTCTAGTAGTGGAGATAATTCAAATTATTTGGTCAAGTATCAAGTTGTAAACTGTCCTGGAAAACATCTTCCCAGGCTTTCCCCCCTTTATTGCCTCCACCTAATAATTATGGGAACCTGCTTATTGGAAATTTAACCCTTGTTAAAAGGAGCTAGAAAAGTCATAATCATCCTTAGGTGAACTTTCCATAGTGGAAATCATTTCCTGTTTGAAATTTGTTTCAGTGTGACTGTCAAGGCTACAGGGAATGGAAGATTACTCAGGTTACTCTAAAGAAAGATCAGTTTATGAAAAGACCATAACCTCTTAAAACCACAACTGGAGAACCATCAGGAAGCTGGGCAGCTCTCGAGGGCCACGTGGAGATGCCAGCACACAGCTCGTTTCCTTCTGTCTCCTTGTGCTCCTGGATATCTTGGTGGTGTTTAGTCTCTCAGTCGTGTCTGACTCTTTGCAACCCCATGGACTGTGGCTCACCAGGCTCCTCTTTGCTCCACTGCTTCCTGGAGTTTGCTCAAATTCATGTCCATTGCATCAGTGATGCCATCCAACCATCTCATCCTCTGCCGCCCACTTCTTCTATTGCCCTCAGTCTTTCTCAACATCAGGATCTTTTCCAGTGAGTTGGCTGTTTGTATCAGGTGGCCAAAGCATTGGTGCTTCAGCTTCAGTGTTAGTCCTCCCAATGAATATTCAGGACTGATTTCCTTTAGGATGGACTGGTTTGATCTTCTTGCTGTCCAAATGACTCTTAAGTGTCTTCTGCGTTGCATTACTCTTCCTAAATGTCCTGTTGGTCAAAGCTGGTCCTGTGGCCCAGCTCAGCTTCAGTGTGGGTGATCTCTCACAGGATGTAAACGCTGGGTGGCATGGTTCACTGGGATCCCTGAAACAACAGGCAGTCACTCAGATTTTGTCATATTAATTGAAATAGCAGGTGGACAGTGATGTTTAATGGACAGAGGGGCCTGGCATGCTGCAGTTCATAAGGTCACAAAGAGTTGGATATGACTGAGCATGCATGCAATGGTCTTTAATGCCCATAACTGACACTCAGTAAGCCCCTGACTAATGTTTTTGTTGAAGGAATTATGGACAGTTTTCTACACATAGCATAGCTACATTGCATTGTACATTTCTGCATTTAAAACATGAACGTGCTCAATAGAAGCATTGCTGTTTTATTAATATCATGCTTTTTATAAACATTCCATATTTAGGAATTTCTATCCTCTTAAAGGATATTTCAGGAGTCTCAGAAATTTCAGGTCACCCAGATTTCTCTCTTTCTTCAAGGACCGCTGCAGCCCGTGTCCAGAGACCCTATAACTAAGAGCATAACTGCAAAGTAATTATGTCAGCATAGGCATTTGATGTCAGAATGAGATAGGTTAGTTAATTAGGGAAATTATCTCAGAGAGGAAGGATTGAGTAGTTTTCAAATGAATTAGAATAATCTTTTTATCAGCTCTAGAGTCTCCTGATTTTGTAGAAGTGGAAGCTGACACTTCGGAGTACAGCAGAAGTTAACACAATGTTGTAAATCAACTATCCTTCCATAATAAATGGATTTAAAAAGTGAAATAAAGTAACTATTTTTAAAAAGGAGATACATTCTGTCCAAGGTCACTATCCGTGATCAAGTCAGAATGCAAATCACCCTTCTCCAATACATTCATCCACCAGCAAATATTTATTGCGTGCCAAGCACTCCATCTCTGTGGGTGAGGAGGAAAGAGACATGTCTATAACTTTGTGGCGCTTAAGGTCCACCTGCGATGAAGACAGGAGAGGAGTAAATAAACCAGCTCAGTAGCAATCCCCAACGGCGACGCGCACGGCACACACACTGCACGGGGCAAGGTGAGTGCGAGTACCGTGGGACAGGGAGGTTCGTCAGGAAAGGCGTCGCCGATGAGGCAACATTTCAGCTGGATTCCGAAGCAGGAATGGGCAGAAGCCAGCTTCGAGAAGAACAAGAGAACATTCCAGACGGAGGGAAGAAGGCCTGTCAGGGTCCTGAGCCTAGCGTTGATGTGTTAGAGGAAATAAAACACCCGTGTGGCTGAGGACTGGGAAAGGAGGAGGCGAGAGGCATTGGGCTGGCACGAGCCCCGGAGGGTCCCAGCCCCTCTGGGCCTTTGAGGTCATGAAAGGAAGTTTGGGTTTTATTTCAGAGACAACAGGAAGCCACTGACGTGTTTAAGCAAGCGAGTTCCACAATCCGGTTTATATTTTTAAATGGCTTACTCAATAAACCTTGATTGAAAGCCTCTTTATTTGCAGTGGGCTATGCCAGTGGCTAACTGGGCAGGGGTGTAGGTAGTGTAATGGACTGGAGTGTGTGTGTTTGGGTTCGGGCGACAGGTGCGTACATTAGTGACCCCTGGAGTGTGGAAAGTTACAGAACATTGTTTTGCTGTGTTGCTCACAAAACTTTGCCTGAACCTGTCCATGGCTTTACTGAAAGGGTCTAGGGTCTCAGATCCCAGGCTTCCAACCACAGCTAAGACACCTGACCCAAGGAGGATCCGCCCACTGTAGATCAGGAGTGTTGCAGAGTCTTCATTGAGTGAGCAGCACGGAGAGCGTAATCTCTGGTGATGACCAGCAGACCTTGAAGATGATACAGCCACGAGGCTACAGTCTACATTGGACCCAACGATCAGAAGAAGCTGGTCACCTCAGAGAAGGGCCAGGAAAGAGGCAGAGGGCAGCAGAGGATGAAGACAGCTTTCAGAGTTGAGAAGACAGAGCAAAAAGGGCTGGGCCCTGGGGACTTCCTGGTTTCCATCTTCACAAGCCCGGGCTCACTGTGGCCCTTTGTCTGCAGGTTTTCCTACTGTATCCCTATAGGATGCTGGTAAGGTACAGTAGACCACCTTGGGCTGGGTCTTCAGACGTTTGCTATGCTTTTCATAATCAGAGAAGCAGAAGAGAGGCCTTCTAGGCAGAAACCATAGTTTGTTCGTGGGGCCTCCCTGGTGGCTCCTTGGTAAACAGTCTGCCAGGACAGGAGATATGGGCTCAGTGCTTGGGCTGCGAAGAGCCGCTGGAGGAGGGCATGGCAACCCACTCCAGCATTCTTGCCTGGGAAATCCCATGGACAGAGGAGCCGGGAGGGCTGTAGTCCACGAGGTTGGAAAGAGTCAGACCGAACTTCGTGACTAAAGAATAACAACAACAGTTTGTTCAAAGGCGCAAGAGCATAGGCCTTCTGAAGGTGAGCTAGTTCAGAAGATGCTGTTGTCAAGCACCATATAAAACCTTGGTGAGACCCCCAGTCCTGATGATGAAGGTGTAAGGAAGAGAAATTGAGTGAGTATTTGGAACAAAACTGCGCTTACAGGTCTGATAGTTGGCAACAATGGAGAGCGTGGATTCTACCCCGCTTCTGAGAATTCCTCCAAGAATAATAAAACTTTCATGTCCAGTTGTCAGCGTCCACCAAGCCACCTGGCATTTCGTAGGTATTCAGTAAATATGTGAGGTATGATATTGTCTTCCCTTTTCTATGCCTCTACAACCAGTCCACAGCCAGCAGTAAACACGGGCTTATTACAAATTAAGGTCCAAGCTGTGTACTTCAAAGGCAAATGCTGAAGCACGCAGGGTATTTGCAATAAGAAGTTCAAGTTCTCTTCCACCATGAATAATAAACTGGCTTCCAGTTGGCCAATCGCCATTCCCTTCCAGAAGCCAACTGGCAACTGGCTCGCCCCCGTCCCTCTTGGAATTTACAGATGTGTGCTGGGCAGTGTGGGAAAGGGTGTCTGACAGCAGCAATTAGTTTATTCCTGGGGTAAACAGTCGACATGGAAGGATAACTGCGGCAAGAAATTTGTTTCCTATTGCAGTGTGAATAACCTGCGGGCAGCCAGTTGGCTGGTTGCCCCACAAATCTCCCAGAGGAGGATTGGCAAGTGTTTTGCATCTGTGCCCAGGAGGGATTTGCAGATGCCTGCTGGGGAGGGCAGGGAAGTCGGCAGGGTGAGGGGAGGGCTATGTTTTTACTTAGGTTTGCAAAGCCCAGGATGGTTTTCTGGGGGGCGGGGGCTTAAACCAGAAGGAAGGATTCTGATCTATGTAAAGGGCGTGCTGGTTTCTCTTTAAGAAGGGAATTTCAGCTTGACTGCCAGCTGGCATCTGGTCGACCCAGCTATAGGGCCAACACATGCACACAGGCGGCAGAGTCACTTGCTCTCTCTGACTGTGCTGTTTGCTGCCTGTGACCGGACTGGGCTTGCTGAAACCTGAAACGACCTGTCCCTCCGAGCTGGGGTGGAGGGCAGCCTCAAGCCTGTCTCACGCGGCCTGGGGTGAGCGGACTCTACCACCCTTTTCTCAGAGGCTTTCTCGCCAGTCTGGCTGTTTCCCGCATTTGTAAGGTGTGGCAACCCTTGTTATTGTGGTTGCGTTTGCATTATATGAGAACACGGACCCAAGAGCCTGCTTTTTTCATGTGGGTTCCTCTCCCCAGTGGGGATGACCATTTGCAAGGTCAAGCCAGGTAGCAGCAATGACATGTTTGCATATAGCCTGTTCTTTTAGGATTTTTGTGTAATTATGATTTAGTATTTCCATAGGAATTTTTTTTCTAGAGTTTTTTTTTGTTTCTTGTTTTTGATGTGGACCATTTTAAAAGCCTTTATTGAATTTGTTACCATATTGCTTCTGTTTGATGCTTTGAGTTTTTGGCCGTGAGACGTGGGATCTTATCTCCCTGACCAGGGATCAAACCTGCGCCCCCAGCTTTGAGGGTGACATCTGAACCAGGAACCTCCAGGGAAGTCCCTCCACGGGAGTCTTACGGAAGGAGTTCTTGGGAAAATCATCAGGGAAATATGTGGCAGAGAGAAAGTTGGAGATCTCGATTGCAGTTTCTAGAGATGGCTTAATCTTTCCACGTCAGGGGAGAGGTGCCAAGTCTTGCTTGACAGACGGGTCATGATCCCTGCCACTGACCGCGCTCCTTCAAGCAGTCGCTGTGCCCCCTGGCCGGTTCCTGAGTGTCTCTCCCCACCCAGCACCGTGTCTTCTGCATTCACGGCGACTCTGGTCACGTCAAGGTTAAAGTCACTGAAGAGGCAGAAGACATTGCCCCCAGGGGGCAGTGGGGGAGGGGTGAACTGGGAGCCTGAGATGGGCGTATACAGGCTGCTGCTGCTGCTGCTGCTAAGTCGCTTCAGTCGTGTCTGACTCTGTGCGACCCCATAGACGGCAGCCCTCCAGGCTCCCCCGTCCCTGGGATTCTTCAGGCAAGAACACTGGAGTGGGTTGCCATTTCCTTCTCCAATGCATGAAAGTGAAAAGTGAAAGGGAAGTCGCTCATGTCCGACTCTTAGCGACCCCATGGACTGCAGCCCACCAGGCTCCTCCATCCATGGGATTTTCCAGGCAAGAGTACTGGACTGGGGTGTCATTGCCTTCTCTCATATACACGTTACTGTATATAAAACAGAGAGCACAGGGAACGACTCAGCACTCTGCAATGACCTACATGGGAAAAGAATGTAAAAGAGAGAGGGTATGTGTGTATATCAAACCGATTCACTTTACAACCGAAGCTAACACAACATCGTACAACTGTACTCCAGTAAAGAGTAAATTTAAAATAAGATAGATAATAAAAAATGGCCTAATGGATAGCACCGGGAAGTCTACTGAATATTCTATAGTGAAATAAATGGGAAAAGAACTCGAAAAAGCAGAGATACACGTGTGTGTAATGAGCCACTCTGCGCTCCTGAGACTGACGTGCACTGCGAATCAGCTGCACTCCCGTGAGATTCTTAAAGGGGACAGCCGCGTGGCGGTGCTGGCTCAGTCCCTCAGTCGCGTCAGACTCTCTGCGACCCCATGGGCTGCACCCCCACCCCAGGCTCCTCTGTCCGAGGGATTCTCCAGGCAAGAATGGGTTGCCATTTCCTTCTCAAGGGGATCTTCTTGACCCAGGGATCAGACCTGTGTCTCCTGCATTGCAGCCAGATTCTTTACTGCTGAGCCACCAGGAAGCCTTTGTAATATCTTTGTAAGGGGAGATGAAGATGGATATTCTCAGCTCCACAATGTCCTACTTGATTCGACTCCAGCTCATTGCTAAGCCTGAGCCCACTCTCTGCAGTTCGGTCATCCTGGCCTTTCCTCTGACCCCAAATGCATCAAGATTCCTCTCGGCCCAGGACCACTGCACACTCCATGTCTGCTTCCTAGAATGTCCTTCCCAGTAGACTCTGTGACGGTGGGCTGCTTCTCAGCTTTCAAACCTCAGCTGATGCGCACCCTTTCCCCTGAACCTCGGGACGTGGTCAGTTCCTCCTGTTACCCCCGCATCGTAGCATCTGTAAACCACTTTCTAAACCCTGATCATAGTCTGTAACTCTGCATAAGCTGAGCTTACTTCACCCCTTCAGTGAGAACAAGGGCTCTCTTGCAGGCATCTTTCTGTCCCTGGATGATGTAATAGGGAGACTTCCCAGGTGGCAGTAGTGGTAGAGAGTCCCCCTGCCAACGCAGGAGATGCAAGAGACTCGGGTTCGATCCCTGGGTCTGGAAGGTTGGAGTAAGAAATGGCAATCCACTATTCGGTGAATGTTGTCAAGTCAAGAGGGCGGTGCCAAGTTTAAAGCTAAGAAGCAGAAAGCAACGGGACTGAGGCAAACAGTTTGGAAGGAGCTTTGAGGGGGACACTTCAGGGTCAGCATCAATTTTAGCCTGATGGAACTAAAGGACAGGAAGGGAATTTACATCAGCCAGGCTCCAAAGTTCATTTTCAAGCCAAACATTGATCTTGAGGTTCAATAAGAGACAGCGTTAGAGATTCACGGATCTCCAAACAAAAGGTGTTTTTTCTTTTCTGGGATTTGCCCCGTCCTGAGGAGGGGCAGGTCAGGATTGTAGCCCAGAGGCCAAAGGAGAGGACTGTGGTGCCCGGAGCTTGTCACAGCTGAGGGTGAACATTCCTCTGGGGAGTTCTGAGTGGTCCTGCAGCAGAAGCGAGTACTGAGGGTGTGAGTATGTGGAAAAAGAGGAAGCAGAGGAGGAGCAGGAAGGAGAAGAGAAAGAGGAGGAGGAAGAAGGCGGAGGAGGAGGGGAAGGAAAGGAGGGAAGAGACGGAGGAGGAAGAGGAGAAGGGTAACATTTAGCGGGACCGCCACCGCTCAGAAGTGTCAGGGGAGATGAGTTGGAAAGAGTTGGCAGAAAGGCGGCAAGTCCGGAGAAAAGAGCCCACAGTTTGAGGGAAGACAGGAGGGCCTTTTAGGAAGGAGGGTGTGGTGAAGGAGGAGGAGCGCAGAGAACCTGTCTTGAGATTTATTCAGGACGAGCTTGCTGATGACCTTGGAAAGGGCAGTGTTACTGGAGTGCCGGGGATGTAAACCAGAGGTCGGGCTGTAGAGAAGGGGTTCAGAGAAAGGGGGAAGCCAGAGCAGTGCACTCGGTTGGAGTCTTTAAATCTTTCAGCCATCTAAGGAAGTTGCCAAGGGCAAAAACCCATGCCTGCCACGATCGCTGGGACAGAGTGTTCCCTTCTCCTTATCGCTGTTCGCAGAAAACTCAGGGCCGGCCGATCCCGGCCAGAGGTGCTGAGGGTCAGGATGGGGCTGGACAGCTTGGGAGCAGAGGTGGAGGTGGCTCTGGGCCGTTGTGTGCTGAGCCTCCGGGCAGCGCCCGTGGGCGGGAGTCCATCCCTGGGCCGCCCTTCCCTGGCCCGAGCCGCTGTTATTGTTAGCTTCTCATTTCCAGGAGCCCTAAATCTATCCCGGAGTATGAAAGCTGGTGTTTGGAGCGCGATCTAATTAATGCCTTTTGCTTTATCTGAATTCAATGGCAGAGGAAAGGCTGGCTTTGGACGTTCATCTTGCAGGCTGAGTGGCAGTACCAGAACAGTAAGCAGTTCGGTTTAGGAGGGAGGAGCCTGCTGCCTGCTGGACGAGGACAGGGGTCTGAGGGGGAGGGTGGGAACCAGCAGGAGTTAGGTTTATGGGCTTCCTGGGCAGCTCACACGGTAAAGAATCCACCTGCAGTGCAGGAGACCCGGGTTCCATCCCTGGGTCGGGAAGATCCCGTGGAGAAGGGCATGGCTACCCACCCAGTATTCTTGCTGGAAAATCCCATGGGCAGGCGGGCTACAGTCCATGGGGTCACACAGAACCAGACATGATTCTTCAGGTTTACCAGCAATAGGTAGGCCATGGATGTCATCGGCACAGGTCTGGGTTACAACGAGACCAGGTGGTCTAGTTTAGGGTCAGGAAGGCCACGGATGCAGAATCTTCATCAGAAGTCAGCAATCCAGAGATCGTGTTCATCAGGCTTTGGGAAGGAGCAGGTTAGCGTCTTTGATAGGGAGGCAGCCTTGGCTCTACCGCTGACGCTAGGTGCAGAGGCCCCTCTGCTTCCTACGGTGTACCCCCCGCCCCCCCACTGTCCGCGCTTGCTCTCCTGTGGACTTAGTGTCCCTTGGGGCTGTCGGGCGACCTGCTGGATCAGTGAGGCCCATCTTCGCAGAGCCCTAGGCTTCTGCTTGTTAGACTCTTCCTCTGCTGGGAAACCGCATGAGTTTGGAAGAGTCGCGACAAACAGAGAGACCTCCAGCTTGGGTTTGGATGGTTTCCTGCTCTCTGCCTTGTCAGGGTCGCAGTGAGGGAGCTCCTACGACTATTGTAGACTAGTATAGGGGCTTTCCGGACTGGCCCCTCGCACCCCCTGCCTTTCTAGTGCATCCCAACTGTTTCTGCTGTCTTCTGGAGTCAAGCAAGATAGACATCATGCTCTTCTGCCTTGTGAATACGAACTGGGTCTTATTCTTGAATGTAATATCACACATCATTCAGGAAAAGAATTACATGTGGAAGCTCACCATGACTTATAACTTTAGGCTGCAGGAAGCAAGCTGTTGACCCACACCTTCTTGGGAGGATAAAGATAGGCAGCCACTCCTGAGCTTTTCTGCAAGGTTTGTCCCAATTTTGCAAATGTCCCTGTTCCCTCGAGGGATAGTCAGCAAGTGGGACTGCGGTTTGCAGTCTGCAAATCTGGGCCATGCGGAGAGTGCAGAGAATGATAAATGCTGGAAGCAGTGTGGATGGGATTTCCGGTCACCTCAAAGGGGCTGTTCTGTATGAAGTGTCCTGCAAAAACGAGAGTCTTTGAAAGAGTTTCCTGGTTTAGAGGTGAGCTTTTTCTTTAATATTTTTGAAGTGTAATTGATTTGCAATGTTGTACTAATTTCTGCCATCAGCTCAGTTCCGTCGCTCAGTCGTGTCTGACTCTTTGCGACCCCATGGACCGCAGCAATCCAGGCTCCCCTGTCCATCAGCAACTCCTGGAGCTCGCTCAAACTCATGTCCATCGAGTTGGTGATGCCATCCAACCACCTCATCCTCTGTCATCCCTTCTCCTCCTGCCTTCGGTCTTTCCCAGCATCAGGGTCTTTTCTGATAAGTCAGTTTTTCACATCAAGTGGCCAAAGTATTGGAGCTTCAGCATCAGTCCTTCCAATGAATATTCAGGACTGATTTCCTTTAGGATTGACTGGTTGGATCTCCTTGCAGTCCAAGGGACTCTGAAAAGTCTCCTCTAACACCACAGTTCAAAAGCATCAATTCTTCAGTGCTCAGTTTTCTTTATAGTCCAACTCTCACATCCATACATGACTACTGGAGAAACCAAAGCTTTGACTAGACAGACCTTTGTTGGCAAATAAATTTCTCTGCTTTTTAATATGCTGTCTAGGTTTATCATGCTTTTCTTCCAAGGAGCAAGTGTCTTTTAATTTCATGGCTGCAGTCACCATCTGCAGTGATTTTGGAGCCCAAGAAAATAGTCTGTCACTGTTTCCATTGTTTCCCCATCTATTTGCCATGAAGTGATCGGAACAGGTGCCATGATCTTTGTTTTCTGAATGTTGAGTTTTAAGCCAGTTTTTTCACTCTCCTCTTTCACTTTCATCTAAAGTCTCCTTAGTTCCTCTTCACTTTCTGTCATCTGCATATCTGAGGATGTTGATATTTCTCCCGGCAATCTTGATTCCAGCTTATGCTTCATCCAGTCTGGCATTTCGCATGATGTACTCTGCATACAAGTTAAAGAAGCAGTGTGACAATATACAGCCTTGACGTACTCCTTTCCCAATTTGGAACTGGTCCATTGTTCCATGTCCGGTTCTAACTGTTGCTTCTTCACCTGCGTATAGGTTTCTTGCAGTACTGGGGTGCAGTCTCAAAAATGACAGAATGATCTCTGTTTGTTTCCAAGGCAAACCATTCAATTTTTGCCATACAGCAAGGTAATTCAGTTTCTTTTTCATGTTCTTTTCCATTCTTGTTTATCACAAAGTCTTGAGTAGAGTTCCTTGTGAGAGAGATGATCTTTTATTCTTATTCAAAGCAGGCACTTCTAAATCAACCTGGAACAGTTAGAAAAAGCTTCACAGAGGGAATGGTAACTTAGATGATTCTAGAAAAACAGTCACAGATCAGCCATGTTGATGATGAGTGAATCAAACAGGAAGAAGAAGGTTGGAAATTCTGGGCTGAGGAAACAAAATAGCTTTGTGAAATTTTCGTAGAAGTTCTGCAGTTCTGAGGAATAAGCCTTGTGATGGAGCATGGTGGAGGGATATGATTCGCTTTGTGTATCATTGCCAGGAGCTTGGGTGTTTACCCTGGGCATGAAGGAGAATCACTGAAGCATTGTCTGTGAGGATAAACTGGGGATTACTTGGCCATATTTGGACTTTTACAAAGCTGACTCTTGCTAATATATGAGAATAAGAATACTCTGAGAGATAAGGAGAAGATGATAGATTTAAGCTCTTGCCTTGTAAGAAAAGCAATGAGTTCCTTTTTGTGTATAGTGTTAGGTAGGGATCTAATTTCACTCTTTTACATGTAGCTGTCCATTTCACTGCTGCTCATGTATCTTGACAAAACCATAATTCAAAAAGGACACATATATAAAAACAGCCTAGATGTCCAATGACAGATGAATGGAAAAAAAGATGTTATACAGATATACAATGGAATATTACTCAGCCACAAAAAGGAATGAAATTGGGTCCTTTGTAGAGATGTAGATGAGCCTGGAGACTGTCATACAGAGAGTGAAGTAAGTCAGAGAGAGAAAAACAAATATATATTCCACATAGATTGTGGAATAAAACAATATTTGTTTTATTTGTTATATATAAAACAATATATATTCCACATATATTGTTAATATTCCAGATATATTAGCACATATATGCGGAATCTAGAAAAATGGTACAGGTGAACATATTTGAAGGGCAGGGATAGGGACACAGACGTACAGAGTGGCCGCATGGACAGGTGGGGGAAGGGGAGGTTGGGGCAAATGGGGAGAGTGGTACCGCCGTGTGTATGCCACGATGTGTGAACAGCTAGCTGGTGGGCAGCTGCTCTGCAGCTCATGGAGCTCAGCTCTGTGCTCTGTGATGACCTCGGGGGTGGAAGAGGGGGCAGGGAGAGAGGGAGGCTCAAGAGGGAGTGGGCATAATGTATACAAACAGCTGATTCACATTGTCGTACAGCGGAAACAAACAGCATTGCAAAGAAATTATACTCGAGTGGAAAAAAAGAAAAACAGTGAGTCCCTGACGTTACCAGTGACCCTGGAGAGGAGGCGATGATTGCAACAGTGTTTAGGGTCTGCTGGCTGTTAGTTAAGGAAGGTGTAGAGGAAAGAGAAATCCACGATGGTTTCTAAAATTCTGGTTCATACAGCTGTGTTGAAGTCAGTGGCCAAGATCAGCAAATACAAAGATGGGTTTGGGAAAGAGTGATGAATGATGTGTTGTCTTGGACCAGTTGAACTTAAATATTTTGGAACGTTGAGTGGAGGCATCCGGGAGACAGAACTACAGGGTCTAGCGTCTGGGTGAGAGGATCAGGTCAGTGATGTAAATTTGGAATCATAAGCATTGACGTTGGTTGAAAAATTCTTCCCTACGAGAGCATGTAGATTGACTACAGATCACTGTCAAGGATGAAGCCTTGAAGACCAGCAGCACCTAGGGAATAAGCAGAGAAGTATGAGGGCCGTGAGGAAAAGAGGTCTGCAGCAACACAGCAGTGAGAGATGCATTAATGGCTGCAGAATCCACGGAAGTAGAGATTTTGTAGAAAAAGAAAGTGGGAAAGACTGAGGATGAGAGAAGGGGAAGACAGAGGACTGATGGCTGGATGGCATCCCCGACTCAGTGGACATGAGTGAGCAAACTCGGGGCACACTGAAGGACGGGGAAGCCTGGCTGCCGCAGGCCATGGGGTCGCCGGGGGTTGGACACAGCAGCTGAATCAACAGCAGCAGCAGCTGAGGAAGACGCCGCAGACAAACCCAGTCGGCAGCATTTCACCGCAAAGCTTCAGGGCCCAGTGTTTCAGAGACTGGGGTCCCCTGCCAGGCAAGGGGACTTTCGCCAGGTCTTCAGGTAGATTTCTTTTTTTTTTTTTTTAACCATGGACATTGAGAGTGTCCATCAATTTGGTGTACACAGAATGTCAATCTTCTTATTCCATCTTTCCTAAAGCACACATTGTGTCCATAGTAAAAGCCTCTGGGCTTTGGTCTGTTCTGTGTTCCTAAGCAGTTTGCATTTGTATGGATTTTTGTCTCCTTCAGTAGACTTACTGTTTCTCAAGGGTTTTAATCACGTGTTTGATCTCTCTTTTTAAAAAATTGCAACCCAATATTCAGTCAAAGGATCTCACATAGTAGGTGTTCTAGATAAAAAGTTTTGAGACTCTTAAAAAAAAAAGGAACCTAAGCAAGTGCTGAAAGATCTCCCGAAACATTCTTTTTTCAGCCTCATTTCGATAGATCGTCAGTTTGGGAACATTTGTTCCAAACAACCACGTTCTCAGTGACACAGAGACAAGTGTCAGAGAGACAGTTTGAAAGATGTATTTTTCTCAGGCTGTGAATCTGGCCAGCACGAAGGCTTGTTCATTTGACTTTTCCTGATTGGAGTGATAAGGAGAAGAGTAACCTGATTTTTGTCATCCTGATGATAACCAAAGACTATCAGAATGTGCTTGTGTAATACAGTCATTAGAAATGACAAAAATTCATGATTTACTGAGTACTTGTGGTATTAGCTGTCATTTACTCATAGTGTTTGGGAGGCCAGGCCCTGTGCTAAACTCCACAGTGCTTTAAAAAATTTTTTAATTAATTAATTTTATTGGGGTATCATTGCTTTGCAATGTTGTGCTAATTTCTGCTGTACAGCAATGTGACGTAGCCATATGTCCACATATATCCCCCCTCCCTCTTGGGCCTCCCTCCCCTCTACACCCCACCCCTGTAGGTTGTCACAGAGCACTGAGCTGAGCTCCTCGGGTTATACAGCAGCTTCCACGAGCTGTTTGCTTACACATGGTGGTGCACGTAAATAGACATTTCTCCAAAAAAGAGATACAGGTGCCCAAGAGGCACATGAATAGGTGCACGACATCACTAGCTATTAGAGAAATGCCAATCAAAAATGCAGTTAGGTAGCCCTCACACCGGTCAGAATAGCTATCATCAAAAAATCTACAAATAGTAAATTCTAGAGAAGGTGTGGAGAAGAGAAAACCCTCCTGCTCTATTGGTGGGAATTGTAAATTAATGCAGCTGCTGTAGAGAACAGTGTGCTGCTGCTGAGTCGCTTCAGTCGTGTCCGACTCTGTGCGACCCCATAGACGGCAGCCCACCAGGCTCCCCCATCCCTGGGATTCTCCAGGCAAGAACACTGGAGTGGGTTGCCATTTCCTTCTCCAATGCATGAAAGTGAAAGGGAAGTCGCTCAGTCGTGCCCGACTCTTCGCGATCCCACGGACTGCAGCCCACCACGCTCCTCCGTCCATGGGATTGTCCAGGTGAGAGTACTGGAGCAGGGTGCCATTGCCTTCTCCGAGAGAACAGTGTAGAAATTCCCTAAAAATCTGAATATAGAGCCACCATATGATTCAGAGGGCTTCCCTGGTGGCTCAGAATCCGCCTGCAGTACAGGATACCTGGGTTCGATCCCTGGGTCAGGAAGATCCCCCGGAGAAGGGAATGGCAACCCACTCCAGTATTCTTGCCTGGAGAATTCCATGGACGGAGGAGCCTACAGTCCATGGAGTCACAAAGAGTCAGATGCGATGGAGTGATTAACACTTTCACATTCATACAACACAGAAATCCCATTACTGAGCTTATACCCAGAGAAAACTATAATTATAGTGCTTTATAACCTTAAATTTCAGGTACTGTTCACTCCAGTGTCCTGTGATGGAGGAAGCCGAGACATAAAAGGTCAGAACATTCTGGCCTCAGTCACACAGTCAGTGAAGGAACAGCCCAGGCTCCGAGTTCCCAGCCTCTTGACCCCGAAGCACCTGCATATGTGACACTTAATGATTTCATTTATTCTTCACGGAATCCTGGAAGGTAAGTATCAGCAGTAAGTACTGCTTTACTGACGACGAGCCAAAGCTCTGATAAGTTCAGCGCGTTGTCTGAGGTCACACAGGCCGTAAATAGTGGCGCTGCCTTTCCAATTTAGATCATCGATCCAAGCCCTTTCTCTTTCTGCTGTTTTTCTGGCCCCTGAAAGTGTTCCATCTTCATGAATTGTCATGGGCTTTACTGATAGTGGGGAAAATGAGAAGACTCCAAGGCTGGCCACGTCCCAGGAGATGAGCTCATCCTTCTCCGAATTGCCTGGAGAGGCTGAAGCTCTTCCTGCTTGGTATCAAGCTGAAGAAGAAGGTTCTTTTGGAAACAATGTTGATATCATTGTAACTGTAACACATGTTCACTGGAGAAAAGCTGGAAGACACAGAGAAGATAAAAAATACCCACTTTTTATTTTAAAATATTCTTTATAAAATGGGTAAATATGCTATTTATTTGTAGCCTTCGTCATTTAAGACATTTCCTTATCTTTAGATATTTTTATACAATATAATTCTTTCCTACAGTATGAACACACAGTACTCTAATAACATTGTATCCTGTTAGAGGACAATACCATTACTTATTGAAACATATTAGGTTGATGTCATTGAGGTTAACATCTTTCATTAATGTCTGTGGTGATTTCCTTATGACCAACTCCAATAAACTGAATTCTAAGTTGCAGGAATAACGTGATAAGTTCTTTGAGATATAGTGATATGCACTGATAAATAGTTCTGTATGTTAGTTATATGGGTTTCCCTGGTGACTCAGAATCTGCCTGCAATGCTGGAGACCTGGGTTTGGCCCCTAGGTTGGGAAGATCATCTGGAGAAAGGGAATGGTCAGTTTTATATATACACACATGCACACACACACACACACACACACACATGCACGGACATGCACACACAGTCTTTCTGTGCCAAAACCTGTGCCACTTTTTGCCCCTACCTACAGAGTGTGGTTGTACCCTGCACGCCTGTCAGTTCAGTGGGTGAAAAATGGCATCTTTGTTGTTTTTGATTGAACTTTTGGTTACAGCTGTGGTCTGCTGAATCCTGCCCTCCCCCTAAACTGTCCATGCTCTGATCCCCATGTCCTAGCACCCCTAAGCCCACTGCCTTATCTAGTAACAGAGACTTCACAGATAGGATTCAATGAACAGCTCTGAGATAAGGAGGTTATCCTGGATTATCTGGTTGACCTAATGTCATTCAAATATCCTTGGAAGAAGGAAGCAGGAGGGTCAAAGTCAGAGAAAGAAGATGTGAAGATGGAAGTGGATTTCAGTGAGGAGATGAGCGTCAGCTGCTGACTTTGAAGGTGGAGGAACAGGTCCAAGACCTAAGGAAGGTGGCTGTCTTCAGGAGCTGATGGAGGCCAGGGATGGGTCCCGTGGAACCTCCAGGAGGAGGGCAGTCCTCTGGACCTGCGTTGGATTTCTGACCTTCGGAACTTACATGTAACATAAAAAAATGATGCTGGGGAGCTCAGCTTGGTGCTCTGTGGTGACCTAGAGGGGTGGGAGGTGGTGGGAGCCTCAAGAGGGAGGGATATATGTATATCTGTGGCTGAATCACATGTTGTACAGCAGAAATAACAATAGTGTCAATCAACAATACTCCAATAATAAAAATTTTAAATATGAGAAGACAAAATATGCTTTTTTAAGCCAATAAGTTTGGGGTAACTTGTTACAGCAAGAATAGAAAGGAATACAATAACAATTTTTTTCATTTTTAGAAACTTTTGTGTTTTAGTTTTCCTTGACTCTTAACTTACTTTCATTTTGATGATTTTATCTTTTTCTTACGGGGTTTTAAAGGCCGTTTTTGTATTAACTACATTTCAGTCACACATATGGTCAGTATTTTCTCCAATTATTTGTCTTATTACTTCATTTCTAGTTTTTTGTCTTATTGCTCCCTCCCCCCTCGATAAGATAAAGCTGTGAAGATTCTGGACTATAGTGTCAGAAAGTCCTGGACTTGAGTCTCATCCCTGATTTTGGACAAATTTCCTTACTTGAGCCTTACCTTTCCTATGTGTAAATTCAGAAAATAAAAGACAGTGTGCATAGAGGATTGCTATCATGTCTCATATCTACTGAATAAGTAATACATATTAGACCTTCTTTTTTTCTTTTTAAATTAAAAATATTTTTTTTTTGACCACACCATGCTTCATGTGGAATCTTATTCCCCAACCAGAGATCGAACCTGCGCCCCCAGCATGGGAAGCATGGCGTCTTAGCCGCTGGGCTGCCGAGGAAGTCCTGCAATCGCCTTCTTATCATTATCTTTTCTTCTGTGGTTTCTTATTTTGCTCAACACCTGAGGCAGGAGATTTTGCGTTCTGCCTTTAATCCATTCAGTGTCTCCAAACTTCAAGTAGCTGAAACTTGTCATTTTCCCATCTGTATCAGCTTATTCCCACCACCATGACAGCTGTCTTCTAGTGTCTCAGACCTTGCAGGGAGAGCCAAGTGTCCCTCCCTTATTTCTTTTGAGCCCTGGTGCATCTGATGACTTGTCATTCTAGCCCACTGGGAATTGTGGTTGCTGACGGCTGCCTTGCTCTTTTATTCATGAAGTGATTGATGGGGAACCAGGAGTCAAAAAGAAGACTTTTTCCATTATTCTGTCTTCTGAGTCTGTAGAAAATCATCTGCATTTCGATCTGAGTCATGGCAGGTGCTGAAACCACCCATACGTTCCGGGCTTATCTAAGAGCTGACTCAAAGGTGATACGTGTGTAGAGTGAGCAGCATCCAGGAGTTGTGCAGAATAAACTTTCTGGAAGTCAGACCCCATTGAGAGAGCGCTGAATTCTGGGCAGCGCTGTGTTCTCATGCTTTTTCAAGTGAGTTTGCTTTTGAAGGCGCTGTCGGTGGGTAAAGTAAACAGAAATGTCTTTAAAAAATACTCCAAGTGTATCGGGTTTTCTTCTCTTTAATTTTGGATCCACATCTTCGGCAGGATTTGTAACCTGATTTTTTTTTTTTTCCAGAGGGAAAGGACTTCAGAGCAAGGTGTTTTTCTCTCTTTTATCAGCAGAATTCTGAGGTCATCATCACAGAAAATGATGATTTGGGTCATAACGCGGCTGACCATTTTGCTCAAAGATTGAAAGGTCAGTCTCATTTGCCCTGTGAAAGTTCCTTATCTTCTCTTCAGAGGGCCAGTCTTCTTGTAAACAAGCCAACAGGCACCCCAGAGGATTGTAAACGGGTCTCCTTATACTTGCAGTCTTTTATTGGAAGTTGCAGCAATTACGGCATGAATCCTTCAACTTCATATCAACAGTTAGAGGCACCTATTGAACGTCTGATATCCCAGGAGATGTGGAAGGAGAGAAAGCAGGACTACTCATGAACATTATATAAAGGGGGGTGTGCGTGTATGCAGGCTTTCCAGGTGGCTCAGTGGCAAAGAGTCTGCCTGTCCAACAAGGAGACATGGGTTCGATCCCTGGGTCAGGAAGAGTCCCTGGAGGAGGAGATGGCAACCCACTCCAGTATTCTTGCCTGGAAAATTCCATGGGCAGAGGAGCCTGGAGGGCTGCAGTCTGTGGGGTCACAGAGTCAGACACAACTGAGTGACTAACACTTTCACTTCTTCTTTCACTTCGTGATCTGACTTCAAATTAGGGCAAGATTCCCAAGCTGGGGAATGTTTCGCAATATTAAACAGTCCATATCACTCTTACAGTCATACTTATGTAACTAACACACATGGTGTGTAATCCCAAGTCTTCATGATGCCAGTGGGACAAACTCCAAATACTAGAATTATGAGTTATTTTATTTTTACAAAAATGTTTTTAATATTTAATTTTCTTTTTATAGTTTAATAGATAATTTTGAGTCCGTAGAGAGAAATAACTTATTTGAAGTCAGTTCTTTTTTCTATCTTACATTTAATTTTCTTTTTTAATGAGAAGACGCCCAAATTCATATATGTAGAATACATTTTGTGTTTCAATCCTTTAGTCACTACTCTCTGTACATCATAAATTATGGTGAAAGTCATATAATTAGTGAATCTGCTGGAATGAAAGCGAGAAAGATGCATTCTATAGGATAATTATATAATAAACATTATGTCTGTTTTTTGAATTTGGAGCTTACCCAAATATTGCCAAATTATCAAGAGAATGCTCGGATATAATGAGAACTGAACTCAGTGCTGTTAGATGTTGGATCAGCTCTGTGAGTCACGATGGTCATGGCTTGCTTGCTTGCTTTCTTAGAGAATGCTTTAATGTGTTTATTTTTGGCTGCGCTGGGTCTTTGCGGCCCCACGGGCCTTTCTCCAGCTGTGGCGAGTGCAGCCTGCTCGCTACACTGGCCCCCCTTTCTGGGAGCAGAGGCTCTGGGGTGCTCAGGCTTCAGCAGTTGCAGCAGGTGGCCCAGGAGCTGCGGCTCCCCAGCCCTAGAGCACGGCGCACGGGCTCAGCTGCTCGGCCGCTCGTGGGGTCTTCCAGACCAGGAATCGAACCCGTGTCCCCTGCATTGGCAGGCGTTTCTTTACTGCTGGGCCACCAGGGAAGCCCAGTTTATTCATTTCTTATTTTGTCACCGTGAATGTTTATTTTTTCAAAGCAGGGGGCGGAGAATGTTGAAATCTAGCTCCATCTGTGCTGCTGCTCTGAGCCCAGCAGATACTTGGGACCAGGTCAGCTCACAACCTTTCATGGTAACTTATTCTAGACGTTTTTTTTGTCTTTTCATTCTGGGAGCCAAACAATTTTCCTTGTGTCAAGCAAAGTCTTTCTTATTATATCTTAAGTCATTTTTTTTCATATTTTAGAATACACATACACATATATATATATATATGGTAAGTATTACCAGGTGTATTTTGTAAAATGTGTCTTACTAACAATCTTCCTCAAAAAGGCCAGTGTGAGAATTTTGCTGGTATTTGTTCAGTTCAGTTCAGTTGCTCAGTCATGTCTGTCTCTTGTGACCCCATGAACCACAGCATGCCAGGCCTCCCTGTTCATCACCAACTCCCGACTCCATTGAGTCGGTCATGCCATCCAACCATCTCATCATCTGTCATCGCCTTCTCTTCCTGCCTTCGATCTTTCACAGCATCAGGGTCTTTTCAGATGAGTCAGTTGTTTGCATTATGTGGCCAAAGGACTGGAGTTTCAGCTTCACCATCAGTCCTTCCAATGAACACCCAGGACTGATTCCCTTTAAGATGAACTGGTTGGATCTCCTTGCAGTCCAAGGGACTCTCAAGAGTCTTCTCCAACACCACAGTTCAAAAGCATCAATTCTTTGGCGCTCAACTTTCTTTCCCTGGTGACTCAGATGGTAAAGGGTCTGCCTGCAATGCAGGAGACCCGGGTTCAATCCCTGGGTAGGGAAGATCCCCTGGAGAAGGAAATGGCAACCCACTCCAGTACTCTTGCCTGGAAAATTCCATGGTCAGAGGAGCCTTGTAGGCTACAGTCCATGGGGTCGCAAAGAGTCGGACACGACTGAGCGACTTCACTCACTCACTCAACTTTCTTTATAGTCCAACTCTCACATCCATACATGACTACTGGAAAAACCATAGCCTTGACTTTTGTTGACAAAGTAATGTCTCTGCTTTTTAATATGCTGTGTTTGTACATTTTTGTAATTTATTTCTCAAGTCTGTCGCCCTACCACACACGGAAGTATCTCTCTGGTTTTGAGAGGTAGATACAGGCTCCCTGATGTTTTTATTAGAATATCATTGAAAACCTCTGCATTTGGGAAGGATACTTTATAGAAATACATTTTACAGGTTGGCCGAGTATTCCCTTCTCTGCAGTGGATCTGAATTCACACTTTATTTGGCTTGCACGCTTCTGCACAACAGCGTGGAGTGTGTGCACTGAGCTGGTTGGGTGTTTCTAGCCTCTCAGGACTCTGACATGCTGGCCCAACGTTGAGCGACTTGTTTATGAATTACAGAGCTACCGATTCCGACCTACTACCTACCTCGTAGACACGCTGTAATATTTTAATGAAAAGGACTTTGAGCTCCTTAGAGGGGAAAAAAAGATCCTCTCTATAAACATAGAATTGTTACCAAATATTCTTTTGATTAGTTCTTTGGATCCCCGTATGATAGTCCCAGGCCAGCTAATGGTTGGGGATTTATAGATAGCCATTTGTGCAAGAACATCCAAAGACACTCCAACATTAAACAAACACAGATGCAAAAAGGAGATGATGAAATTGCCCGATGATGGTACAGCCTGTACCTGGGAGTTGATGGGAGGGACTGAGTTTTCATAACTCTAATTGTTCTCTCTACCATACATTTGAGACTTGAACAGCCTGAGCTGGCCAGCGTGGACATGGCAATCTTTTTTATAAAACTCTTAATAGTCCTCCAAGGGCAAAGCAAAATTAGGAACAGATTGTCTAAAGCTGGGGCTCCACTGGCCGTTGCAGTTTTTCGATGTTTTAAGATCTCATCTAGATTGCTGTAGATACCATCCTGTAATGCTGAAGGACACACAGCTAGTGACTCGTGAGCCAGATGTCTAAACTTTGCAGTTTCCCATCAATTTCAGGTGCTCCAGTGGAAAGAGTTAAGCTCTGGGAACATCCTGAGAGCTGCCTCGGGTTTTGTTCAGACACAGGCCGACGCTCCTTGCACGGCCCCCCTCAGTGACAGACTGGAGGGCATGGATCAGAAGTCCTGCCTCATTAAGTCCATGATGACACAAACAATAGGCGATTCTAACAAGGACAAGAGAACATCGGCTCTCATTATCCACACCAGGGGCCTCCTCTCCCCACATTCACTAAGCTGCCTCCCTGTGCTCCACTCGACTTTAGCTCACACGGGCCATCTTCTGTTACCATTTGGCAGAGGTCTTCTGCCCAAAATATTCCTGTCTTGCACAATGGAGACGGTACCCATAAGGTCTCAATCAGATTGTCATGTGAATTATTTTACATTTCACGAGGGAGATAAAAATAAACCCAGATTGGGATTGGAAAAACCATTTCACGTCCTCAACCTCAAGCCCTCTTCATCTGCAGTCTCTCCAGCCGCTCTCGCCCAGTCCCTAGCCTCTCCTAGCCTCTCCTAGCCTTCTCTCCTCCACAGTGACTCAGGCTGCTCTCCTGTTGCCCAACTCTTGTTACGACTTGGGAGGTTGTTGTGATTGGTTTGTTTTTAATATCTTGCCCAATCTTTCCATTTTTAGTTCCAGACTGTTGCTTTCAACCACTTTCAACTATCCCATTCTTTACAGAGTGACACAGTCCTGGATACAATCTAGCTCAGAGACTTCTTTCACTCTGGTTCTGGGGTGGCTGCGTCACACCCATGGATTGTACAAAAATGGCCAGTGGGAGGTTGTTAGGCAGTTTCTATTGATTCTCTTAGGGGTCCAGCACGAGGGGAACCGCCCCCGGCCCCCCCGCCCCCCGCCAGTTATTGTTGCGTTGCTCTCCTAATAGCCTGGAATGCGCACTGGTATCTGAGGAATGGGGGTCAGTCAGGAGAGCCAAGGTCATCCAATTAGTACTTGATGGCTTCGTAGCTTGCACCCAAGCCTGACTGACTCCAAAACCCATTTTCTAAAAAAATTTCTTTTTTGTGTTTTTAAATGATGAGGGTATGAGAACACATCTACAGGAGACATGGAAAACACAGAGCAAAATTACATATAGTTCTATTATACATTACAATTACTTTTAAGTATTTTGGATTTTAGATTTACTTTTAAGATTTTTAGTTGGAGTTTCAATATCAAACTCAAAAATTAATAGAATGAATATACAGACAAGCAGAAGGCTATAATAGACCTGAAAACACCATGAACCAATCAATATGACTGCAATGCCAGAGTCTCAGATTCTGTCCCTGGGCCAGAAAGATCCCCTGGAGAAGGGAATGGCATCTCCACGGGTGTACTGGAGAATACCACTCCAATATTCTTGCCTGGAGAAGCCCACGGACAGAGGAGCCTAGTGGGCCACAGTCCATGAGGTTGCAAAGTCAGACACAATTGAGTGACTAACACTTTCACTTTGTTCAAGATTTATACAATTTTCACACAACAGTAGGATAGAAAATTCTATTCAAGTTCCCACAGACTATAATCTAGGAGACTCTGGAACATACCCAGGGGCATGAGACAAGGTGCAAGAGGTTCATGGTCTAAAAGGATTGGAATCTGTCCTTTTATCCCTGTGGACCTGCATTAGCAAAGCCCGTTCTGGCTGTTGTTCACCCGTCTCCGTTAGTCTGGTCCTTTTTTCCTTTTGGATCCTGTAGGTGAGCTTCCATTACTTTTATACAGCTGGAGTGAGAGCATAGCAAATTGAAATTTGGAAGCAGCTCCCCTCTAGCACCTGGCCCAAGAAGCTTATGGGCACAAACAAGGGGGAAAGGGGGACCCTCCGTGAGGAGGGAGGGACAGCAAGAAGTTGTTGCTAAAGGACGTACATCCTACGACGAGCCCCGATTCTGCTCAGTCAGGAAAGGACCTGACTCGTGACCTCACTTCTGGGCGCATGAAGCACAAGGGCTTGCGTGATTCCTGACCAGAGTCCTACTGCCAACGTCAATTGCTGTTTTGCCCTCTGAACCCAGTTTTGTTCTGTGTTTCATCAGAGTTCATGCTGTCATCAGTTTCCATTTTGCTTTAAGAGAAATAAACCCTGGGTTGTCCCTCCATCCACACCCCATCTGCCTCCATCCCACTCCTGGGAAAGCGCTTACCCGAGGAAGGCGCTAGCCGAGCACCAGGCGTCTTTCCTTAGAAGCAGGGCAACCAGAGCATTACAGAGACACAGGCGTCACCGGATCCTTAAGGAGTTCATTGGAACAAGCACGGGTGCTTCATCCTGAGTTCCAAGGAAAAGGTATTTTGACTGTTCAGCTCATGTAGAGACCATTTGCTAATATGGTCAGCGAGCCCTACCTGCAGAAACTTGTCACTGTTTGAAGCCTTTGTAGAATTTTGCCTAATTATTATTTATTCCCAGCTTACTGGTTCTTTTGCTTTGTTTTGGGTTTACGTCTACATATGTTTATGTGACAAAAGCTAGAAAAAATAAGCTGCTTTTTATTTCCGTTTTTTAAGCATTGAAATGCTTTACTTCTATAACTTTATTTGTTAATTTTTGGCTGTGCCGGCTCGTCCCTGCTGCAAGAGAGCTTTCTCTCGTTGCAGCGAGTGGGGCTACTCTTGCGTCGGGCAGGAGCTTCTCACTCGGGGGCTTCTTTTGATGGAGACACGGGCTCTAGGGTGTGCGGGCTTTGGTGGGCCTAGCGCCTGGGCTCAGTAGTTGCTGCTTCTGGACTCCAGAGCTCAGGCTCAGAGGCATGTGGGATCCTCCCAGACCAGGGATTGAACCCACGTCTCGTTCATTGGCAGGAGGATTCTTTATCACTAAACCACCTCACTGGTTCTTTATCCACTGTGTGTTTTCTCATTTGAGCTGCTCACGAGTACTTGCTCAGTTGAAAACAGGCGGTAGAAACCCATCTGTTGCAGACCCGGGCTGGGAGGAGATAAAGGAAGTGTTTGCTCTTGTTCAAGTTCAGCTGCAATTCTTTGCTTCATAACCTGCTGCCCAGGTAGGTAATAGTAGAAATAAACACGGAAAACGTAATTTTTTTCCTGGTGAGACGTCGTTGTCAGTTTCAATCATGAGGTAGAGGCTGGTACTTTCTTAGAATTGTGTTCTGCAATGCATTTTGCTTTGCTAAAAATCAGGATGTCATGTTGAATGTCTTGTTCTTCTATAGGAGCCTGGATTTCATCCGGTAATTTCACATGTTGCACAGGTACTTTGCTCAGAGTAGGTGCTGCAGCTGAGCCCAAAACAAAAACTTGAAAAAGTGAACAGGATCTCGATCTCAAAAACGCTTCTATCACCACCTCCAGATTTTTTTTTTTTTACTTAATTCATAACATTTCCTTCCTCAAATACTTGTGTTTTATTCATTGAGCAGCTGTGTAAATCCTTAAGAAATAGCCAGGAATGTAGGAATGCCCCCAAATACCCTTCTTTGCTGTCTTAACTTTAATATAATAGAACCAATGCAGGTATGGCCAGTGTTTTTACAGTGGTTGTTTGGGGCTTGAATTAATTTTCATTCGAATCATGGGGCATCGTGGGGCTTGAAAACCAAGTGGAAGGAGCTGCAAGCTGCAGGTCTTCTGTCTCTCTAAGTTGATGGACTAATTCCTTTCTACAGGAAGAGGTGACTTTTCTGATATTCTGAGTTTATGTTATTGTTTGGTATAAGAGATCTAGACTTCAGTTAAGACTTCTAGTAGATTATGAGGGGGAGAGAGAGAGAATGTGGTCAGTCATGCAAAATTAAATTAGTTTACATTAAAAGCAAAGGTAAGAGATACTCAACCCTCATCACTTCCTGCGGTGTATGCATTCAATGGGCGATTACTCAGCCTTTAAAAAAAGAAGAAAATCCTGCTGCGTGTGACAACAAGGGTGAACAAGTTATGCCAAGTGATGCCAGCCGCAGAGGGGTGAACACCCGCTGGGCAGTTGCACGTCTGTGAAGCATCTCAAGTAATCAAACCCACAGGAACGGTAAAACAACGCTGCTAGAGGGGTCGAGGGAGGGGAACGGGGAGTAGCCACCCGACAGGTGCAGAGTTCCCCTTCTACAAGATGGGCAGGTTCCAGCGATCGGCTGTGCACCCCCGCCAACGGGCAACACCCGGGTGCCGCGTGCTTGCTAATCTGTTGAAGGGAGACCTCATGTCAGGCGTCCTTACAATAAAAACGACGGTGACGATGACGACGATGCTCCCTAGGGAATTCTGGTGCACAGTGGTGGTTCAGGACATTTATCCTCTCAGGAGTTATAACGAGGGAAGACTTTCTTTAATTTTTTTTTTTAAAATTGATGTACAGTTGGTTTCAGAGAAGGCAATGGCACCCCACTCCAGGACTGTTGCCTGGAAAATCCCATGGACGGAGGAGCCTGGTGGGCTGCAGTTGATGGGGTCGCTAAGAGTCGGACACGACTTCACTTTCACTTTCAGAGTTGGTTTACAATGTTGTACCAATCTGCTATGCCGCAGAGTGACTTGGTTATCTTCATATAGACATTCTTTTTCTTTTTTTAAATGTCCTTTTCCATTATAGTCTATTACAGGACATTGACTATAGTTCCCTGTGATATACAATAGGGCCTTGTTGTTTATCATCCTATGTATAATAGTTTACATCTGCTAATCCCAAACTCCCACTCAAGGGGGAAGATTTTCTAGAAGGGGTGATGGCTGAGTGGAGACTTGGAAGTACACATGAATAATCCAGGGGAAGGACGTCAGATCTTGGAATTCTACTGGGCTTCTCCCACGATGCCCATGGAAACCTGGAACATTGTCCTTTCTCAGTCAGCTCTTGTAATAATCATGATAAAATCATACTACTGTGAAGTGTTTGCCAGGACGCCAAGGCAGAGCCTGTAGACCAAAGGGGACTAAAGAACTAACCGAAACCCTTTGACACATTAGTATGCCTTGGCTGGGATGGAGAGTTGGATTAGAGAGTAGAGATGAAGAAGGCTGGGGAGGTGCTTCACACACACAGAGAGGTCTAGAAACGAGAAATCCTTAGTCAGAATCTGACCCAACCCCTTCATTCTTCATTTTCACAAATGAGAAATTGAGGCTCCAAGTCCTGGCGAGCTTTCCGAGACTATGCAGCAAGGACAACGGCAGCCCACCTCTTTCCTGATACCACAGAACGGTTTATCTTCTCTCTTGCCCATTTGCTGTGAGATGCCTCCGAGCAGGGCTTCCCTGCTGGCTCAGTCGGTAAAGAATCTGCCTGCAAAGCAGGAGACGTGAGTTTGATCCCTGGGTTGGGAAGATCCCTTGGAGAAGGACATGGCTGCCCACTCCAGTGTGCTTGCCTGGAGAGTCCCATGGACAGAGGAGCCTGGCGGGCTGCAGTCCAGGGGGTCACAAGACTCGGACACGACTGTGCCCTGGAGCACACACACAGCTCGGATCAATAGTCGGCCTCATCGTGTTACTTGGTGCACAAGAGGCACGAAGCACGAGCCTGTTCAGTGACCCACGGGCAGTGCCGCGAGAATGACCGCTGGCTGTGGGGAGAGCTGATGCAGACACGCACGCCTGTTTAAGCAGACGGCTTCAGCGCTGGCTGGAAAGCGTTTTGCTCTCTGAGCTGGGCGGCCCCTGTGTTCTCGGTGGTCGCTGAAGAATGGACAAGGAGGCAAGGTGATGTAGAAGCTGCCGGACTGTGTTCTAGGGATGCCCAAGGGGCCTTGAAGGTGTCTTGCAGGGAGACCGTTTCGGGGGGTGAAGAGTGTGTGGGGTGGAAGCTAAGTTGGTGGGAGCCCTCCCTCCCATTCCCCCTATTTCATCAGAACAGCTCCACTGCCTCAGAGTGGGTTTCCAAGGAGCATTGAGTGGGGGAAAGTGTCCCGCTAAAGTAATGAAGCTGGGAAAGCGCCGGATTAGTGGGCAGAGTGGTCTCCTGAGAGCGGGCAGGCCTGCAGCCGGCGGAGCAGGTTGACTGTGCCTCCACTCACAGGGCGTGTGCAGACCGACACGCTGCGGCTCGTGAGGGCGCGGGAACCCAGGGGCGGCTCTCCGCGCTCTGCCCGGCACAGGGGGAGAGGTTCTTTTTAACGGCCACTGCGGCTGCACCTTGAATATCGTGAAAGTGTCAGCTTGTGAACTTAAGTCACCAGCGGTAGCTGTGCAAACCAGTTACACCAACATGATCATCCTTTTCACTGCCTTTTTTTTTTTTTTTTTAACATCATAGCATAGCCTGCTGCTAAGTCACTTCAGTCGTGTTCGACTCTGTGCGACCCCATAGACGGTAGCCCACCAGGCTCCCCCGTCCCTGGGATCCTCCAAGCAAGAACACTGGAGTGGGTTAGCTTGTCTGAAATATGCTCAGAACTCTCTCATTAGCCACAGTTGGGCAAAATCGTCTAACACAAAGCCTGGCTTATAATAAAGGGTTGAATAGTGCTGTAACTGAGTTTTTGTTGTCTTGTTTGCTTATATTTTATTTTATGTATAGTGTCTTCCTTCCTTTTCAGCTTTTAAAATTTATTTACTTTGATTTTTATGCCATATTTTATTTTATCTAATACATACATCCAACACATTACCCTTTCCAGATGCAATTAAGATAAAAATGATTAATGAGATACATTATGTATATTTTTTCTCAGTAGTAAGTATTCAAAATCTGGCATGTATTTTACGGCGCATCTCAGTTCATGCCAGCCTGGCTCAAGTGTCTGATATTCGCTTGTAGCTAGGGTGGTGGTTTAGTTGCTCAGTCCTGTCTGGCTCTTTGTGACCCCATTGTCTATAGCCTGCCAGGCTCCTCTGCCCGTGGGATTTTTCAGGCCAGAATACTGGGGTGGACTTCCATTTCCTTCTCCTGGGGATCTTCCTGACCCAGGGATTGAGCCCGCATCGCCTGCATCTCCTGCTTTTGCAGTCAGATTCTTTACCACTGAGCCTCCAGGGAAGCCCCTGCTTAGAGCTAGTGGCTATCATACTGGACAACATGGATTTAGAGGAGAATTGCCGGCAATACCGTGTTGGCTTCAGCCATACCACAGTGCCAGTCAGCCATAAATCCCTTTCCGGTGTTAAAGGTAACACGTGGTAGTGTGTTCACTGCTAGACTGAGCTAGTGGAAGCTTTCCATCCCAGAAAAATCACAGCGATAATCATCATTTATCTTTTGGTTTTTGGTGGCTCTTCACTTCCTTCTCACATGAGACTCAAAATAACCCAACCGGGCCGAAGGGCAACCCTGCTATCTATCTTCATTTCATGGATTAAAAATCGAAGCCCGAGGAATGAAATGATCCATTTATCAAGGCTGGTATCAATCTCCCTCTTGCATTTTTTCCCTCTCTCTGGGTTCCTTGGTTCCAAAGCTGGACTTATTTTCTTATGGAGAGAGCCAGTCTCACTTGATTTCCTTGAGTAATCTTGACCCAAGAAGTATTTAAGTGAATGTTGGATCCAAGTCCACCCACTCCAGCAGAACCTATGAGGCTTCCTGATTGCATTTTCCATTGTAGATGACCTGGAATTTCCCCGAGCTTGGTGTTCTCTCCCTGCAGCTCCTCTTTCCCATCAGTAGCGAGTCTAAGAATACACCCACCACCCCCTAGGGCTTCCTCCAGGTCACAACAGCCTCCGACTTTGCCTGGCAACTTGGGCACAAGTTCCCCAAAATGGGACTGAACATCATGGTGACTTCGGGTTTGGTCATTTTCGCACAGAGTGTGGCTCTCCCCTGTCCTCCAGTTGGTCTGTTCACCATCTTCCTTGCCTCCCCCACTAACCACAGACACTTGATCCGCTTCAGAAGCCCTTTCCTGTCGTTTCTGGACTACCCCACAGCCACACCTCTCCAGAAGACGGCAGATGTGCTCGTCCCGCGCCGGTGGTGGCCGCAGGGCCAAAGCCCACAGCCAGCCAGCGTCCTCAGTGCCCTCGGAAAGGGGGCTGTCGACACCGCCGGCCACAAGGGCCAACACGGCTTATTCATCTGTTAAATCAAGAGTGATGGGAAGATGGTCCATCCCAGGCAGCGTGTTTTGCACCAGGCAAATAATGACGAATCGTGTGTAAAAATGTTATAATTGAAGGCATACGCCTGCCTCTGAGAAGGGTTCTAGGTGAAATTCAGAGCGGTTATTTATAGACCGGGAGGCCAAAGGCTGAAGGGCAGGGGAGTGAGGCATTTTAGAAAAATATTTTTCTAGGAAAGGAGAGAGAAAGGACATGGAGCAGGTTAGCTGAGGCGGGAACGTGCACGCAGGGGAGGAGCGGAGGACGAGGCAGGGTTCAGAAGAACTTTGGAAGGGTGGAGACTTGGACTCTCCAAGATGGGGAGGGACTGGTGCAGAGATGTGGTTAGAACCAAAGCCTGGAATCAGTCCTGGCAAGGCCCCTGCTCCTGGCACGCTGGGGAAGATGGATGAAAGGGTGAGCGAGATGAAAGCAAGGGAAATTGAGTCATCAGCCCCCCCTCCCACCCCCCAGCGCTCACTCACTGCTGAGGGCAGTGCGCAAACAGCTCAGAAAGAACTCATGACCGGGGAGGCTCAGGGAAGGCAAAGCCCCTTGCTTCCAGTTCCTGTTTGAAAATATAAACAAGATGCAAATTCAAATAAAAAAATTCTTCCTGTGTCACGTTGAGAAACTCTGTTTCTTTTTTGCCATGACTCACTGGGGGACTATTCTTTCAAGAATGCAACTTGTAGGGATGGGCAGACCTGCTAGGGGAAAAACAAGAACCTCTCTGGAATGTTTACCCATTCTTCAGAAAAGGCTCTCTGTTAGTTTAGATTTGAACGGGAACATGTCTCAGATATCCTAGCCCGGCTGGGGTGAGGTACCCAGGACATCCTGAACCAGCTCTTAAGGAAGCCATAGGGGATGCCTGGTGCCCGCAAACCTTATCTCCCGATTCACCCCAAAGAGAGCAGAGGCAGCTAGTCTCAGGAAGGGAGTGGGACCAGAGATGGGTCCGTGGGCGCTGTACAGGCATTGCCAAGGATCTGACAGAGTTGGTTTTAGCGAGAGCGTGGGGTGAAGGTGAGAGAAGCCAGTGGGAACAGCTCCAGACAGGTCAAGGAATCAAATCCTGTGCTTCAGATAAAATACCTGCCTAGGACTGAGTGCTCAGGAGGCTTACATGGGTGGGCGTGGGGATTCCGCTTCAGAACTAAGCTTTCTTTCACAAATGTAAAATTCACATTGAACATTTTTAATCAGATACATGAGAAAAATGTAAATTCTCTGATTCTCTGTAGGTTTAAGATGCTGTTTAAGACGCTGAGGTTTGGTGAGCATTTTCCTTCCATCCGTCCGTCCTTCCTTTTTTTTCATATAAATTTATCTATTTTAATTGGAGGCTAATTACTTTACAATATTGTGGTGGTTTCTGCCACACACTGACATGAATCAGCCACGGGTGTACACGTGTTCCCCATCCTGATGCCCCCCCTCCCCCATCCCATCCCTTAGGGTCATCCCATCCCCCAGGGTCATCCCAGTGCACCAGTGCTGAGCACCCTGTCTCATGCATCGAACCTGGACTGGCGGCCCGTTTCACATACGGTAATATACAAGTTTCAGAGCTGTTCTCTCAGATCATCCTACCCTTGCCATCTCCCACAGAGTCCACAAGACTGCTCTTTCCATCTGTGTCTCTTTTGCTGTCCACCCTTCCTTTCTTTTTCTCCCTTCCTTGATGTGTCTTTCCACTGTCTTGGCATTGGAGCATTTAATCCTGAAATATGCTACAAGAGATGCCTTAACATTTTTTAAAAGTTGAGTGAAGTGTTCGACATTCCTGAGGTGTCCATCTTTTATCTTCTCTTAGAAGAATCTGAGGTGATGGTGAGAATCTTAAGGCGAGGTATTTGGAAAGAAAACAAATGAGCTCAGTGGTAGAAAGTGTGTGTGTGTGTGTGTGTGTGTGTGTGTGTGTAGGATGGTGGGGTTCAGCGCAGCCCTGTTTATTCCAGGAGCTGCCGTGGTACCCCTGAGCTAAGGGGGTGGACACAGGGCAGACGGCTCTTTGAAGAGCACCAAAGCAACAGCATTTTATCTGTTCTTTTGTGACCTTCTGCTTATGATTTTTTTTTTTCTGGAAGTAGTCACACTTAAAAAACTAAGCATCACTAGAGGAGATGATACACAGACTTTCCTACTCTTTTTGAAGCCAATGTGACTCCAATATGCTCAGCCCTCCCTAAACCCTTTCTGTGTCCTAATAAGTAAAACTAAGCGATGAAGTTGCATCTCTCAGTGCTTTCTATGTGAACGGCTGTGAAGTGCTTTGCCAGATTTGCACAGCTTATTTGTAATGATCTAACCTCAAATACAGTTATGCGGCGCATGAGTGATTAGCTTTGGAGGCTCCTTGGGAAACACATCAAAGGGATACTGAGTCATCCTCATGAAAAGATGAAGCCAGATAGGAGGGCCTCATGACTGTTCAGAACATTCACACTGAGGACCATGGACAGAGAACATGGCGGGTCCACGTGAGCCCCGTATCAAGTCTCAAGAAGAAAGCCTGAAACATTGCAATTTCTGTGAGGGCTCTTTCTCACAGGGGTTATTTCACACCAGTTAAGGATTCTTATAAGCCTTGTGGGGAGAGATGGCTGGTAAAACACTGGCATTTGGTGGGTTAGAAGACTGTTATTTGCATATATGATTTCCCCATCTATTTATGGGCCAGTTATATTCCTGAAAGAAAGCAGATCTCATCAGAGAAGTCCATATTCACCAGCTTTATTTTCGCAGCCAGATTTCAAGATCCTGAGCAAGAACAAGGCCATCTGACTTCTTGCTGTTCCTTCATAGCACCCACCCAAGGACAGACACAGAGTAGTTGTTAAAATAAATTATTTTGGTTCGTTGATTACATTGAAAAGTTCGGTAAGTGAATCAATACTCGGTTAATTCACAATTCTGGGAGATTAGACTTGTAAATTTGTAAAAGTCTTTCCAGCTGTTTTGGTCATGCAGTGAAAGTGAATTGCATATTTTTTTTTTCAACAGAGTTTGTTTTGCAATGTGAATCTTTTTGGACTTTGCTTTGAAAATGGTTGAAATGGAAGGCATGGCAGTGATTCAGCAAGTTAAGAAGGTTAACAATTAGTCATAACTTTAATAGATGAGACAATTACGCCATCTCTACCTTTTAAAAATAACCATATTTTTAATTAGATTTTAATCATAAAGGTCAGAGGTAGTGTAAGTTTAGAAAATCAGAAACACAGACTGTGTTGGCAAAACTGCTTCGTCTCATATGTGTTAAGTTGGACAAATCAAGTAAAACAGATGGTGAGAGGCTTTTGCTTCTCAAATGATCAGTTGCTGATGGCATGGTTTTAATGGTCTTTAATGTCTCGCAACTCCATCTCGTAGCTCAGGTTCCTAAGTGTTGCTTTCATTTCTTTGTTCCTTAAAATGGTCTGTGAAATATGATTTACTTATTCCCCTGCTTTAATGAAGCGCAATATGGCAGTTTAAAAGAACTTGGTATCTCAGCTTTGATTGCGCTTCTGTGGAACATATGAAGATCCTGCCTCCTGATGCAGATTTTAGAGGCTAGTGAGCTATTCATGTTGAAAGTGCTCATCCAGACCAAAAATATTGACTTCAAGTGTTAGTTGCTGTTCTGGCTACCTATTCCTGCAGACAGAAAACTCAACTCAAATTAACTTAAACCAAAAGGGAGTGTGTACAGGGCTAGGACTAGCTACTTGCAACACTTGTATTTAGGCTCCAAAGATGTCAGTGAGATCCATTTAAAAACAACAAAACTTTATATTTTGTATTGAGGTATAGCAGATTAATCGGACTTCTCTGGTGGCTCAGATGGCAAAGAATCTGCCTGCAATGCAGGAGACCTGGGTTCCATTCCTGAAGGACGGCATGGCAACCCAGTCCAGTACTCTTGCCTGGAGAATCCAATGAGCAGAGGAGCCTGGTGGGCCACAGTCCATGGGGTCAAAAAGAGATGGAGCTGACTGAGCGACTAAGCACACAGATAGCTGATTAGTAATTTTGTGATGGCTTCTGGTGCAGAGGGGCTCAGCCACACATAACATGTATCCACTCTCCCCCAAACTCGCCTCCCACCCAGGCTGCCAGAGGACATGGAGCAGTGTCCCCTGTACTGCACACGAGGTCCTTGTGGGTTTTTATTCTAAATACAGTAGTGTGCCCGTGTTGATCCCCAACTCCCTGCTATCCCTTCCCCCTCTCCTCCCCACGCCCCCCGCCCCGGCAACCATAAGTTAGTTCTCTGTGAGTCTGTTTCTGTTCTGTGAATGAGATCATCTGTACCATTTAACAAGACCCTCTTCTTATCTCCGGTTTCTCTGGATGGCTCCCCTGCCAAGCCCTCGTAGTGGCCACGTCCTCAACACGATACTCAGGTTGCTGTTGAGAGGAACGTCTTTTTCTCCAGTCGTCCTTGGGGTCTCCCAGTTGAGCTTCCGAGGCTGTGGTCAGTCCGGTTTGGGGCAGGCTCTCACAGTTGAGCTGGTGGCCTGGGATGTGAAAGGCACAGGCGGCCTCAGCCTGGGTGGCTTTCGAGGTGGGAGCTGAGGGCTCCTATGAGCTCCGCCGGAAGCACACAGGAGCTCAGAGTCGGGGCGTGGACCCCCCGGCGAAGCAGACGCCCGGGGCTCCTGCCCCGGAGTGGGCGGCAGAGGTGGTCGCTGAGCGCCGCCCCCGTCACCCAGCAGGCCTCCCCGCGTCCCTCCTCCCCGTGCTGACTGCCCTCCTGGCGTCACCAAGCACGCTCCTCTGCGTTCACTCAGTTTTGGCGAATTGTCAAGAAGCAAAGCTACGCAGAGGTGGCTGGTGCTTCTCCCAGACCTTCATGGTCTGATGGGACGCTGTGTGCCTCAAGCTCAAAAAAAAACCACTCGTTCCCAAAACAGCCCCCTTTTCTCCCATGCCATCTGTGTTTCTCCTTCTTGGTCGCCAAAAGACAAAAGCTCTCACACATATTCATTTACATAAATAGACTCCTGAGATTATTCACATTATTCACTAATTTTTACTTATAATCTTTGGCCCCAAAGGTAGGGTTAGGGGAATGAAACAGGGAGGAAGAGAAGAGCAAAAAGTGATGCCCATTCAGGGAGTGGAGGGCCCTCGCTTCTGTAGGTGACGGATCACATACCCCTGCTTCACGCAGTTAGATGTGATTCCCATCCAGGTGATTCAGATAATTGGATCCACTCCAAACTTTATTCATTATTTTTGGAAATGACAAATAATGCTTTTTTGGCAGGAAAATGTATTTTTGGAGAAAGGGAATAAGGTCATAAGCTGCCTTAATGAGCTTCTTTAATTTGTTGTCATATCAGCTCTCATATTTGGAATTTGTACTTTTAATTAGATGAAAGGCTAGCAAGTGAGCATTTGCAAACGAAATTGCATTTTTTAATGCGAAATTATTCTCCCTTGATACCCAGTCCCTTAGTTTTACAGTTAGAGAATATCATTATAATTGCTGATTATTTAGAAGGGGATAGTCACATTTTTTTTTTCTCATTTGACTCCACATATGGAAAATAAGCAGTTCCCAGGAGATATATATTGTTGGACAAATGGGTAACCATAGTTTACTTGCATTCTTAATTTGGCACAGTAGAAAAGAGACAGGTAGGAAAAACAGGAGCCTACAAACACTAGAAGAATATTGCAATAAGGATTCAAGGCAGACAGACACTCTGCAGTGTGTCTGACAGTTCTGTGGTCCAGAGTCTGTGGCGATGCTGGTGGTGGAAAGGGAAGAGTGAGCATGCTCAGACACTCAATCAAGTGTCATTCTTTACGACCCCGTGGTCTGTAGCCCACCAGGCTCCCCTGACCATGGGATTCTCCAGGCAAGAATCCTGGAGTGGGTTGCTTTTCCTCCTCCAGGGGATCTTCCTGACCCAGGGGTTGAACCCACATCTCTTACGTCTCCTACACTGGCAGGTGGATTCTTTACCACTAGCGCCACCTGGAAAGCCACTGGACTCCATGAAGGGTGTGCTTTCCCATGACTTTCTCTCCCTGAGCCCCTGCAGGGATGACACGTTTGGTCTGTGGTGTGTGTTGCTCTCTGAACGTTTGGCATGAACTCTGGGAACAAGGAGGTATACGGAGTGGTTGGTAAAGGGTGCAGAGTGAAGCAGAAGGGTGCCTTCATTTCGTGAATGTCTAGCCAGTTCCAGGGTTGGAGCCTGCATGGTGCTGTCCCTGATACACAGATTCAGGGCAGAGGATGAGGCAGGTCTCCTCACACTGAGCCTGTGCAGCCCCTAAAGCTCTTCCTGCATTCATCAATGCTGCTGTTGTTCAGTTGCGAAGTCGTGTCTGACTCTTTGCGACCCCGTGGGCTGCAGCACACCAGGCTTCCCTGTCCTTTGGCCTACCAGGCTCCTCCGTCCATGGGATTTTCCAGGCAATAGTCCTGGAGTGGGTTGCCATTTCCTTCTCCAGGGGATCTTCCAAGCCCAGAAATTGAACCCGGGTCTCCTGCATTGTCGACATTACCATCTGAGCCACCAGGGAAGCTCCTCCCTGCCCTTCACCATCTCCCAGAGTTTGCTCAAACTCATGTCCATTGAGTCAGTGATGCCACCCAAGCAGCTCGTCCTCATGAGAATTCCATGAACAGTACTTGTCATAAGAACTCTAAGAGACAAGCCTCTGTGGTCACTTCACAGTTGGCAATCCGCAGCTCACGTAAGTTAGAAACCTTGCCCAAGGCAGCTGAGGAGCAGAGCTGTGCTTTGAAGTGCGGCCTCTGGCTCGGAACCCCTTGCTCTACACTCACCTTTCTGGCTGCCTGGCCAAGGGCATGTTTCTCAACCCAGACGCCTTTCCTTCTGAAATGTCGCTCGGGGCTGGCTTTCTGTGACCCAGGCTGACATAGTCTCTTCTCTTCCCAGGATCCAAGCCTGTCTAGTGAGCCTCTTTCAGCAGCACACACAGCTCTCATCCTCTCTCTTCACGGATTCTTCAGATTGAATTCTTTTCCCTTTTGCTGTTTTATGTTAGAGGAAGCCTAGTGATACCTGCTTTGTCCTCTGCCCCAGATTTGATCGCTCCCACGTGGCTGACTGTGTACCAGTGACAGCGCCATGCAGGCTCCATAGCTTCATCCTCGTGGGACAGAGCATATCTGTATCTGTATCTTTAGCCTCCTGCTTGCTGCTGGCATCGCCATAGTCCCGTAAGTCATGGAAGCTGGTTTGTACTTGTCCTTGGTTAGTTATCTCGCTTTTGTTTCCCACTTTTTGGCTGTGCCCCACAGCATGTGTGATATTAGATCCCCTAGCAGGGATCGAGCCTGTGTCCCTGCATTGGAAGCTAGGAATCTAAACTGCTGGCCTGCCAGGGAAATCCCACTTGTCCTTTGTTTCTGTCATTAAAATCTTCCCTGCCCTGCTCCCATCCCTACCTGATGATCCATACAAGTTCTCTAAGTGTCTCATCCTTCACATAGTTCTCAAGTTATAATAGCATTCCTGAAAATACCCTGTGTCTCCTAAAACTGTTGGGAGGATTAAATGAGACAGTCCCTGTGAAGCGCACAGCTCAGAGTCTGGTGTGTAGTGAGACTGGCGGCTACGGTTGGTGTTGTCTTCGTTGAGCTGATGTAGGAACTGAGATGCTGAGGATCACTGCCTGGTGCTGGAGTCCAGCTTTCTTTGTCACTCAAGGTAGCCCACATATGTGCAAGCTGCCAGAGTCACTCTGAAGTTCCTGTGGTCAACGTGAGGATGAGAAACCCTTTCTTCCTGGATGCACAGCTGATTCAACCTGTAAAATGTATCAGGAGTGTGTGTGTGAAAAACACAGTCTATACATCAATACCCAATGGGCTACCAGCAATATGGAAAATAAAGACGAACTAATAGAGGAAATCTCTCTGAGGACACAGTTACTCCTGGAAATCACGAGATGTCACTGTCCCCCTGGCAGCCCTTGTAAACTACCACCCCCCCCCAATGCAGGCGCAGCTCTCCTTCGTGGCTGTCGGACGTTCTGGTCACCATAGTGACTGTAATGTTGTTGTTGTTCAGTCCCTAAGTCACATCCGACTCTTTGCAACCCCACGGACTGAAGCGCACCAGGCTCCTCTGTCCTCCAGTAAATCCCAGAATTTGCTCAAATTCATATCCACTGAGTCAGTGACGCTATCTAATCATCTCATCGTCTGTCATCCCCTCCTCCTGCCCTCAATCTTTCCTGGCATCAGGGTCTTTTCCAATGAGTCAGCTCTTCGTACCAAGCAGCCAAAGTATTGGAGTTTCAGCTTCAGCATCACTCCTTCCAATGACTATTCAGGGTCGATTTCCTTTAGGATGGTCTGGTTGGATCTCCTTGCTGTCCAAGGGACTCTCAAGACTCTTCTTCAGCACTGAAGTTTGAAAACAACCAGTTCTTCGGTGCTCAGCCTCCTTTATGGTCCAGCTCTCACATGCCTACTGGATGACTCTAATGACCTGCGTTTCTTATAACTTCCCTAAGCAAGGATATTCTGTGTGGTAGGAAGGGATACTGATAAGGGGGAGAATGAGACTTGACCTTGCAAGCTCGAGTAACAGTAGCTGCCCTCGACCGTCTTCTGAGAAGAGTGGCCCAGCTCACTGTGGGATGTTTGCTGCTTCTGGTGGGACAGGCACCTTAAGGGCCAGAACTGACTTTTTTTTCCTTTTTTTGAAAAATGGAGGAGAGAGAGTACTTTGTAGGAGAAAGAGAGGAGACAGTAGTCACCCAGGGGTAGTCTGCAGCACTCTGGGAGAGGAACAGCTATTTCACAACAATGCGGGAGCTTTTGCTAAGTTGCAGTGTGTGGCCTGAACCTTCTTCTCTACTTTTCCTTTACAATAGCCATTTGGCTCTATGTGGCTTGGTGACGCTTGGTAGGAACAGATTTTCCATAGTGACTGTGAGGAAGTACAAGTCTTGCTTCAAGGCAGGAAGGATGGTACTGCTTTTGTTGGAAGCTGCATAATTCCTCATTGTGGAGTCTTTTGTGTCCAGGAAATACTGGCAATGATGAAGGATGAGTGTGTTCTAGTGAATAATGGATTTCTGGGTTCCGCCAATCAGTGGTGTCTAATGTGACGCTAAACACCATTTAGTAGCATCTGCTCCCCTGGTAGCTCAATGGCAAAGAATCTGTCTGTCAATGGAGGAGTCGAGAGTTCAATCTCTGGGTTGGGAATATTCCCTGGAGAAGGAAATGGTAACCCAATCCAGTGTTCTTGCCCGGGGAATCTGATGGACAGAGGAGCCTGGTGGGCTGCAGTCCGTGGGGTTGCAAGAGTCAGACAGGACTGGGCGACTAAATAACAGTAACAAGCAGGCAGTGCTGCAGACATTGCCAACACCGTGGAAGGAAAAATTGCTGTATCCCCGTCTTTAGCTATTCCTGTGATAAGTCTACACTTGGATGTCTGTATGTAGCAACACAGAACTATGATCCCGTAAAATCGAATATCACTGAGCATTTCCAGAAGATTCTTTGGCTTAGATTTGGCATTTGCTTATTGCAGAGTGCAAAAAGTCATCTGAAATTTGATCATGCAATGGTTCTGGCCCATGCAATGGTTTCTCTTTCTTTTTTTCTATAAGTTAAGGGAAACAAAAAACCTTTTTAGTCTAAGTACTGCCATTCAATGTGACTTACATTCAGAAAGTCAGCTCTTGATGGTTAAAAAAGAACGCACTGGCTTTTGTACAGAAAGACACAAGAGAAGAAAACGAGAAACAAATGCCTTTCTCTAAAGAAGACACACTAAAGTTATAGAGGAGAAGTTTACTTTTCTTCTCTAGAAAAGCATGAATCAGTTCACAAAAGCTGCTATTTAAATCGTATCAAAGTTAAGATTTCTTTCTCTGGGGTTAGAAGAAGAATTTTAGACATTTCCTTATGAGAAGAAGAATGACTTGTGTAACCGCCGTCAGTTTGTTCAGTTGGGCTTTTGTTACATAAAGAAGGCTACCCAAAGGTAAACTGTGAAGCCACTTGTACTAATTACTGTTTAAACATGTACTGATTCACAGTCAAAAAGGAGACTGGATGGTTTCAAGAAACCCGGTAAAATGTTCTAATAAACATCTGTTAATTGGATACTTCTTGAGAGTTCCTTGGACTGCAAGGAGATCCAACCAGTCCATTCTGAAGGAGATCAACCCTGGGATTTCTTTGGAAGAAATGATGCTAAAGCTGAAACTCCAGTACTTTGGCCACCTCATGCAAAGAGTTGACTCAGTGGAAAAGACTCTGATGCTGGGAGGGATTGGGGGCAGGAGGAGAAGGGGACGACCGAGGATGAGATGGCTGGATGGCATCACTGACTCGATAGACATGAGTCTAAATGAACTCCGGGAGTTGGTGATGGACTGGGAGGCCTGGCATGCTGCAATTCATGGGGTCGCAAAGAGTCAGACATGACTGAGTGACTGAACTTAACTGAACTGAATTGGATGCTTTTTGCTCTGCTCAAAGAAGGCATAGTTGTTCTTGTAAACGATTGAACTGGAGGTTTGTATCCATTTGGACAAGTTCCTCGTCCTTTTCCTTGCCCCCAGGCTCTTAGCAGGGCTGAAGAGCAAGGAGATGGGGGCTGGGGAGTTCCCTGGCAGTCCAGTGGTTACCACTTTGCCTTCCAAGGCAGGGGGTGCAGGTTCCATCTCTGGGCAGGGACTGAGTTTCCACACGCCTTGCGGCTGAAAATGCCAAAGCCTAAAGCAGAAGCAATGAGCAAATGCAATGGAGACTTTTAAAATGGTACACATGAAAAAAAAAATCTTAGAAATAAGCAAGTGTGGGTGTCATGCAGGCGGTGGGGAAGGAATTCATACAAATGACTGTGTCCAGGGGACTGGAAAGGTGCCTAGACTGTCCTTGTTAAGAGGGAGTCCACTGATGCTCCTCTAACAGGAGGAACCCATTCTTGGCACCCTGGGCAGTTGCTGCTTAGCTGCTCAGTTGTTCTGACTCTTTATGACCCCAAGGGCTGCAGCCCACCAGGCTCCTCTGTCCATGGGATTCTCCAGGCAAGAATACTGGAGTCGGTTGCCATTTCCTTCTCCAGGGGATCTTCCCGACCCAGGAATCAAAGCCTCATCTCCTGCATTGGCAGGCAGGTTCTTTACCTGTGAGCCCTTAGGGAAGCCTGCCCTGCTCCGTAGTTGGTCCCAACAGAAGGACTCAGCTTCGGCTTTGCTCCTGTTTCTGCATTCAGGATCTGCAGCCTGTCCGACTCATCTTCAAAGCATCTTCCAAGAATCTGACATCTTTTCTTACCTCCCGATTCCCACTCACTGCTTGATGTAACGTGATGTCTTGTCTGTGATGGAGGTCTGGATGCTTTTTTTTATGTCGTTATCCTGACACTTTGCCGAGCAGCTTCAGACCTTACTGGGTCATTTTGGCGTCTCTTCCTCATCCACACCTTAGACTCTGGGATGACTGTTAATGTCTGTTTGCAGAAAACTTTCAGCCTCTCTGTTAAAACCCAAACCCCACACAACAGCCTGCTGGTTTCCTACCTCAATTTATCAATTACGCTATTTTGTACTGTTAGCTGTTTGTTTTTATATTGATTATCTTGTTTATTGAACACATTCACTCTCATTCAGCCACACATCATGTTAAGTACTTAGGATAAAAAGCAAGTAAAGCAGATTACGATACTGTTATGTAGACCTTTACTTCTAATGAGGGAGGTGGATAAGAAAGTGACAGGCAGTGTACACTGTGATTCATACTGTGGAGATGACATAAGGTGCTAGGATGGCATAGGAGAAGGGGCAATCCATGCCAGGTGATGAGAGACAGATTTCTACAGGCAGTGATGTCAGCAATGAGTTTTAAGGGCCATCCAGAGTTGCTAGATGGAGGCTTGTTCATCCCACCTCTGAGGTTGATGTCAGCTGGCCCTTGGGCGGAGCTGTTGACCGGAACACCTTCCCGTGGCCTCTCCGTGCATCCTGAGCCTCCCAACAATACAGTGGCTGCGTGTGAGGAAAGGTGTCCTGAGACACAGTCAGACAGGCGCTGTGTGCCCCTTTAGGACCCAGACTTGGGTGTCGTGTAGATTCTATCCTCTGAGACTAGACTTGAGAAATTCACAAAGGTCCTTTGACTGCAAGGAGAGTGCTGTAGACCCCGCGTCTTTCTGGTGGAGCGTCAAGATTCTGGACTGGAAGCACCGCTGTGGATAGTTTCTGAAAACCCAGTCTGCCCTTTGTCCATGCAGTTCACACCCTCTTACATGTGAAATAAACCCTTACTCTCCTCAAGACATCAGATCTCATTATGGCATTGGACTTGGGTTCCTGGTCCAGGATCCTAGCATTCACGCGAGGCTCCTCCACCACAGTTCCATAAGTGAGATCTTCAAAGACAGTCGTTCTCGTTCTAGAGGCCTGTGAGCAAAGGGGGCAAATGATATGCTCTGGCCCACCCCCGCCTACAGTGGTGCGGCCAGTTTAGGGCCAGTGCTGTAGACACTCCCTTTCAAAGAGGAAGACTTTCTTCAGTCCTGCTCAACATCAGTTCTGGAAGCCACTTGGGCACATTTGTGGTTTCCTTGATTAGGACATAGTCCTTCTCTCGAGAGTGGATTCTCCGTGCCTTCTGCCTCTGCCCTCTGGGTAGTCTTTCCTCTTCAATATTGAACTGTCCTGCCTTTGCTACTGAGTGATACTCTCAGCCTATTACCTGCACATAATAGTCAAGGCTCAAAAGTCGTCTTTAATTTTTTTTTTTTTATTGCTGTTGCCATGTCTCTGGCCCTTTTGGTTGAAGCTTTTAGTTCACAAGATGTTGGCACATAGAGAAACGAGCTGGGGTGGCTGGACCGAGAGTGGAGGGCGAACTGGTAGGAGATGAAGCAGGACAGGGAGGCAAAAGTGGGTCCGTGCACCAAGCTTAAGAGTCTGAACCTTCCACTGGGTGCACTACAGAGATGCCCATTCTGCTCCATACTCTCTTTTGCTATATATATATTTTTAGTGTAATTTTCATGAAAGTACTTTTACTGCTTTAAAATAACTGTTGTTGTATTCAGAGGAGATACGTCTATAGGCTTGAATTCTAGAGCAGCTTATACCAACAACCTGTGTTTTCTAGGGGAATACAAATTCTGTTAATAAACTGCGATAAGAGTAACAAGGCCAGTATGAAATTAGGTACATAAAATACATAAAGGGTTGTTTTTTTCATTCGAAACCTTCATAGGTGTCCAGTTTTAAGCTTGCAAATATTTGTGACTATATTGTTTTTTTTAATCAATAACTTGACCTGTTCAGAAAAGTTAGTTTTCTCAAAAACATTTTTTTTCTATGATGTCTTAGATTGCTACCCAGTTTTTCTCAAGTCAAAGCATTGAGCAAAAGAGAAAAAGCTGAAAACCACCATAGACTGTACTCCCCTCAGTTCATTGTTCCGTGGAGAAGTTTTATAGGCCGTCAACCGAGCACCACAATGCTGTCACAGATCGTTTCATAGAAGCTGCACAGAGATGCAAATAAAAGAGGAAAAAACAGGGGCGATGAAAGAGTAAAATAGAGACAAATGGGTCATTGAACACTGAGTGTCTTTCATTCAGCTCGACCTAACCAATGTTTTTATTGAACGCTTGCTCTATTTGCTGAGCTTTTTGAGAGAGATACAGCTGAAGAGGGTGTGGTCCTTGCCTTTTAGGAGGTTATGAACTGTTGTGAGGATGTGGGGTAAGTATTATAATTCTGTGTGATTAGCGCAATCATCATATACGCCACGAAATGACAGCTTAAAAGGTCACTCCTAGCTATGGCTTCAAGGAGTCTTTTCAGAGGAGGCAGACTTTAAGTTTGATGGCAAATAATGTGTCCAATTTGGGCAGGCATTCCACATACATAAAAGCGGTAAGAAAAAAAGACGGGGATATATAGGATGTCTTCTAGAAAGGCTGAATACCTTATTTGGTTGACATGGAGAAATAGTAAGGAATGAACTAGAATGGCAAATTGTAACTGGATCTTACAAGATCTGAAACTCCAAAGAAAGTGATCTTTTCTTCCTGTGGGATCTAGGATGTTATTGAAGATAACATCTTATCTTCAATAAGATCTTATCTGGCAAATAATGCATAGTGTTATTATTTGACATTGACTTTTATTTGATGCATTATTTGACAATGACTTTTAAGAATATGTGTCTGAAATCTCTCTGAGTGATAGTTCAGAATTGATCACATGGAGTTAAGTTTTGCACAATCAGAGACTTGATCTAATTCATGTGTGTATTTTTAGAATGCTGAGAGAATTGGTCTGTGCATAGTTTTGGAGAGTGCTGATAAAGTTACTCTGAATAAATAATGGTGAAAAAGGCTAAACTCTCTTTAGCTGCTCCATTTCAATACCTGTTTGCTTATGAGTGAGATGGCAAAGGCGGTAGATCTAAAAATTGTGAAAGTCCAAAGTCTTAATCTTGGAAAGCGTCACATGTCACAAAACCATAGGTTTTCTCCATCTTTATTTAGCTGTATTGCGATGGGTGAACTTTTTTCTTAGAGTCGAATATGTATGTTACAGTTTATAAGCCATATAGTCAGGAGGACTCAGTTGCAGTATCTTATCTGAGAAGAAGGACTTTGAAGCTAAGCTAGCCCTCGGGTCTCTTAGCTGCTTTGTGTACCAGTCCTACCACCTCTCCAGCAGGAATATTCACAGCTCAGGGGGCTGCTGTGAGGTTTAAAATGAGTTACTATAAGTACAGTGCTCTGTCGCTGTCCAGCCGCTAGGTTGTGCCTGACTCTGCGGCCCCATGGATGCAGCACGCCAGGCTTCCATGCCCTTCACCATCTCCCTGAGTTTGCTCAAACTCATGCCACTGAGTCAGTGAGCCTTACGTTTTATTATTGCTTCTGTTTTATTAACAATTACTGTTATACATATACGTATACATAGAATTCGATATAGAACGTGTCTGATGCTGAAGCTGAAGCTCCAAAACTCTGGCCACCTGATGCGAAGAACTGACAGCTTAGAAAAGATTTTGATGCTGGGAGAGATTAAAGGCAGGAGGAGAAGGGGATCGCAGAGGACGAGATGGTTGGATGGCATCATCAGCTTAATGAACATGAGTTTGAGCAAGCTCCAGGAGACAGTGAAGGACAGGGAAGCCTGGAGTGCTGCAGTCCATGAGGTCGCAAAGAGTCGGACATGACTGAGTGGCTGAACTGACTGATAGAATGTGTCACCCTGTCGTCTAGGACTGAGAGTATTTATATTCTGTTAGGAATACTTTGCTGTGTACTTAGTTGCTCAGTCATGTCCGCTCTTTGTGACCCCATGGACTGTAGCCCACCAGGCTCCTCTGTCCATGGGATTGTCCAGGCAACAAGACTGGAGTGGGTTGCCATTTCCTTCCCCAGGGGATCCACCCAGGGATCAAACTCCTGCGTTGGGAGGTGGATTTTTTACCACTGTGTCACAGACCAGAGTAAAACATTTACTGAAATCGCAAATTAAAAAATTATACTCCTAATCAGTTTACACAAAAAGAAATACAGATGGTTATTAAGTAGATAAAATATTCAGTTTTACTATTAATCACAGAAATAAAGATAAATATAATTTTGAGCTACCCTCTGGGATACTGAAAGAGGAACTCCCCAGGTTGGTAGGTGCCCAATATGCTACTGGAGATCACTGGAGAAATAACTCCAGAAAGAATGAAGGGATGGAGCCAAAGCACAAACAATACCCAGCTGTGGATGTGACTGGTGATAGAAGCAAGATCCGATGCTGTAAAGAGCAATATTGCATAGGAACCTGGAATGTCAGGTCCATGAATCAAGACAAATTGGAAGTGGTCAAATAGGAGATGGCAAGAGTGAACGTCGACATTCTAGGAATCAGTGAACTAAAATGGACTGGAATGGGTGAATTTAACTCAGATGACCATTATATCTACTACTGTGGGCAGGAATCCCTCAGAAGAAATGGAGTAGCCATCATGGTCAACAAAAGAGTCCAAAATGCAGTACTTGGATGCAATCTCAAAAATGACAGAATGATCTCTGTTTGCTTCCAAGGCAAACCATTCAATATCATGGTAATCCAAGTCTATGCCCCAACCAGTAATGCTGAAGAAGCTGAAGTTGAATAGTTCTATGAAGACCTACAAGACCTTTTAGAACTAACACCCCCAAAAGATGTCCTTTTCCTTATAGGGGACTGGAATGCAAAAGTAGGAAGTCAAGAAACACCTGGAGTAACAGGCAAATTTGGCCTAGGAGTACAGAATCAAGCAGGGCAAAGGCTAATAGAGTTTTGCCAAGAGAATGCACTGGTCATAGCAAACAGCTTTTTCCAACAACACAAGAGAAGACTCTACAGGTGGACATCACCAGATGGTCAACACTGAAAGCAGATTGACTATATTCTTAATAGCCAAAGATGGAGAAGCTCTATACAGTCAGCAAAAACAAGACCAGGAACTGACTGTGGCTCAGATCATGAACTCCTTATTGCCAAAGTCAGACTTAAATTGAAGAAAGTAGGGAAAACCACTAGACTACTGAGGTATGACCTAAATCAAATCCCTTATGATCATACAGTGGAAGTGAGAAATAGATTTAAGGGACTAGATCTGATAGACAGAGTGCCTGGTGAACTAGGACAGAGGTTCGTGACATTGTACAGGAGACAGGGATCAAGACCATCCCCATGGAAAAGAAATGCAAAAAAGCAAAATGGCTGTCTGGTGAGGCCTTATAAATAGTTGTGAAAAGAAGAGAAGTGAAAACCAAAGGAGAAAAGGAAAGATATAAGCATCTGAATGCAGAGTTCCAAAGAATAGCAAGGAGAGATAAGAAAGCCTTCTGCAGCAATCAATGCAAGGAAATAGAGGAAAACAACAGAATGGGAAAGACTAAGATCTCTTCAAGAAAATTAGAGATACCAAGGGAACATTTCATATAAAGATGGGCTCAATAAAGGACAGAAATGGTATGGACCTAACAAAAGCAGAAGATATTAAGAAGAGGTGGCAAGAATACACAGGTGGCAAGAAAAGATCTTCATGACCAAGATAATCACAATGGTGTGATCACTCACCTAGAGCCAGACATCCTGGAATGTGAAGTCAAGTGGGCCTTAGAAAGCATCACTACAAACAAAGCTAGTGGAGGTGATGGAATTCCAGTTGAGCTATTTCAAATCCTGAAAGATGATGCTGTGAAAGTGCTACACTCAATATGCCAGCAAATTTGGAAAACTCAGCAGTGGCCACAGGACTGGAAAAGGTCAGTTTTCATTCCAATCCCAAAGAAAGGCAATGCCAAAGAATGCTCAAACTATCGCACAATTCCACTCATCTCACATGCTAGTAAAGTAATGCTCAAAATTCTCCAAGCCAGGCTTCAGCAATACATGAACTGTGAACTTCCAGATTTTCAAGCTGGCTTTAGAAAAGGCAGAGGAACCAGAGATTAAATTTCCAACATCTGCTGGATCATGGAAAAAGGAAGAGAGTTCCAGAAAAACATCTATTTCTGCTTTATTGACATGCCAAAGCCTTTGACTGTGTGGATCGTAATAAACTGTGGAACATTCTGAAAGAGATGGGAATACCAGACCACCTGACCTGCCTCTCGAGAAACGTATATGTAGATCAGGAAGCAAGAGTTAGAACTGGACATGGAACAACAGACTGGTTCCAAATAGGAAAAGGAGTGCGTCAGGCTGTATATTGTCACCCTGCTTATTTAACTTCTATGCAGAGTACATCATGAGAAACGCTGGGCTAGAAGAAGCACAGGCTGGAATCAAAATTGCCAGGAGAAACATCAGCAACCTCAGATATGCAGATGACACCACCCTTATGGCAGAAAGTGAAGAGGAGCTAAAAAGCGTCTTGATGAAAGAGGAGAGTGAAAGAGTTGGCTTAAAGCTCAACATTCAGAAAACTAAGACCATGGCATCTGGTCCCATCACTCCATGGGAAATAGATGGGGAAACAGGGGAAACAGTGTCAGACTTTATTTTGGGGGGCTCCAAAATCACTGCAGATGGTGACTACAGTCATGAAATTAAAAGACACTTACCTCTTGGAAGGAAAGTTATGCCCAACCTAGATAGCATATTGAAAAGCAGAGATATTACTTTGCCAACAAAGGTCCATCTAGTCAAGGCTATGGTTTTTCCAGTGGTCATGTATGGATGTGAGAGTTGGACTGTGAAGAAAGCTTAGCGCCAAAGAATTGATGCTTTTGCACTGTGGTGTTGGAGAAGACTCTTGAGAGTCCCTTGGACTGCAAGGAGATCCAACCAGTCCATTCTAAAGGAGATCAGTCCTGGGTGTTCTTTGGAAGGAGTGATGCTAAAGCTGAAACTCCAATACTTTGGCCACCTCATGTGAAGAGTTGACTCATATGAAAAGACTCTGATGCTGGGAGGGATTGGGGGCAGGAGGAGAAGGGGACGATAGAGGATGAGATGGCTGGATAGCATCACTGACTCGATGGACATGAGTTTGAGTGAACTCTGGGAGTTGGTGATGGACAGGGAGGCCTGGCATGCTGCAATTCATGGGGTCGCAAAGAGTCGGACATGACTGAGCGACTGAACTGAACTGAACTGAACTGAACTGATTTGGAAAAGAGATACCAGTGTGTGACTGTCATTAGGAAGTTGTAGCTTGGTTTTGCTTTTAAGCCCAGTCTTTATGGGAGTCTAAATGTGTGACTTCTCCAGAGGCAAATTGAAAACTGGAATTTAGACACTTGGAAAATATACATCTAATGTAGAACATTAAAAAATCTTTGTAATATTTAGCATAACCGTGAAAGTTCATAAAAAGAAAAGCTTCATTACTGCTGACAAGTGAAAGTGAAAGTCGCTCAGTCGTGTCCGACTCTTTGCGACCCCATGGCCTATATAGTCCGTGGGAATTCTCCAGGCCAGAATACTGGAGTGGGTAGCTTATCCCTTCTCCAGGGGCTCGTCCCAACCCAGGGATCAAACTCAGGTCTCCCACATTGCAGGAAGATTCTTGTAACAGCTGAGCCACAAGGGAAGCCCAGGAATACTGGAGTGGGTAGCCTATCCCTTCTCCTGTGGATCTTCCCAACCCAGGAATCAAACCAGGGTCTTCTACATTGCAGGTGGGTTCTTTACCATCTGAGATATGAGGGAAGCCCCTTGCTGACAAAAAAAGACTCAATTTAGGAAAAATAGTATGTATAATACAACTCGATTATTTTAAGGAATAATATGAATGCATCTGCCCAGAAGAAGCATGGAACAATTTACAGAGTTTATGTTTCTTTCCTTTGCTTTGCTTGACTGTCTATTCATTCTTCTAGATTGAGTGTATAAGTAATATAAACTTTTAGGAGCCTATTGTGATGGTCTAGACTAGGGGTTATAAAATTTTGCTATAAAGGCCAGGTAGTATTTTCAGTTTCACGGATCATACAACGTCTGCTGTAACTACTCAGCTTGGACTTTGTGGTCCACAAGCATCCTTAGACACTCCAATAAGACTTGACTTATTGGACATGCAGGGAGTGGGATTTGGTCAGCGGGCCGCAGTCTACCAACTGAGGTCAGACCAGCGATGACAGGTGCTCCACTGTGAAAGCGACACTTAGGTTAGAAAGTGGGAACATTGCCAGAGGTGTTTCAAAGACGTCGCTCCTGTGGAACTCATAGGTCTCGACGACAGTCTGCAAAGCTGAAGAGAAGGGGTGAGTTAAGGATGCCAGAAGACTCAAGTTTGGACGTCAGCATGGAAGGATACTGAGTGATGCTATCAGTCAGTGCAGGGAACTCAGGAGAAGGACTAGATCTTTGAAGAGCAGCATAGAGTTAGCTTGGGGCGGATGACACACTGAGGTCATGGGAAGGCATTTGCCCATGTGGATCTGACAGAGGGATGCAGTGAGGCGTGGAGCTGAGCATTTAGACACATCACCACGTCCTGACAACTTGATAATTGACATCGTGGACATTGATGAGATACTGGCATTTAAAGACATCAGTGTGAATGTGAGAGTTGGTCTGCAAAGAAGGCTGAGTGCCAGATAATGCTTTCCCACTGCGGTGCTGGAGAGGGCTCTTTTAAGAGTCCCTTGGACTGCAAGGAGATCCAACCAGTCCATCCTAAAGGAGATCAGTCCTGAATGTTCACTGGATGGACTGATGCTAGAGCTGAACCTCTACTACTTTGGCCACCTGATGCAAAGAGCCTACTCATTGGAAAAGACCCTAATGTTGAAAAAGATTGAAGGTGGGAGGAGAAGGGGTGGCAGAGGATGAGATGGTTGGATGGCGTCACTGATTCAACGGACACGAGTTTGAGCAAACCCCAGGAAATAGTGAAGGACTGGGGAACCTGGTATACTGCAGTCCATGACGTCGCAAAGAGTCGGACATGACTGGGTGGCTGAAAAACAACAGCAAAGACATCAGTGTTACTCACGGGGGCTTTAGGAAACCCAGACTCATCTCTGAAGAGGTACCAAAGTGTGTAGAATGCTTGTGATCATCTGCCTACCCCTCTCTCTCCTCAAATTCAAGACTAGCATCCTCTTGAACTTTAGTAGCAGAGAGTGTGAAAGGACTCCCTGATAAGAAGGACTGACTACCTTGTTAGTCCCCCAAAGCCAAGTGCTACAACCAGATCAGACATCAAAACTACCTGTTTTTATGATTTTTGTCCTAGGAAGCCAACCTTCTGCTGGACAATTGAAGCAGGCAGAAGCTATTTCCATTTCGAGAAACTCATTATGATATGCATTGCCCTGTTAAAGAATTAAAATGGCTTTTCCGTTTTATTCCATACAAATATTGTAAGTAATTTAGACTTCTTGTTGAAGCTCACTCAGCAGTTTAATAAAGATGGGTGTCCTACTGGGCAGTGTAGTGGCTTAAAAAACAGAACTGAAGCCACAGACAGAACACTTTACATGGACTTGACCTCTCTCTTCCCCTTACAGCTGCCTTCCTAGTGATACTATCATTAGTATTCAGAGATGTAGTTATTGAAATAAATAATTTTCGAAGCCAAGTTCAAATGTTTCCATAGGAAAATTATCTTGATATTTTGGCCTCAGTGAAAAAATAGGAAATGGGAAAGAGATCTAGGGCAAATTTTTAATAATATGGATTTTTCCCCTCTCCCATAGTGTGAAAGTTGCCGTGGTTGCCAGCAGCACTAAAACAGTCAGACCACTTTCAGAAATTCAGTCACCTCTTAAACACTTAGAGGCCGAATTGAGTGAAAACCCGTTTTCAGAAGAGTTTCCAAGCAAGTAGAAAGTTTCCACACCCTACGTCTTGTACAAAAAGAGATGGAAACTGGGCTCCGTCTGCCAAGAAGTCTGAATGGTTGCGTCACACGCTGTTGAACATTATAATCAGCAATAAAAATGGGAACATGTTTGATGCTATATTAAAATGCACTCCGAAAAGCGTAGCCTAATAATATTTTTGGATTTACTTTATTTCTTCTTTTTTTTTTTTGCAATGCTAACAGTGTTTCCACACTCTCAATAACAATAAGGAAAACAAAAGAGGGGAAAAGAAATGAAATAAAAAATCAGCATACTGAATTCTTGTACTGAAAAAGCTGCTTTTCCCCCCCCTCAAAAATCACTTGGAAAAATCCTAGTTTTGTCTATCTAATAAGTCAAAGATTAGACATTTATTTTTTATTTTTTTCTGATTATGAACATAATAAGTGCTTGTATAAAAATTCAAATGATTCAGAAAAGTATAGGAAGAAACTCAAAGTTACTCCATGTTTCTGAGATAACCAGATACATTAACATTATATCTGTTAATATTTTCAGTTATAATTCCAACATCTGACTGCAATTATGTGTATATAAATATTTAGTTTATATATAATATTGTGTATCCATAATTTTGCATAAATGGGTGCACATTTGGGGTTTTGTTTATCCAGCTTTTTAAAAAACAGTGAATGAAGGATTCTTTAAGTTCTGTCATAGTTTACATTTTTCCCTACCCCTTTCTCGCCCCCCCCCCCCCCACCGTTAACTACTAGTTTGTTTTCTCTCTCTGTGAGTCTGTTTCTGTTCTGCTACACACATTTGTTTGTTGTATATTTTTAGATGCCACATACAAGTGGCATACATTCACACACAGTGAATTTCTCTGATGATTTGTTTCACTAACCACAATATTCTCTTAGGTCCGTCCGTGATGCTGCCAGTGGCAGAATTTCATTTGTTTTTACAGCTGAGCAGTAGTCCAGTCTGTATTTATACCGTGTCTTTCTGATGCATTCACCTGTTGATGGACGTATAAGCTGCTTCACTATATTGGCTGCTGTACATAGTTCCGCTGTGAACATCAGGGTGCGTGAATCTTTTCCAATTGGTGCTTTCTCTTTCTCTGGATATGTACCTCGGTGTAGAGTTTCTGGATCACACTGCAGTTCTATTTTCAGGTTTTTGAGAAACCTACATGCTGTTTTCCATAATAGCGGCACCAGTTTACATGCTGATTATCAGCGTGTGAGGGTTCCATTTTCTCCATATCCTCGCTAACATTTTATATTTGTAGACTTTTTGATGATAGTCGTTCTGACAGGTATGAGGTAATATCTCATCGTTTTGATTTATTTTTCTCTGATAGTTAGCCATGTTGGATATTTCTGCACGTGCCTGTTGCCCATCTGTCTGTCATTTTGAGGAAAATGTCTACTCAGTCTTCTGCCCATGTTACTGCCCATTAGGGTTACTTTTTGTATTGTGTTGTATGAGTTGTTTCTCTATGCTGGCTCTTAACCCCTTATTGGTAATACCATTTGCAAATATTCTCCCATTCAGGGAGTCTTCCATTTTGTGGATGGTTTCCTTTGCTCTGCAAAAGCTTTTAAATTTAATTAGGCCCCATTTGTTTACCTTTGTTTTTATTTCCTTTGCTTTAGGAGGTAGATCCAAAAAGATATTGCTGTGGTTCATGTCACTGAGTGTTCTGTTTATGTTTTCCTCTACGAGTTTTACAGAATCTGGTCTTACATGTAGGTCTCAACCCATTTTGAGTTTGTTTTTGTGTATGGTGTTACAGACTGTCCTAACTTCATTCTTTCATATGTAGCGGTCCAGTTTTCCCAGCATCACTTATTGACGAGACTGTCTCTTCTCCATTGTACATTCTTGCCTCCTTTGTCAAAGATTAATTAAATATTAGTGTATGAGTTTATTTTTGGGATCTCTTTTCTATTCCACTGATCTGTGTGTCTGTTCTTGTGCCAATAGTCAATTTTTTTTTCATCAACAAAATTGAGTTGATATTCTTTCAAGTCAATAAATATGGATCTACCACTTGATTCTAGGTCTTATTTATTATTCTACTACATGTACATTACACAATTTACTTCTTTCCTCTTTTGATTATTTAACTATTTTCAGTTCTTTGTTATTTGAATAGTACTAGAATAAATACTTTTCATCTGATTGTCTTACTAGCATAACTTACTGAAATGAGAATTCATTCATTTATTCCTTTGTTAAACAAGCATTTATAGATTGCCTACACGATGGTAGGTATTGGCTTAAGCACTGGGGATATCAGGGGTGACTACACAACTTTTTCTGGTAGAGCTTACATTTTCAGGAGAAAGAAACAGATCATAAACAAATGAGTGAATAATTGACTCAGATTACTATAAGTGTTATGGAAAAAATAATACTGAGTGACAGTCTAAAGATGGGGGTCTCATTTAGATGGAGTGACCAGGAAGCCATCACTGATGAGGGAACATTTGAACTGAAATCTAAATGTTAAAGTGAATCCTGGTGTTTAAACATCTGGAGCAGATTTCTTTCACCAGTGTTTTATAGTTTTCTATGTATAGGTCTTTAGTTTCTTTAGGTAGATATATTCTTAAGTATTTTATTCTTTTCGTTGCAATGGTGAATGGAATTGTTTCCTTAATTTCTCTTTCTATTTTCTCATTATTAGTGTATAGGAATGCAAGGTATTTCTGTGTGTTGATTTTATATCCTGCAACTTTACTATCTTCATTGATTAGCTCTAGTAATTTTCTGGTGGAGTCTTTAGGGTTTTCTATATAGAGGATCATGTCATCTGCAAACAGTGAGAGTTTTACTTCTTCTTTTCCAATTTGTGCCAGGGTCCAGCCCCCTCTGGATCCAGGGAAACCTGAAGGAAAAATGGCATCAGTGGATGATTTAGAGAGAGATAAGGAAAGAATATTGTAGATAAGAAAATAGAGGAGAGAAAGAGGCTGATATTCCTTGGTTTACATAGAAAGCCAATAAAACTCCGAGACAAGAAGTTTGCCCTGTTCACAGAGGCCACAGGTGCCCTCCCAGTCTCCCAAGGGAGTGAAGACGCAGAACGTCTTCCCGTTCAGGTCTTAGAAACCTGGGCAGATAAGTGAACATAGGGAGTCTCTATGCTCCAAGGGATCAGCCTGAAAAAGAGAGGGCGAGGGAGAGAGAGAGAATGATTGACATGGGGTTACCAAGCTTCTTCAGTGAGTGAGGCCCAATTACTTTATTTTTCGAAAGGTACTTTTATACCTTGCCTTATACATAGAGGGAAATGAAAGATGCAAGGTCATACAGAGTCAGCCCAAACATTCCAGCAGTTTTGCCCTTATCGAAACCAGGATTTTTTCTGCATACCTTTCCCACAAATGATGTTGTGTACAGTATCTTCTGGCCTTGGAGGCCTGTGAACATTTTATGACCCTCTTTTGACAAAGGCTGCTCAATCAGAAAACTTATTTTCCCTCAAAGTGTTTTTTTCTTTATATTTCTAATCTATGTCAGCTGCAGAAAATGCTAAACAGAGTTACATTTTTCACAGAGCAAAGGTGCAATGAGTTATAAGAAAGAACCAATTAGTTCAAAGGTCTGATGTGGTTAATTTCAAGGCTATACTTGTTTTTCTTACATTCTCACTATGTTAACTAATGCATTCCCAGGTGCACAGTGGATAAGAGATATGGGAACTTAGCAACAAGCATTGGCCCTATAATGAAATCCTACCCCAGCACTACTCTAATAACTTTTAATTCTTTGAAAGGCTCTATGTTTTAGGCTTCTCGTGCATCTCACAGTTGGGGGGCTGTAAACAATCACATGCGTAAACAATCACAGTCTGGATAAATCTGCTAAGCAAGCTAGAATGCTAACAGAGGGGGTTTGATTTGAAATATTCCTCTCATGTCCAGGAGACTTATTAGCTAGAGCCCTAAGTTGATTTTCTCCAGAGAAAGATGGTTGGGGATAGCCCCCTGTTAATGTCAGAGGAGTTGGTGAAAGACATGAAATAGTAAAGCAGACAGATTCTAGTTTTGGGGTAGATGCTTGAGAAAGCCTAGGGAGCCCCTTGAGTCCTGAAGTCTTGCTTAACAGTTCTCTTCCACATGACCTTGTTATGGGTGGGATCCCCTGTGGTGGCTCCCGGCAAATTTGGATTCCTTTTATTTCTTTTTCTGCTCTTATTGCTGTGGCCAAAACTTCTAAAACTATGTTGAATAGTAATGGTGAAAAAATCAAAGAGGACACTAATAGATGGAGAAATATACCATGTTCGTGGATCGGAAGAATCAACATAGTGAAAATGAGTATACTACCCAAAGCAATCTATAGATTCAATGCAATCCCTATCAAGCTACCAACGCAGTATTTTTCACAGAGCTAGAACAAATAATTTCACAATTTGTATGGAGATTCAAAAAACCTCAAATAGCCAAAGCAATCTTGAGAAAGAAGAATGGAACAGGGGGAATCAACCTGCCTGTCTTCAGGCTCTACTACAAAGCCACAGTCATCAAGACAGTATGGTACTGGCACAAAGGCAGAAATATAGATCAATGGAACAAAATAGAAGCCCAGAGATAAATCCACACACATATGGACACCTTATCTTTGACAAAGGAAGCAAGAATATACAATGGAGAAAAGACAATCTGTTTTAACAAGTGGTGCTGGGAAAACTGGTCAACCATTGTAAAAGAATGAAACTAGAACACTTTCTAACACCACACACAAAAATAAACTCAAAATGGATTAAAGATCTAAATGTAAGACCAGAAACTATGAAACTCCTAGAGGAGAACATAGGCAAAACACTCTCCGACATAAATCACAGCAGGATTCTCTATGACCAGAAAAGACAGGCTTCAGAATGGGAGAAGATAATAGCAAATGAAGCAACTGACAAAAAACTAGTCTCAAAAATATACAAGCAACTCCTGCAGCTCAATTCCAGAAAAATAAACGACCCAATCAAAAAATGGGCCAAAGAACCAGACATTTCTCCAAAGAAGACATACAGACACATGAAAAGATGCTCAACATCACTGTCAGAGAATGCAAATCAAAACCACAATGAGGTACCATTTCATGCCAGTCAGAATGGCTTCTATCCAAAAGTCTACAAGCAATAAATGCTGGAGAGGGTGTGAGAAAAGGGAACCCTCTTACACTGTTGGTGGAAATGCAAGCTAGTACAGCCACTATGGAGAACAGTGTGGAGATTCCTTAAAAAAACTGGAAATAGAACTGCCTTATGACCCAGCAATCCCAGTACTGGGCATACACACCGAGGAAACCAGAACTGAAAGAGACACGTGTACTCCAATGTTCATCGCAGCACTGTTTACAATAGCCAGGACATGGAAGCAACCTAGATGTCCATCAGCAGATGAATGGATAAGAAAGCACTGGTACATATACACAATGGAGTATTACTCAGCCATTAAAAAGAATGCACTTGAATCAGTTCTAATGAGGTGGATGAAACTGGAGCCTCTTATACAGAGTGAAGTCAGCCAGAAAGAAAAACACCAATGCAGTATACTAACACATATATATGGGATTTAGAAAGATGGTAATGATAACCCTGTATGCAAGACAGCAAAAGAGGCACAGATGTATAGCAAAAGAGACACAGATGTATAGAACAGTCTTTTGGACTCTGTAGGAGAGGGAGAGGGTGGGATGATTTGGGAGAATGGCATTGAAACATGTATAACATCACATATGAAATGAGTCACCAGTCCAGGTTCGATGCAAGATACAGGATGCTTGGGGCTGGTGCACTGAGATGACCCAGAGGGATGGTATGAGGAGGGAGGTGGGAGGGGGGTTCAGGATAGGGAACACGTGTACACCCGTGGCAGATTCATGTTGATGTAGAGAAAAACCAATACAATATTCTAAAGTAATTAGCCTCTAATTAAAATAAATAAATTTATATTAAAAAAAAAGATCTGAAGCAGGGATGTAAGGGTGAGTGAGAGCAGGGCGATCAATCAGTGTATATTTCACTAATCTACAGGGAAGTCAAAGAAGAAGGAATTTTGTGAGGCAGGAATTATAGATGAAGAATTCTGTATAAATTGTGTTACCCTTGAAGTGCCTCTTAGACAGAATTGTAGATACACATTAAGTCATTGGAAATCTGAATTTAGAGCTCAGGAAAACTGTAAGCAGTAGAGAAGGAAGTGTGGATGGCATGCATCAGCATGTGAGAAGCAAGAAAGGCTTGGGAGCTGGAGCTCAAACTTAAGGAGAAAACAGGGAAATGAGGCGGGCTGAGGATTCATCTGTGGAGACAGCAAAAGTTTAGATGCTTAGATGCTGAAGTGAAGAGGGGACGGCATGAGGATAGGCAGAGAAGATGGCCGTCTGCAAACCAAGGGGAGAGACCGCAGTAGAAACCATCCATCAACACCTCAATCTGGGACTTCTAGCCTCTAGAAATGCAAGAAAATACAATTCTGTTGTTTCAGCCACCCAGTGGCACCCTGTCATCATGGTGGCACTAACAAGCATGATACACAAAGGTATCGTGAGTATAGAAAAAAAGGAGTTGGTCAATAAATTATATGTTCAGCTGACCACACAGAGTAGTTGGCAGGAGAAGCTGAGGGTGACCGTGCTTGGAAAATGGGAGGTGGTGGTGAAGGAGCAAGATGTTGAAGGCGGTGAGGTTACTGGTGATGCCAAGGGTGCAACACTGGCGGTGCTCAGCTTGGGCTGAGAAGATCATGGGAGGAAGGGGCCGGGAGGGAGAGCGTGTTGTACCTGGGGAGTCCTCCATGCAGATGCTGAAGTCACCTGCCAGGGTGGAGTGAGGAGGGGAGGGGTGAGTCACGGAGAAAATATCCCACAAATGAGACAGCGAGAGTCATGAAGACATCCTGGGTGAGAGTGCTGCCACCCGGGGCTTCCCTGGGAGTCCACGGCTAAGACTTCCCTCCCAGTGCAGGGGCCCAGGTCTGACCCCCGGTCAGGGAGCTAGATCACGTGGCGTGACTAAGACCCAGTGCAGCCAGAGAAATAGATTAATGCTTTTTAAAAAATGGCAGAGGTAATCCCCTGGAGAAGGAAATGGCAACCCACTCCGGTATTCTTGCATGGAGAATCCCATGGACAGAGGAACCTGGCGGGCTACAGTCCATGGGGTCGCAAAGAGTCGGACACGACTGAGCAACTTCACTCACTCACTCACTTACTCAAGTGTTAGGTAAGGTTTGATTACGTCAAAACTGGAAGGAGGGGAAAGCATTAGGAAGAGATGGTGGTGAAGAAAGAACAGGACGATTCATCTGTAGACCCTGAGCACTTGGGGTCTCAGCAAAAGCTGGCTTTTATGGAGAAGATGGGCAAAGAAACAGAGTCTGCAGGGAGACCTCAAGGCTTACGCAGGAGAAGAAGGGGAAGGAAAAGACCAGAATCAGAGTCAAGGGCATGAGAAGTCTGCTTATTCTGGGGCATGAGTCCCATGCAGAATCCACACTGAAAGATATTATGTGTGCCAAGTTGTGTCTTTCATCATGACTCTTTGCAACCCCATGAACTGTAGCACACCAGGCTCCTCTGTGCATGGGATTCTCTAGGCAAGAACACTGGTGTGGGTTGCCATGCCCTTCCCCCAGGGGATCTTCCTGACTCAGGAATTGAACCCTGGTCTCTTATGTCTCCTGCATTGGCAGGCGGGTTCTTTACCACTAGCACCACCTGGGAAGCAAAGTAAGACTGACTAATTTACTTATTTTTATATAGTTTTAATTTTTTTCTCCCAGTTTTATTGAGATATCATTGACACATAGTGCTGATAAGTATAAGGCATACATGATTTGTCTCACATACATCACAAAATGTTCATAATAAGTTTCATGAACATTGAGCATCTCATATAGGTGCAACATTAAAGAGAAAAAAGTTTCTTTGTAATGAGAACTCAAGATTTACTCTAAGAACTTTCATATATAACATACAGCAATATTATGTTTATCATGTTGAACGTGACAATCACTCTCAGCTTAATGTGGACACATTGAAATCACTTTCCCTAATACCATACACAAAGATAAACTCACATTGGATCAAAGACCTAAAAGAAAGGCCACTCACTATAAAACCCTTAGAGGAAAGCATAGATAGAACACTCTTTGACTTAAATTTCAGCAAGATCCTTTTTTGACCCACCTCCTAGAGTAATGAAAATAAAAACAATAAGTAAATAAACAAGCAAACTTAAAAGCTTCTGTGCAGCAAAGGAAACCATCAATTCAGTTCAGTTCAGTTGCTCTGTTGTGTTTGACTCTTTGTGACCCCATGGACGGCAGCACGCCAGGCCTCCCTGTCACCAACACCACCAAATCCCAGAGTTTACTCAATCTCATGTCCATTGAGTCGGTGATGCCATCCAACCATCTCATCCTCCATCACCCCCTTCTCCTCCTGCCTTCAGTCTTTCCCAGCATCAGGGTCTTTTCAAATGAATCAGCCCTTCACATCAGGTGGCCAAAGTATTGGGTGTTTCAGCTTCAACATCAGTCCTCGCAATGAACACCCAGGACTTATCTTGTTTAAAGGAAACCATAAATAAGACAAAAAGACAACCCTCAGAATGGGAGACAATGTTTGCAAATGAAGCAGCTGACAAAGGATTAATCTCCAAAGTGGACAAGCAGCTCAGTTCACCCAATTTCAGTTTAAGAGGAGAACGACTCACTGAGGTGGTGCGTCTTTGGTTTTCAAGCCTCAGAAGGTCCTGGAGTGTGTCTGGGTTGATACGAGGTGCACTGCTCACGGCGGAGCAGGCACAGGTGGCTCCACGTGATGCAGACTCACAGGAGGTTATTCCTGAGGAAGCAGACCAGCTGCTGGCCTGGAGAAGAGCCACTGGCAGGTCTGTCTGTCCTGACAAGGGGGACTTTCAGTCTCCCCATGTGAACCCCAGGTGGAAAGCCCCAGCTGAAGAAGCTGATGTGTTTTATGCACAAGCCACGAGGGGCCGGCTTCATGATGACTGGGTTGTCCACCTGCTGAATATGCTCATTTTCCAGGTCACGATAGATCCTGTGGTTAAGGGGCTTCCTTGCACATGACCCCCCATGTACCTTGTTGTTACAAAACTGAAAAACCATCTGGGAAGCTTTATGCAGTTTGCAATCTCAGCTTCCTGAAATGGGTCATGTGCTCAGTCACTTCAGACATGTCTGACTCTGTGCGACCCCATGGACTATAGCCCACCAGGCTCCTCTGTCCATGGAATTCTCCAGGCAAGAAGACTGGAGTGGGTTGTCATGCCCTCCTCCAGGGGATCTTCCTGACCCAGGGATTGAACCTTGTGTTTCCTGCATTGGCAGGCAGATTCTTTATCACTAGTGTCTTACAGATGCTGAAAAAAAACATTAGGTTTCTTAACAAGAGGATGGGAAGTGTCAAATGACTCTTCCCAGCAAGGTGGCAATCTTTAAAGAGTTCTTAAGAAATAAGGCGAATAAAGTGAATATTGATAGCAGCCAGACAAAGAGCAAAGAGAGAGGGAGGTGTCACAGGACTCGTCCCTTCAGGGTGGGCATTTGTAGGTGGTTGTTAAGGAATGAGATGAATAAAATGAACACTGACTGGCTTAAAACTAAGGCTTTAATTTAGCACCAAAGGCTGAGAGCAACAGAGGATGAGAGGGTTAGATAGTATCACCAACTCTAAGTACATGACTCTGAGCAAACTCCAGGATGGTGGATACTGGAGTGGGTTGCCATTTCCTTCTCCAGGGGATCTTCCCAACCCAGGGTTTGAACCCTTTTCCCCTACATTGGCAGGTGGATTCTTTACCACTGAGACACTTGGGAAGCCCCAGTATCACATAAAACTGTTGAAAAGACCATGCTATTAATATTACAAAAACTGAGAAGGACACTGGCCAAACTTTGGGATTTTTATGCTTTATATCCTCTTATAAGACTGTATCCTTCAACTGAAGACTAGCTAAGTGGTTTAGCAAAGCAAAATAAATGTACCAAAGCAAAAACACGTCTTAAGAAGCTCACTACTTGGACTGTTTTCCTTTTTCAGCAATTTCTTTAAAAAAAAATATTCCTAATCCCACTACCTTTTCCTGTTGATAAATGTGCAGGAGTGAAATGCCAGTCCCTTGAGTGAGTTGGAAACTCTTCATGTCTACAATCAAACGCTTGGCTAACGTCTTGCATTTCTTTTTGTATTTAATTAGACATTAAAGATATAGAGACATTATTTTCTTGGAAAGTCCGACTCTTTGCATGACTAAGCCTTAATTAAAACAAGGACCTGGTTCTGCTTCTGTTGGATCCTGGGGAGGAAGTACCCAAGAAAATCCCTTGATAAGCCTCTCTTTGGAAACATGTAACTCCAGCTTCTTACAAAGGAGTGAGAAGTAAAAGCTCGCACCCACTCCTACATTTAGTTTCCCCTAGATTTATTGCAGTTATAAGAAAGGGAATATTATATGAGGGACTCTTCTTGATATTCATGAAAATGGTTCACATTTATGGAGCTAAGTACCAGCTACTGAGTACTGGTACTTAGAAGAAAGTGAAGAAGAACTAAAGAGCCTCTTGATGAAAGTAAAAGAGGAGAGTGAAAAAGTTGGCTTAAAACTCAACATTCAGAAAACTAAAATCATGGCATCTGGTCCCATCACTTCATGGCAAATAGATGGGGAAACAATGGAAAGAGTGACAGACTTTATTTTCTTGGGCTCCAAAATCACTGCAGATGGTGACTGCAGCTGTGAAATTCAAAGATGCTTGCTCCTTGTAAGAAAATCTATGACAAACCTAGACAACATATTAAAAAGCAGAGACGTTGCTTTGCCAAAAAGGTCAGTCTAGTCAAAACTATGGTTTTTCCAGTAGTTATGTATGGATGTGAGAGTTGGACTCTAAAGAAAGCTGAGTGCTGAAGAATTGATGCTTTTGGACTGTGGTGCTGAATAAGACTCTTGAGAGTCCCTTGGACTGCAAGGAGATCAAACAAGTCCATCCTAAAGGGAATCAATCCTGAATATTCATTGGAAGGACTGATGCTGAAGCTGAAACTCCAATACTCTGGCCACTTGATTAGAAGAACTGACTCACTGGAAAAGACCCTGATGCTGGGAAAGATTGAAGGCATAGGAGAAGGGGATGACAGAGGATGAGATGGTTGGATGGCATCACACACTCAATCACACTCATCACACACTCAAACATGAGTTTGAGTAAGCTCTGGAAGTTGGTAATGGACAGGGCAGCCTGGCATACTGCAGTCCATGGAGTCACAGAGTCGGACACAACTGAGCGACTGAACTGAACTGACCAGCTGCTTTCATTGTACATAGATTATCTTAATTGACTACTCATAACAACAGCTCTGCAAAGTAAGTATTATTATCTGATTCATTTTTTATTTTATTTATTTTTAAAATTTTATGAATTTTTATTTATAAAATTAAACATTAAATTTGATATATTTTATTAATTTAATTTTATTTTTATTTTATTTTATAATTGCTTTACAGTGATGTATTACTTTTTACTGTACAGTGAAGTAAATCAGCTATATCTCCCCTCCTGTTTGGATTTCCTTCCCATTTGGGTCACCACAGAGTACGGAGTAGAGTTCCCTGTGCTACACACTTGGTTCTTGCTAGTTAGCTATTTTTTACATAAAGTCAATAGAATATCTATATATCAACCCCAGTCTCCTAATTCATCCCAGCCCCCTTTTTCCCTTTGTATCCATACGTTTGTTCTCTATGTCTGTGTCTCTATTTCTGCTTTGTAACTAAGATCATCTATACTAGATTTTTGTTTTTTTTTAGATTCTATATATATGCATTAATATATGATATTTGCTTTTATTTATGTCATTTTGAGCATCTGATTCACTTTACAAGCAGATAAAGCATGAAAAGTTTACATATAGAGTGCCTGAGTTGCATATGTAATAAAGTAATGGAATCAGGATTCAAATCTATGTTCAGTTCAGTTCAGTCGCTCAGTCGTGTCTGACTCTTTGTGACCCCATGAATCGCAGCACGCCAGGCCTCCCTGTCCATCACCAACTCGCGGAGCTCACTCAGATTCATGTCCATCGAGTCAGTGATGCCATCCAGCCATCTCATCCTCTGTCGTCCCCTTCTCCTCCTGCCCCCAATCCCTCCCAGCATCAGAGTCTTTTATAATGAGTCAACTCTTCGCATGAGGTGGCCAGAGTACTGGAGTTTCAGCTTTAGCATCATTCCTTCCAAAGAAATCCCAGGGCTGATCTCCTAAATCTATGTAGCTTGGCTTGAAAGTCTGAATTGACCAATAGAATATACCTGTGATTCTCGAACTGTGAGCTGATGTACTCTGGGGTACTTAGCTAATGCATTGAGTTATCCTAATTTTTCCAGAGAATTGTCTCTTTGGTATGATGCAGATTAGTATGCTGGAGTGGGTTGCCATACCAGAAGGAGTGTTGGAATGGTTTGCCATTTCCTCCTCCAGGGGATCTTCCTGACCCAGGGATCACACCTGAGTCTCCTGCAGTTCCTGCACTGGCAGGCAGATTCTTTACCATTGAGCTACCTGGGCTTCCCAGGTGGTGTACATGTGTGGTCTCAGTCATGTCCAACTCTTTGCAACCCCATGGACTGTATGTAGCCCACCAGGCTCCTCTGTTCATGGGATTTTCCTGGCAAGAATACTGGAATGGGTTGCCATTTCCTCCTCCAGTGGATCTTCCTGATTGAGGGATCAAACTGGCATCTCTTGTGTCTCCTCTATTGGCAGGGAGATTCTTTGCCACTGGGTAAAGACATGCCAGTTTGATCCCTGGGTTGGGAAAAGGGAATTGCCCCTAGTATACAAGTTTATATTTGAAAAATATTCTCAAATTCCTCAAGAAAGTTCTGATATTAAAATTAGTTTTTTACTTCAGGTCTTCCATTCCTCCTCCCCAAAAATGTACTGATAATTCTTAACCAGTGTAGTTACAGAGATAGTTCAGGTCAGGACCAAAAGTTTTCTCTACATTTTAAGAATCTACTGTGATAATTGACTTTGTCCTGTACAATACCTCTTTCTTGTTTCAGGACACATTATATGTCACTAAAACCTTCTTAATCTTTGCTTATGCATTTAGTTAAGTCTTGTGTTGAATTCCTAGTATTGATTGACCATGTTCTTTGGAAGGCTTTCTTTTAAACGATACTGTCTGCTAATTCCTATTTTAGAAAATGACAAGACAAAGCACTTTTTCTGCTTCTCTCACCTGATGACTCTGGGCTTTCCTTTTCTCTGGAATAATAAATTTTAGGAAGCCCATGCAATGAGAGGCACATTTAAAACATTTTTAGTTCTTTGGCCCATTTTTTGATTGGGTCGTTTATTTTTCTGGAATTGAGCTGCAGGAGTTGCTTGAATATTTTTGAGATTAGTTCTTTGTCAGTTGCTTCATTTGCTATTATTTTCTCCCATTCTGAAGCCAGTCTTTTCACCTTGCTTATACCTTCCTTTGTTGTGCAGAAGCTTTTAAGTTTAATTAGGTCCCATTTGTTTATTTTTGCTTTTATTTCCAATATTCTGGGAGCTGAGTCATAGAGGATCCTGCTGTGATTTATGTCAGAGAGTGTTTTGCCTATGTTCTCCTCTAGGAGTTTTATAGTTTCTGGTCTTACATTTAGATCTTTAATCCATTTTGAATTTATTTTTTGTGTATGGTGTTAGAAAGTGTTCTAGTTTCATTCTTTTACAAGTGGTTGACCAGTTTTCCCAGCGCCACTTGTTAAAGAGATTGTCTTTAATCCATTGTATATTCTTGCCTCCTTTGTCAAAGATAAGTTGTCCATAGGTGTGTGGATTTATCTCTGGGCTTTGTATTTTGCTCCATTGATCTATATTTCTGTCTTTGTGCCAATACCATACTGTCTTGATGACTGTGGCTTTGTAGTAGAGCCTGAAGTCAGGCAGGTTGTTTCTTCCAGCTCCATTCTTCTTTCTCAAGATTGCTTTGGCTATTCGAGGTTTTTTGAATTTCCATACAAATCTTGAAATTATTTGTTCTAGCTCTGTGAAAAATATTGTTGGTAGCTTGATAGGGATTGCATTGAATCTATAGATTGCTTTGGGTAATATACTCATTTTCACTATACTGATTCTTCCAATCCATGAACATGGTATATTTCTCCATCTATTAGTGTCCTCTTTGATTTCTTTCACCAGTGTTTTATAATTTTCTATATTTAGGTCTTTAGTTTCTTTAGGTGGCGAAGGCAATGGCACCCCACTCCAGTACTCTTGCCTGGAAAATCCCACGGACAGAGGAGCCTGGTAGGCTTCAGTCCACGGGGTCACTAAGAGTCGGACACGGCTGAGTGACTTCACTTTCACTTTTCACTTTCATACACTGGAGAAGGAAATGGAAGCCCACTCCAGTGTTCTTGCTTGGAGAATCCCAGGGACGGGGGAGCCTGGTGGGCTGCCATCTATGGGGTCGCACAGAGTCGGACACAACTGAAGTGACTTAGTTTCTTTAGGTAGATATATTCCTAAGTATTTTATTCTTTTCATTGCAATGGTGAATGGAATTGTCTCCTTAATTTCTCTTTCTATTTTTCTCATTATTAGTGTATAGGAATGCAAGAGATTTCTGTGTGTTGATTTTATATCCTGCAACTTTACTATATTCATTGATTAGCTCTAGTAATTTTCTGGTGGAGTCTTTAGGGTTTTCCAAAGAAGACATACAGATGGCTAACAAACACATGAAAAGATGCTCAACATCACTCATTATCAGAGAAATGCAAATGAAAACCACAATGAAGTACCATTTCACGCCAGTCAGAATGGCTGTGATCCAAAAGTCTACAAGCAATAAGTGCTGGAGCGGGTGTGGAGAAAAGGGAACCCTCTTACACTGTTGGTGGGAATGCAAACTAGTACAGCCACTGTGGAGAACAGTGTGGAGATTCCTTAAAAAACTGGAAATAGAACTGCTTTATGACCTAGCATCCCACTTCTGGGCATACACACTGAGGAAACCAGAATTGAAAGAGACACATGTACCTCAATGTTCATCGCAGCACTGTTTATAATAGCCAGGACATGGAAGCAACCTAGATGTCCATCAGCAGATGAATGGATAAGAAAGCTGTGGTACATATACACAATTGAGTATTACTCAGCCATTAAAAAGAATACATTTGAATCAGTTCTAGTGAGGTGAATGAAACTGGAGCCGATTATACAGAGTGAAGTAAGCCAGAAAGAAAAACACCAATGCAGTATACTAACACATATATATGGGATTTAGAAAGATGATTACAATAACCCTATATGAGAGACAGCAAAAGAGACACAGATGTATAGAACAGTCTTTTGGACTCTGTAGGAGAGGGAGAGGGTGGGATGATTTGGGAGAATGGCATTAAAACATGTATAATATCATATATGAAACGAATCACCAGTCCAGGTTTGATGCATGATACTGGATGCTTGGGGCTGGTGCACTGGGACGACCCAGAGAGATGGTACAGAGAGGGAGGAGGGAGGGGGGTTCAGGATGGGGAACATGTGTATACCTGTGGCAGATTCATGCTGATGTATGGCAAAACCAATATAATATTGTAAAGTAATTAGCCTCCAATTAAAATTAAAAAATTTATATTAAAAAAACATTTTTAGGTGAGACTGATCTCTCTGATTGGCACCTGTCAATCAAATGGATTCTGCTTTCCTCTGCCGACAGAGATCTCTATAGTCAAAGCTATGGTTTTTCCAGTAGTCATGTACAGATGTGAAAGTTGGACCATAAAGAAGGCTGAGTGCTGAAGAATTGATGCTTTTGAAATGTGGTGCTAGAGAAGAAGACTCTTGAGAACCCTTTGGATTGCAAGGAGCTCAAACTAGTCAATCCTGAAAGAAATCAACCCTGAATATTCATTGGAAGGACTGATGCTGAAGCTGAAACTCCACTACTTTGGCCACTTGATTCGAAGAGAAGAGCTGACTCATTGGAAAAGACCCTGATGCTGGGAAAGATTGAAGGCAAGAGAAGGGGATGACAGAGGATGGGATGGTTGGATGGCATCACCAACTCAATGGACACGAGTGTGAACAAACTCTGGGAGATAGTGAAGGCCAGGGAAGCCTGGCATCCATGAGGTTGCAAAGAGACAGGACTCAGCAACTGAACAACAGCAGCAGCAGCAGTTCCTCAGGAACATGGCTTGACTTTGCCTAAAGTGATTAAATGTGAAGCCTTACCTCCCTCTCTACTGAGCAGCAGTAGCTAGAATTTTCCTGCCCAGGAATCTGTCTAGATTTGGGTGTCTTGGTTGACATACAGTAGGCTATGCATTGAACATTTGTGTCTCCATCAAATGCAAACGTAGAAGCCCTAACCACCAAGGTGCTCATTCAGAAATGAGACTATTAGGCTTATACTAGGTCATAAGGGTGGGGATGGGATTAGGGCCCTTACAGGGAGAGAAACGAGAGCACCCTCCCCCAAAACTTACCCCAGCAAGAAAGCAGCCATCTGCAAGCTAGGAAGAGAGCTCTTAAGAGAACTTAATTAGACTGAACGCTGATTTCAGACTTCCAGACTCCTGAGCTGTGAGAAAATAAATCCCTGTTAAGTTTACCCAGTCCTGTTTCATTATAGTAAATCTAGCTGAGCAGTAAAAGTAAGTACTCAAAATTTTTGGTTGCTTGTTTGGTTGATAGTCAGTGTCTTTTTGTTTGTTTGTTTGTTTTTCTTTTTGAAACTTTAACCTTTTTATTTCTTATCAGGGTATATCCAATTAGCAATGTTGTGATGGTTACAGATGAATAACAAAGGGACTCAGCCATACACACACGCACCTGTCAATTATCCCCCCGCCTCCCATCCAGGCTGGCACACAACATTGAGTAGAGTTCCCTGGGCTATACGGTGGGTCCCTGTTGGTTATCCTTTTTGAATATAGCAGTGCATACAGATGGCCAACATTTTAATGCCTTGTCAGTTCGTTTCTTTTACCTGCAAGCTGTGGACACCGTAAATTTGATGAAATGAGGTCATAGAAGTCTTTAGCAAAACATCAACCAATTTTTGTCTGAAGCCAACAGACCCTGCCACCTTGTTTCCAATGGTCCAGTGAAAGACTCAGTCACAGATTGACTAAGTCTTAGAGTGAATTCCCGAAAGGCATGCAGACAAACTGTGTAGACGTCTATCAAGAAATGGACCGTGTTTGCTGCCAGAGCTGGTAACTCAGCCTGGAGTGAAAAGCAGCTGCTCTGTGATGACCTAGGTGAGGTTCAGACATTGCTGCAAATGTTAGAACATGTCTGAATCATGTTAATGATTGAGAAAACAAGAACTGTAAATAACTACAATGCTATTAAGCCTGAAAAGCAGACTGTCCCGGCACTACAGATGACTCATTGCATTTTATGCTGAAATGAATATAATTTTAGTAATTTGGGGGAGTGACTGTATGAGTGAAAAGTTTCTGCTTTTTTTTTTTTGACTTGTTGAAATCTTTTCTGAAAGATGAGCTTGTTTGTAGTAAGTTTGGTAAACATTCACTGAGAATGAAAAGCAAATCTCAGCATGCCAATAATCCTGACTTTTCTGTACAAAGTGGGAAAATAGGCACTGTGGCTTATTTAATACTCTACTGTGCTTGTGAACCGGGGCAGATTAGCACCCAAATACTGATAAAACTTCCTGCATGTGATAGCACCATTGGGAGCTTACCCTTAAGAATTTCCTCACTGTATCCACATAAGCAAGACCTTCATTAAAAGGAGAAGGCTGATTTTGATCTTGTAAACAATATCAATTTATTAATTTCGTGTTTTCCATTGTCACCATTTTGATAGATCGTTCTGACTTTTGTCCCCATGCATGTTCTGCTCTGCTCTCTGCTCAGTCACTATGTCTGACTCTTTGTGACCCCACGGACTGGAGCCCTCCAGACTCCTCTGTCCATGGGATTTCCTAGGCAAGAATACTGGGGTGGGGAGCCATTTCCTTCTCCAGGGGATCTTCCTGACCCAGGGACTGAACTGGAGTCTCTTGCGTTGACAGGCTTTACCACTTCCCTGGTGGCTCTGTACCACTGAGCCACCAGGGAAGCCTGATGTAAGTATCCAAGCTCCAGAAATGTTGCTCTTGTAGTTCTGGGGTATGATCCAAGAATCCATCTATATAGATTTTTAAAATTTACTTTTTTAATTGGAGGCTAATTACTTTACAATATTTTTGTGGTTTTCCATCTATATATTTTTAGAAAGCTCCCCATTTCATCTTGGTGCACAACCAAGAATAAGGACCACTGAAATGGAGACGGCATAGCTGAGATCTTTCCTGTCTGTGATGACCAGCCACACATTTGATAGTGTAGAGTGCTTGTCCTGTGAAACAGAGTTGAATTCCTCTACAAAGTATGTAGTTTTCAATAAGGCATATCTCCTCTTGGCCTGAGGGTCTTAATTTCTAGAATAAAACATTTTCACTGTCTCTCACAGTTGATGAACTTGTAATGCAAACTGATTTCTTTAAGCTCTGAATTAAATGCTGCTGCTGCTAAGTCTCTTCAGTCATGTCTGACTCTGTGTGACCCCATAGATGGCAGCCCACCAGGCTCCCCCATCCCTGGGATTCTCCAGGCAAGAACACTTGAGTGGGTTGCCATTTCCTTCTCCAATGCATGAAAGAGAAAAGTGAAAGTGAAGTCGCTCCGTCGTGTCTGATTCTTAGTGACCCCATGGACTGCAGCCTCCTTCGTCCATGGATTTTCCAGGCAAGGGTACTGGAGTGGGGTGAATTAAATAGGTTTTCCATTATACCTTTGTGAGCAGTTTTAGTCTTTGCTTTTTTAAAGAAGATGCCAGTTAACATGGTAATACAGGTTATCCTTGGTGAAATTATATCACCTACTATCAGCCAGAGGTTTATTTTTCTTCATATCCCTCTTCGAAATATTTACCTGTCCTTTGAGGACACACTTCATTATTATTGTTGTTTAGCCATGTCTGCCTCTTTGTGACCCTGTGGACGGCAGCGCGCTGGCTTCCCTGTCCTCTGCTCTCTCCTGCAGTTGCTCAAACTCACGTCCTTTGAGTCCCTGCCGCTTCTCCTCCTGCCTTCAATCTTTCCCAGCATCGGTGTGTTTTCCAGTGAGTCAGCTCTTCGCATCAGGTGGTTAAAGTAGTGGAGCTTCCCCTTCAGCATCAGTCCTTCCAATGAATACTCAGGGTTGATTTCCTTTAGGATTGACTGGCTGGACTGGTTTGATCTTCCTGCAGTCCAAGGGACCCTTAGGAGTCTTCTCTAGCACCACAATTTGAAAGCAACAATTGTTTGGTTCTCAGCCTTTTTTATGGTCCAACTCTCACATCTGTATATGACTACTGGAAAAACGATAGTTTTGACTATACAACAAATTTCTTTATTAGGCTGGCTGATTGGATACATAATTTGCTCAGACAAATGTACCACTAATGCTGAAACAATGACCCCAAATATAAGCCTACCAATCCTAAGCTGATCATCTTGCCTTTGTATTCGAAATGTATAGGGATAAAATGTGGAATTTGCTAGTTCAGAGACGGCTGGCATGCTGCATCCCATGGGGTCACAAAGACTCGGACATGACTGAGTGACTAAACAAACTACCAACAACGTATGAAACTGTTTAATGCTGTAATCTCTTGATTGGGAACAAATAAGCTAATGAATTCTGAGTACTTCTTCTATGCCAGGCACCGAGAAAGCAAAGAGATAATGAAAATCAGTTTCATTGGAAAGATAAAGGGCTTCCCAGCTGGCACTAGTCTTAAAGAACCCGCCTGCCAATGGAGGAGATGCAGGAGATATGGGATAGATCCCTGCTTCGGAAGATCCTGTGGAGTGGAGCATGGCAACCCACTCCAGAATTCTTGCCTGGAGAATCTCATGGATAGAGGGGCTGAGGGGGATACAGTCCATAGGGGTGGAAAGAGCTGGACATGACCGAAGCCACTAGCATGCAGGAAAGGTAAACCCTCCACCTCATTTCATCATTTTGCTGCAGTGATAAAGACTTGGTAGCAACTATGAAAGCATATAGGAAGGGTACTAAAAGTGGATATACAGAAGAGCGCCTTTGTTGGAAGTGGTACCTGGGCATTTTCTTGAAATGATGAATAAGAATTAGCCAGGAGTGGTGAACTGAAGGAAGTTCTAGGCAGGAGAAGCAGCGTGTGAAAGTCATGGAGGTTAGGAGTTATATATGGTGTGTTTCTTTTTTTTCTTTTAATTTTGATATGGACCATTTTTAAAGTCCTTATTGAATTTGTTTCAACATTACTTGTATTGTTTATGTTCTGTAGGGTTTTTTTTTTTTTTTGGCCGTGAGGCATGTGTGATCCTCTCCAATCAGGGCTCAAACTCACATCCCCTGCATTGGAACGTGAAGTCTCAACCACTGGACCACCAGAGAAGTCCTGTGGCGTGTTTCCTGAGACTGAAAATGCTTTAGTTTGCTTGCACATCTAATATGAACAGGGAGAGAATGAATTCTATTTGCTTGTGAATTTAGAATTAGTGAGGCCCAGTGACATACAGACAGCTTCTAAAAGAAATGCCTAGTCCAGGTAAAACAAAGGTGCAGAATCAGGATTCAAACGTAGCCCATCGGACTTCAAAGTTGGAATTTCGCCAGTAGATGTTATGTGGCACGAGATATACTAATTCGAGAACATCTACCCACTCTGGGGGAGATGACACCTGTGATGTCGGTGTGGGTAAAGATTGTTCTCATTTGATTCGGTCAGTCCTTCCATAATAAACTGCTAGGCGTCTGATTATAGGTTAGGAGATACGCTGAAGCTGATGAAGGTAAAATAGTTGCGTTCTGTAAAAGTCTCTCGAGTAGGCACGCCCATAAAGGATGCCGTCTTATCTCTGTCTCTCTGATGACTTGCCCGGTGTTTGGATATGATGGTGATTTAGTTCATGTTATTTGGATAAATGGGATGAGAAGGGTGAAGGAGCTGAGTGAAGATAAGGCACTGATGTTATGCTCAGTCATGCCCGACTCTCTGCGACCCTGTGGACTGCATCCCCCCAGGTCCCCCAGGTCCACGAAACTCTCCAGGCAGGAACACTGGAGTGGGTTTCCATTTCCTCCTCCAGGGGACCTTCCCGATCCAGGGATCAAACCCAAGTCTCTTGCATTAGGAATTGTGAATTCTTTATCACTGAGCCCCCTGGCAAGCCCAAAGTCTGCTTACCTCTTGCTAGTCTCTATTTTTATTAGATTTTTTTTTGAGAATACATTTTATAGGAGAAATTTGTAAAAGCAAGAAGGTGATTAATAATCCAAACCAACTGAAATTATGATGCAGCGCCATTTGTGCTGTTGCGGGGAGACCAAAAATTTCAGATGCCAGTGGTCTCGCCTGATTGCACAGGAAAATTAAAACCAATCCTTAGATATTTGGAAATCGTTTGATTAGAGACAGGTGGAAGTGTTTGGTTATTCTCCATGCTTTGTGGCTTTCAGGTCAAGTCTGATGACCAGGGTGTGTTCAGACGGCATATTTCAGGATGCTGTGAGGGCCAAGTCTGTGCTTCATCTGAGCGGAGACATGGCTTCAGACATTGGGAATGAAGTGTAAGGTCATACAGTGTGCTCTCCAAGTGCAAAGATGCTAATTTGATTACGGATTCCCAACAGTTCCGTGGATTCGCTTCATTTTGCTCAGCCGCAAGACAGAGACAATTAAAATGATTAGTCTCTCATTATGTTTGCGTCACCTGTCTCTCCCTTTCTTTGCTGGCTAGAAGGCTGACTTTCTATACCACTTCCTCAGTTTGTGTAATAAGTTTAAAATATTTTACAGGTTCTTTTCCCATACAGGGTATTGCAGAATATTGAGGAGAATGCCTGTGTGGCCTGTATATTTTCTATATAGTTCTGTGTATGTATGTGCATGACCAGACCACTTTCTGCACACCAGGAACTAACACGACATTGTAAGTCAGCTACACTCCAATATAAAATAAAAATTAAATTGAGATAATTTAGGATACAGTACACTCTCAAATTGTATTTAGTTGCACAGCTCTTTAGACACAAGCTACCTAGTCTACAATGTCTAATTTCCATCAAAATAAAATGAAATTAGAAGTCCTTCGAAAGCAAATGAGTTTCCTTGCTGTGGTGGCTATGGGGTTGAAGAAAGCCACAGGGTCTCTGAAAGGAACACGGACTTTTAAGATTTTTTTTTTTTTAATGTGGACCATTTTCTGTTTTGGCTTTTTGGTCAGGAGGCATGGGGAATCTTAGTTCCCTGACAGGGGATTGAACCCTCGCTCCCTGCCTTGAAGGTCAAAGTCTCAATCACTGGACCATCAGGGAAGTCCCTGGATGCATACTTTTAGTGCAGACAGGCCTCTGGGAAATAGAGTTTGCAGGTTACATTCACTCTTACCTCAGAACTTCCTTAGGTTTTCCGACAAAGCGTTTGGTTGCTGCGTTCCTTGGATATGCTTAAGTCTTCATCATCACCCACGTGTTTCTTCAGTTAGATCCATGAACAGAACGAGAGATGATTTCTTAAACGTTAACAGAACTCGTCATAATACTCAACACACTGGGATGCCCCCACTTGTTTTCATTCTGCTTAAAAAAACAACTTTCCTTGGAATAATTCAGTCCACGATGGAAAGGTGATACTCTTCTGAACACTTCTCAGAAGCTGGCCAGAAGGAATACCATGGGGATTTAGGGTGAGGTCTTTATGTGTGGCTGGATCTCCTCCACTCCGTCTACCAGTCTGTGCCCAGAGACATTCTCTGAGACTTTCGTGAGCCACGGGCTTTTGCTTGTGATGACTTCATGGTCAAGTCTGCAAGATTCAGAGTGAACCCACTGAAGGGGAGTAGCAACAGCCTCCCTTTCCATTCCTTCCCGTTCTCCCTGATTTGTTTACACTCTTGTGATTACTGTCATTTGATTGTCCAGCTACATCCCCCAACAACTATTCATGTTGCAACGATTATGAAGAGAACGGGAAAGGAACAGGCTGTGCTCAGTTCTGTCTGCAGTCAGGACTATAATCTTGCGGCCGCCTTTGGAGACTATGGCAGAAGCCTGAGACGTGCTTCTGAGTTGGCCAGGGGCTGGTGTTTAGATGGGAAAATATCTTCAAATTTCGCCGACATCCACCTTTCACCTTTTTAAAAAAACTATTAAGTAAGTTGGAGAAGAGGTAGTTGGCAGATGCAGAAAAAAATTAACTTCACATTTAATCACCCTTTTGCACTGTTAACCAGACCAAAACATGAGGCTAGCTTAAAAAAAATTTTTTTTATTGTAGTATAGTTGCTTTACAACTTGTGTTAATCTCTGCTGTACCGCAAAAAGTGAATCAGCATCTTTTAAAAGGTAAGCATATGTAAGAATCATCTACTGCTGTGCTAGAAATTTGAAAATTACTTGATGAGTCAATAGAGGTGAATGACATCACTATGCATGCGTGCTAAATCCCTTCAGTCATGTCTGACTCTTTGTGACCCCATTTACTGTAGTCTGGCAGGCTCCTCTGGCCATGGGGTTCTCCAGGCAAGAATACTGGAGTGGGTTGCCATGCTCTCCTCCAGAGGATCTTCCCGACCCAGGGATTGAACCCACATCTCGTCTCCTGCATTGGCAGGCGGGTTCTTTGCCACTAGCACCACCTGGAAAGCCCAGAATAACATGGCTATTGAATATTTAAGCAAAGTTTTCATAGTGATGTCTGAGTTCGGTGATTAAAAAAATAAGGAGAAGGAACATTGATTTCATCACTGGCGACCTGTCTTCATGGATGGTTTTGATTTGATATTTCTAGGACACAGCTAATAATTTTGTATTTTGATATCCTTTCTCTTTTCTGAGTCTTAGTTAATTTACTGATGTTTATAAGGAGCTAGGTTGACAGGGAGCAGTAAATGATGAATGCCATGTCTCCCATTGGAAAGACCAACATCAGATATATTCTGAGCCCTTTTCATGCCTTGCTGCTGCTGCTGCTAAGTCGCTTCAGTCGTGCCCGACTCTGTGCTTAAGCTGACATAAAAGCCTTAACCTACAGAGACTGTGCATGTGTGCGTGCTAGGTTGCTTCGGTTGTGTCTGACTCTTTGTGACCATATATACTGTGGCACGTCAGGCCCCTCTGTCCATGGGATTCTCCAGAATTCTACAAGAATACTGGTCTGGGTTGCCATGCCCTCCTCCAGAGTAATCTTCCTGACCCAGGGATCAAACCTGCCTCTCTTACATCTCCTGCTTTGGCAGGCAGGTTCTTTACCACTAGCGCCAACTTGGAAGCCCAAAGGGACTTTGTATCATGTTTGAAACGTGTCTGCTGCTCATGGTAAGATGTGCTCATTCATAGAAGCATTGGGAGGCCCAGGGAGTCTTGATTCAATTAAGGCTGATGGACATCAGGCTTCTGAAGTGAAAAGTTGGTCATCCTGCCTGGGCTATTTCATTCTTATACTCTTTATGAAGTCAGGATTTCCAAGAAACATCTCCTCTTGCAGTCTGTATCCGCCTTCTCATCTGGCTCCCAGAATGAGACGTCTCACACAGTGACAGTCCCATTTATCCACTGCACCCGAGCCATCTTTTAGGCATCCTTTCAAAGGAGTGACACACCAGCTCAGAGACACCAGATCAGAAACACATCCGTGGTGTGTTTCCCATCATTTCTGAACGTACCCATTCTGAGTGGACCACAGGAGTGCAGGAGAGACGTGCATGAGAATTTCTTTTCTCCCTGGAAGCGCAGTGCCTACACACGTTCCCACAGAGATATTGGGCATTCCTCCAGGGATTTGTGGAATAACCAGCCCTTTCTGCACTTTCCCTGAAGTGAAAGGAAAACAGTAGCCTCATTCTCATACGTTCTGCTTGTAGATATCATATCAAGGGAGGGAACCCAAAGGCCTTTGGAAGGTCCTGCACTGCTGGAGGTGGGGTCGTGGGTGGACCCCATCATGCCTCTTTCAAAACTTTACCAAAGGAACTTAAGAAGCTCAGCAATTTTTTTTTAGTGCATTTGCAATTTATTTATATTCTTTCTCTTCTTCAATTGCCTACCATGGTTTCAGTCCAACATTTTGCTGGTAGCCTTCTTCTGCAAAGACCCCATCCAAGTTCCTCCATGCGAGGGAATCTGAATCACAGGTTAGTTAATCCTTTTATTAACAGTAAATAGTTAAAGCTGGAAAATCATTTGCATGTCTTCCTATATGCAGTTTATCAACGCTCCTGAAATCTCCATAAATTCAACTTAAAACAGATTTTGGAGGGGGGAAAAAACAAATCAATTTTATCTTAAAGTTGTGGGTTTTTTTGAGTTTATTGAAAGTGTCTGTGTGTGCATGCTAACTTGCTTCAGTCATGTCCAACTCCTTGCAACCTTGTGGACTGGAGCCTGCCAAGATCCCCTGTCCCTGGGATTTTCCAGGCAAGAATACTGGAGTGGGTTGCCATGTCCTCCTCCAGGGGATCTTCCCAATCCAGGGGTCGAACTGGTGTCTTCTGCGTCTCCTGCCCTGCAAAAGAATTCTTTTCCACTGGCGCCACCTGGGAAATTCACTGAAAGTATAGCACTTTGTAAGTGTTTGGATCTCACAGGCAACCCATGGTCCTACACAATGTGACTAATACCATTGAAAGCACCACGCTAAGGTTTCGCAAGAGTTTTTCTTCCCGAAACACTTAAAGAATTCTGAAACAATGTCAACAGGGTCTGGCGAGTTGGTGAAGACATCTTCTGTTATTTAATTTATTTTAAAGTAGTTCAAGAACTGGGTGGCTTTACGCTTCTAAAGCATCCTTCAGCCGAGAACACCAAAATATCCACATGGGTCCTTTACGGGACCTGCTGCTGCATAAAACCCAACTCTGAGTCATCTGTGGGAAACTGAACTTTCTCTGGGAGTCCACCAAGGTCTCATTTCTGTATATGGATACATTAGAAAGGATAATTAGATTTAGTTATTTCATCTCCTTTCCTTATTTTCCACACTTCCTAAATTCCTGCAATCAAAGTACCATACTTCTGAATCTGTTTATGTTTTGTTCTTATCTTCTTCAATAGCTGAGGGTGTATTTTTTGCTGTAAGAGGATTTTCACACTTTTTTTTTTTCCCCATGTGCAGGATTTACTGTGTGTGTGTGTTTTTTTTGTTTTGTTTTAACTGGCAGCCTGCCGGCTCTGTGCCAAGGCTGCTGCTGGGCACAGCTGAATCTGAGCAGTATGACTCACTATCAGAGGATGGCCTTTCTGTTGACTTTTCTCCTACTAACCTTTGAGTATATATGAAAAGGAAAATCGGTACATAACATTTTCTTTGCCTCATTCAGTAATTAGCTTCCAGCTCCTTACATACTATCATCAGTTGGTCACAGAGAAATCTCACTTCTACCAAGGTAATAGTTATTTTATAGAAAAAAACTGATTGTTTGCTTTGGGCTGTGCTGCAAGACTTGTGGGATCTTGGTTCCCTGACCAGGGATTAAACTCAGGCCACAGCAGTGAAAGCACCAAGGTCGAACCACTGGACCACCAGAGAATTCCCAGAAAACTCCCAAGAAATACAGATTGTTATCAACTCTGTCCCTAAGTGTATTCTCTTCCCCTATAAGATAGTTTATGAAATCACTTGGAATTAGTAACTGGAATATAAATTTAGATGTAACCAACATTATCGAATCTGTATGGTCTTATTGGGGGCTTCCCTGGTGGCTTAGCAGGAGAGAACCCACTTGCCACTGCAGGAAGCTCGATTCCTGCGTTGGAAAGATCCCCTGGAGAAGGAAATGGCAGGGGATTCCAGGATTCGTGCCTGGGAAATCCCACAGACAGAGGAGCCTGGAGGAGGAACTGAGAGAGTAGCATTGAAACATATATGTTATCATGTGGAAAACAGATAGCCAGTGAAACTTCCTGTGTGGGGCAGGGAGCTCAAATCCAGTGCTGTGTGACAAGCTAGAGGGGTGGGGTGGGGAGGGAGGTGGGAGGGAGGCTCAAGAGGGAGGGGACATGTGTATACCTATGGCTGACTCATGTTGATGTATGGCAGAAGCCAACACAATATTGTAAAGCAATTGTCCTCCAATTAATAATTTTTTTTAAAGGGTCAGACATGACTTAGCAACTGAGCGTGTGGGATTCTTGAGTGCTTTTTACTCAGTAATCTATAGTATGTGTTAGGGCTTCCCTGATGACAGATGGTAAAGAATCTGCCTGCAATGCAGGAGACCCTGGTTCAGAACCTGGCTCGGGAAGATCCCCTGGAGAAGGAAATGGCAACCCACTCCAGTATTCTTGCCTGGAGAATCTCATGGACAGAGGAGCCTGGCGGGCTACAGTCCGTGGGGTCACAAAGAGCTGGACGCGACTGAGTGACTTACACTTTGTGTGTTTCCGGTGAATCCCTATTATGTTCATTTTTTTTTATGACCAAATGTCACTCCTCCTTTGAAATACTGAACACTTGATTTAGCGATTTCTCCTGTTTTTGATTTCAAGTCAGTGGGACCTCCGGTGACTGAAGCTCACTGGCCATTTACCATGAGGTATTACAGTGATTTGTACCCATGTTTTATTTTAATAAAGTAGAATCTGCCTTCACACCCGTCTTCTCTCCCCAGTATTATTGGTAATAATAGCTAATGTGTACAGGACGGCCTCTGTGGGGCTTGCTTCTGTTTATATCACTGATCTCATTTCATCCTCATACAAACCCTAATGAGACAGCATCAGTGTCCTTGTTTTCTTGATGAGGATATAGAAGCCTCGGGAAGTTCACTGAGGTCACACTTCTAGCTAGTTTTAGATTCAAGGCAATTCAGTTGCTGCGGCTTTATCATTAACCACTTCATCATTATTGCCAACCTACAGCCTCCAGGCCAGACTGAGCGCATGGAACCTCATGTGTGTGCACGCTTAGTCGCTCAGTTGTGTCCGACTCTCTGTGACCCCGTGGACTGCAGCCCGCCAGGCTCCTCTGTCCATGGGATTCTCTAGGCAAGGACACTGGAGTGGGTTGCTATGCCCTCCTCCAGGGGATCTTCCTGACCCAGGGATCAAACCCGCGTATCGTGCATTGGCAGGCGGGTCCTTTACCACTCTGCCACCTGGGAAACCCCTCTGACTCCACATCTTTCCATTTCCCCTCTTTGATTGCTCATCCGTCGGTAGGTTTTGTGAGGAGCAGGTTGGACGCAGAGTGAGCTAGGCGCTGCTTTGATGCCCCGAGCCGGCAAGACTGCTCACCACTGGCTGGCTGGGGGGACCGGACCGCAGCTTCCCAGGGAGCTCCTCCCAGGAAGCACAGCCTTGAAGCTTTTCTGCTGTCACAGAAAACTCCAGTGTGGGGTTTAGTCCTCAGATTTCGTACTTTGAGTTGCCTTTGAAGCCACGTTTTATTTATTTATTTTTCTCTGCATACATTTTAGTGTGTTCTTTTAGCAAATTGTATTTCATTAAAGAATGTTTTTACCTCCTTTCTTTTAAATGGGGAGGAAAGGGAGGAGACGGCCTTGAAAACGACAGCTGCCCAGAGAACCCACTCCTGCTCTGCGTGTCCTCCCCTCGCGGACAGCGTGCGTAACGTGCGTGCGTTGCGTGCGTGCGTAACGTGCGTGTGCCCACACCTTTGTCTCCAGGACTGCCCCGAAACATGAGGGCGGAGGTCGTATGTGCTCCGGACGGAGGTCCCTCTTTACCTCGTCTACAGTAAGACTTACATTTTCCTTCCTGTGTGTTTCAAAACTAGACTTTGCCCTTCAGCACCTAAAAAATAGGAACATGAAATATTAATAATCATAATAAAGAATCACGTGTCCTGCCAGGGCTTCCCACAGAGCTTGCCCTTCTTGGTGGTCAGCATGGGGAAGTGAACCTCTTTTTCCTCAGTTCAGTCACCCTCAGAGGATGTTGGCAACGAGCCAGTGTAACCAGGGGGAAAGCAAGACTTATGACAAAGCTAAAAGCTGAAAATAGAATCCATTTCCTAGCAGTGTGTTCTATAGAATGTTTTTCATCTGTTTTTCATCACGTGATCGCTCCATCACATGGGCTAATCTGGTCTCGCAAACATCAAGGGAATTTCCAAGACGCTTTTAGCAAACGGAATTGTAACGTTTGAATATGAAAAACTTAACTGTGTTTGAGAAGTTAGATATTTTCAGCTACTCCTTGGGGCAGCTGTGGGACTGCTTGTATTTGCCTCTCAAGCCTTACTCATTATGTTCTCTTAGCTGAGTTTCTGAGCTTCCTGAAGGCCTGAGTTCTAACCACTTCCTCTTAATATGTTCATGAACACCCCTGCCCCCATTTTGCATAGTTTTATGGAATTAACAGAACTCCCAAAGACTCTAGGGATTTGCCTTAGACTGTGTTGTTCCAGGTCATTTATCTAAGTGAAATCTAAATCAGCAGTTGTTAATACAATGATCTGAGACTAGAAAACAAACTCGTGGCTACCATAGGGGAAAGGAGGAGGGTAAATAAGGGGTATGGGATTAATAGGCACACAGTACTACGAATAAGCAGATAAACAGCAAAGACCTACTGTATAGCCCAAGGAATTGTAAGTATTACCATAACTTATAATGGAGTTCAGTTCAGTCACTCAGTCGTGTCTGACTCTTTGTGACCCCATGGACTACAGCATGCCAGACCTCCCTGTCCATCACCAACTCCTGGAGTTTACTCAAACTCATGTCCATTGAGTCGGTGATGCCATCCAACCATCTCATCCTCTGTTGTCCCCCTCTCCTCCTGCCTTCAATTTTCCCAGCATCTGGGTCTTTGAAAATGAGTCAGCTCTTCACAACAGGTGGCAAAAGTATTGGAGTTTCAGCTTCAGCATCAGTCCTTCCAATAAATATTCAGGACTGATTTCCTGTAGGATGGACTGGTTGGATCTCCTTGCAGTCCACGGGATTCCCAAGAGTCATCTCCAACACCACAGTTCAAAAGCATCAGTTCTTCGGCACTCAGCTTTCTTTATTGTCCAAATCTCATATCCATATATGACTACTGGAGAAACCATAGCCTTGACTAGATGGACCTTTGTTGGCAAAGTAATGTCTCTGCTTTTTAATATGCTGTCTAGGTTGGTCATAACTTTTCTTCCAAGGAGTAAACTCATGGCTGCAGTCACCATCTGCAATGATTCTGGAGCCCAAAAAACTAAGGTCTGCCACTGTTTCCCCATCTATTTGCCATGAAGTGATGGGGCTGAATGCCATGATCTTAGTTTTCTGAATGTTGAACTTTAAGCCAACTTTTTCACTCTCCTCTTTCCCTTTCATCAAGAGATTTTTTAGTTCCTCTTCACTTTCTGCCATAAGGGTGGTATCATCTGCATATCTGAGGTTATTGATATTTCTCCCACAATCTTGATTCCAGCTTGTTATAACGGAGTATAATCTGCAAAAATACTGAATCACTATGCTGTACACCTGAAACTAATATGTGTGCTTGCTCAGTTGCTCATTTATGTCTGACTGTTTGCAAATCCATGGAGTGTAGCCCACCAGGCTCCTCTGTCCTTGGGATTCTCCAGGCAAGAATACTGGAGTGCATTGCCATGCCTTCTTCCATGGGCTCTTCCTACACAGGAATCAAATCCAAGTCTCTTGTGTCTCCTGCCATTGGCAGGTGGGTTCTTTACCCACTGAGCCATCTGGGAAGCCCACTTTAGAGTATATGACTACCTTATTTATAGTTGAGTCTCACTTAGCTGACTCCTGTTCTTTCACAGTTCTCCACTAGCCCTGGGTAAAGATGACTAGATTTAAGATTTGATGTAGTTTCTATCATCAGTGAGTTCACAAGTTGGAGACAGGGAGATAGATGTGTGAACACATTACTATAAACATGAAAAGAGGTGGAATAGATTACTGTGTGGAGGTGGGTAGGGTGAGGGGGAGGGACATCTTCCAGAGAAAAGTAACAGGGTGTACTGAGATACTGAAATGAATAAGGAATAAAATGGAACATGGAGGGTGGAAGGCATGATCCTGGAGAGAGGGTCCAGGTGATCTCAGAGCATCTTTTGTTGTTGTTGTGTTGCTAAGTTGTGTCTGACTGTTTGTAACCCCTGGACCGCAGCATGCCAGGACAGCTCTACTCTCTCCCGCAGTTTGATCAGATTCATGTCTATTGCCTTGATGATGCCATCCAACCATCTCATTATTCTCTGCTGCCTCCTTCTTGTTTTGCCTTCAGTCTTTCCCAGCATCAGGCTCTTTTCCAGTGAGTTGGCTCTTCACATCAGGTGGCCAAAGTATTGAACTTCAGCATCAGTCCTTCCGATGAGTATTCAGGTTGATATCCTTTAGGATTGACTGGTTTGTTCTCTTTGCAATCCATGGGACTCTCAAGGGTCTTCTCCAGCACCACAATTAGAAAGCATCAATTCTTCAGTGCTCAGCCTCCTCTGTGGTCCTACTCTCATATCTGTACATGACTACTGTAAAAACCATAGCTTTGACTATATGGTCCTGGTGGATAACCTGTCCTGGGCCTTATTAGAGATGAACTTGGCAGGATTTCAGCCATCAGGGAATATCTAATCTACCCAAGTAGACAGAAATAAAGCATTTTTACTGTTGATGTGGGAGCCTGAGGGAGCATTCATTCCGTTTGTGGAACCACATAAAGATCCCTTGGGGGGAGCTGTCCTCCCACTGGGTGCAGACTTGGCAGCTGGTCCATTGCATGGTAAAGTACTAGAACCTCAAATTTCTCTTTGAGTTCCATCAACTGTATTGTATTAGGATCTATGGAAAACAAAGTCCTCATATTTATCATATTGGTTTGAGGGGATCTGGCTTTTCACCCTTGTTATGGGTTGTCCAGAATTGGATGTGTTATGTTTCTTAAACTATTCTAAGAGTGGTTGGTGTTATGTAAGTGGAGATTTTTGAATCGTCTAAGGCCAACTTGAAAATTCTGCATATTTGTAAAAAATCAGCCCATTCCTAGACATCATGTTTATTTCTCAAGTGGTGGCACTATTTTTAGAAATAAAGGACTTCAAAACCTTCCTCCACATTTTTCATCCATTACACAATGTGTTCCTCAAACATATGCAAAACAATGACATGGAGAAATCTTGAGATTGGGGGAGGGGAGGGGAACAGCAGCTCAATTTGAAAGTTTGCTAACACATATTATGATTTATTATTTAACAGTTGGCTCCATTTGGTGTCTGGAGATTTTCTCAAATGCAAGCGCGTGTAGTGTATTAAGGTTTATTTGAGTATTAAGCAAGCATCTTTGGTTGAAATATGGCTAGCATATTTGACTGAATAAGAAATGAGGAGATGACACAGCTCAGTGATTGATAATATTTAGGGAAATATTTACAAACATACATAATATTTTGTTGATTCTCCAGGCTTTTCTGTGCCTATTCCCATCTGTATTTTTTTTTTAATGAAGAAGATTCAAAATAATTACCCAGATGTCTTTTCTTACGATTCAGCATGGACAATATTTGTAATATTTCCATACATGGTCAAACGCGGAAACCTAATTGGGCCAGTGTTAACCACTTTCTCCTCCCACCCTATTTTGGTTAATTTGTCTGTGAATGCAAATTTTTTTTTCCGAATGTATCATTTGATCCCTCCCCTATCAAGTGTAGAGACTTCCAGATTCTTGTCTCTTAAATGGATGTGTTGCTGAATGCACGGTTCATAATGGAATAAATGTAGGATGTTTGTGGGGTGAACTCAACAACTTCTGGATAAAATTTGAAACACCTGTAGAATTTAAGCTTAGTAGAGCTCCTGAAGATAATAATGGGCTCAGACATGCTGTGGACTGTGGTGGAATTTTCATCATCATTTACACATAGTGCATTTGTATACCTTCCTTAGGAATTCCTCCTTTTGAATGAAACAAATTTACTGATATATGTGATGGCACAGTATGTCAAATAGTGAGAGGCATTAACTGGTACTCTTCTGAGACCTGATCTCGGCTCTTTTGGAGTCACGGAGACTAAAAGGGTACATGAGGTTAGGGTTCGAGTCATAGCCTCCTTGATTGGCGTTCGATGAATGCTTATCAAAGGCTCTTTCTCAGAAACAACCAGAAAGAGTCATATTAATACTAGTCAGGGATTGAAGAGAGAAGTTGGAAAGGACTGACGGAGTATATCTCCACGGCCCTTCAGGAAAGAGACACATTTTAACAGTAGAACTGCAGGTTTCGTGCGTAGGGCTGTTTCTTCAGCCTCTCCCAGCTCTTACTCACCAGTCAGCTTGATCTTCATTTGGTTTCCTGAGCAGACTTCTCTGCTACAAAGAGAATGTGTTGAAGAGCCAACATGAATATCAGTCTGCTTGGCAGTCAAAGCTTCATAAATTATTCTGTTGGTTCTTTGACACAAATCATTCTCATGTGAGTTTGAGTTGCATAAGCTGGATTATTTTTCTTTGTGCCTGATTACCACTGGCAAAGCTTCTTATTAAATATCATCTCAAGATATGTGAAAGCAAGAAAACCAAACCTCTGGAGTACAGAAGGATAACTGGAATATTTTCCCTGATACCCACCCATCCACCTCACCCCAATAATTAGAGTGGCATGGGCTAATTGTTTAAACCATTGTAGACATTCATGGTAGACACTGCAGAATACCATAGACAGATTTAGGTATCCTTTCTTCTAGCCTTTTGATCTAAGCATAAGGTACAGGGTTATAATGAACATAAATATTGTTACCTTTAATTGAAGGCTTATGCAAAGCACTGGAAAGTGCCTGCTGTGCATCCGTTCATTTTAATCCACAAAGCAGTGTCATGATGTGGGGAGCATTATCGTCTCATTTTGTAGGTGAGGATATAGAGGTACTGTGATCTTAGGTAACTCATATCACAGAGTAAATGATGGAGCTGTGATAAATTAAGATGGTCTCATTTTATAGCTTCAGTTCTTTTTTATTTCTGATTTTACTTAGGTATAGTTGACTTAGAATGTTGTGTTAGTTTCTGGTATACAGCGAAGTGAGTCAGTTATAGATATATATCTGTTATATATATATATATATCTATATCCCCTCTTTATAGGATTCTTTTCCCATACAGATCATCACAGAGTACTGAGTAGAATTCTTTGTGCTTTACCATAGGTCCTTATTAGTGATCTATTGTACATACAGTAGTGTATATGTGTCAATCCCAATCTCCCAATTTACCCCACACCTTCCCAGTAATCATACATTTGTTTTCTATATCCATGAGTCTATCCCTGTTGTGTAAACAAGTTCATTTGTATCATTTTTTAAGATTCCACATATAAGCTATATCATATGATATTTGTCTTTCTTTGTATAGGATAAATTCTTAACTATTATTATGCTGTTACATTTTATGTATAATCTGCATGCTGCTGTTCTGAATTCACATAGTGCCTTCTCTACAGAATAGTAAAGTTTTAGAAACCTTCTCAACTATCCCCCAATTGCTCACGACTATGTAAGTCTCAGTTTGATTTTGTCTTGAGAAGGCTCGACGTTAAATTTGCTCGTCTATGTAATGACGTGTCAATACTTTCCTCCTAGTGGCAGCAAAACTAGGCTGTTTAAGAATCAAATGAAGGACATGTCCATATGGTGTCAAAGCTAAATGTTCTGTCCTGGGTCCCCTTTAATATTCTTAAATTATAACGTGTTATATTAAATCTTTGAAATTTGACACAAGAGATAAAAATCCAAACATTGTCTAACATTGCGTGGGTTGAAGATTAGTTCAGATTGTCCCGAGACAAGAGATGGCCAAGGAAGTTGTCTAATGAAAGATAGGATACCATGACTGCTTTCTCTTTCTGAAAGTGTTAATCAGATTACAAATTAATGCACTGCATGTAATGGGCAGAATGATCTCCATTCTGATCTATTTCTAACTGATGTAAATTTAAGCATTTCTTTGGTTCAATGAAAAGCCCTGAACTGGTGGTCTCTTTGAAGTGGTGATCTAGGACATCTGCATGCCTGTGGATGGTTTTTGTCAGAAAGACTGCATTTGTTTGAGTCCCCAAAGATGTAAATAAATTAAACAAGAATGCAAAAATTTGATAAAGCGTATGGCTCTGGAAACTTGATGCTGCATGAAAAATTCAAAATTTTGGTTTTTCTTCTTTAAAAAAAAATCTGATTAATGAGCACTTAAATAAGTAGGGATTTTCAGAGGTTATCATGAGTTCACTAAGATTATATTTTTTTAAGCATGTTACATTTTCTTTCCTTCCTCCCTCCCATGGTCTCTCTGCTTTTTTCAAGGAATACTATATTCATGGATTGACCAAGTGCTTTAACTTAAAGTACTTTGCTTACATAATTTTTTTTTTTTTTTTGGCAAAGACCCTCACAATATCAAGAGAATTATGCCACAATAAGGTTGTAAAATGAATCTCTTCCAACCCTTTGGGGAGCGGGGTGTGGAGGCAGTCAGTCCCAATATGCCTAATAGTATTACAGACTATTAACTTACAGTAGCTTAATAATAATTTATAACAATTTAGTAATCATGCTGGAGGTTTTAGGTAACTACAGCAGTGTGTAAAGAGTATGAAAATATGGTCAAGAAAAAATATTTAATACTGAACTAAGCATTATAGGTAGAAGGTTAATACCTATAAGAAGAGGTGATGAATCTTTGTATTATCAGGAATATTGCACCTTCAGTTTACTTCTAGGGACCATCCTTTTGCAAGTACATTGATTTCTAGATTTGCATACATTCAGAGAAAGCTATGAAGGTAGCAAGTGGTGATGGCTGGACACTTTTTTTTTTTTTTTAAATTTTGGCCGCATCACTCAGCTTGTGGGATCTTAGTTCCCTGACCAGAAATTGCACCTGGGCCCTTGGCAGTGAGAGTGCAGAGTTCCCATCACTGGACCGCCAGGGAATCCTCACAGTGCAGAGTGTTTAAATTTCCATGTGCATATAAATTAGCTGATTACCTTACTTAAGTTTTTAATTCTGATTCAGTAGGTCTGAGATGGGACCAAAGCACCTTCATTTCTATGAGCTCCTAGGCGATGCTGATATTACTGGTTTGTAGACAACACTTTGAATACCATGGCTGTAGCAGAATGGCTGGACGGTGCTGTGGGTCTGTTCAAATGGAATGGTTTTATGTTTATACTGGCTTATGTTTACCCTGTTGTGTGGGATTTTATCCTCACCTTGCTTGTTTGCTTGGGAGAGGACAAGGAGAAAACAGTAAGTAGGAGTTTAAGTTGGATATAGAAAACCCTGAGGAGAGGAATGGATGGATCTGGAAGAAAAGCAAGTCCAGAGTACTCAAGGTCCCAATGAAGTTGAAAAGCTGTCATCATAGAAGCGGCTGGAAAAGCAAGTTGGAAGACGAGGAGCTTATGAGTGAGGATTTTGAAAGTCAAAGAATTATAGATGATGACAAGATCCAGATGCAGCCCCAGAGGGTCACGACTGACATGGCGCTTGGGGTGGTGACGGTCTCACTGTTCTAGCACGCCCGGAAGGGTGAAGAGGGCTGGGGGGCTGCTCAGCTTTGGCATGTTCACGGCCGCGTACTTGGGGGCACTGAAGTGAAAGGCACTTATCAGTCTCGAAGCTCTTGTGGACACTTATCTTTTGATCTCTTGGGATTTCTCTTGGGATTAATTCATTCACATGACAAATGGTTATTTTTTTTTTTTTTGAATTTTCCATCTGACTTTATTTTCAAATACACTTTCTTTAAAAAAAAAAAACCAATACACTTTCTGTGAAGATGACAAATATCAATATTAGGAAATCCAATTATACAAAAAATACTACATCTAGTCTGGGGTAGATATGTTTATTTTTGGTAACATACATTAAGCGGCACTAATTACACAGTAGCTATAAGGTAACTAACATGAAACCACAGAACTGTAACTTTACCACAGCTGCGTGGACTTGGGCCTTTCTGGCTGAGCACATTTTCAAAAAACTGGATAGCCACTCAGAGCTATGCCAGTGAAATCTGTTAAAAGGAGTAAAGCTCTGAAGTGGTGACTCACCAGAGTACCTTGCAGCTGATAGATGACAGACAGGACATGTTAGTTATAAAGTAGTTACAGCTCAATTCACAAAAGTTACCAACAGTTTCTCTTTCTAGAAAGAAGCAAGAAGTTAAGAAATTCCTTGAATTAGCGCCTGGTATGTCAGGTGGGAGTGCAGAGGAGGGCTGTTAAGAGCAGTGTCAGAAGGACCCTGGTGGGTCAGGTGGGTTGGACATCATTAATAATCATGGTTGGCTTCTAAATACTGGTAGCAAGATGACTTCTGATTTGTAATCTTAGGTAAATTATAGATAAATGAAAAAGGCCAGTAATCATACACTAAGATTAATAAACAGCACTTCAAAATTAACCGCATGAGGGCTGTGCTTGCAGCAGGGGTTTCACAAGACAAGGCACCCAGATTTTTTCTTCCCACGTCTGGCTTGCAGAGCAGCTCTCGTGGCCATTTCAAAAACCTCCCTCACTCTATCTTTGGTCTTTGCTGAACACTCCATGTACCCAAAAGCACCAATCCTGTTTGCCATATCTCTGCCTTCTTCGGGTTTTACTGGCTCCTGCTTCATCTTGGCCAGCTCCCGCCTTGTGTGCTCGTCGTTTCGAAGATCCTTCTTGTTCCCAACCAGGATGATGGGCACGTTGGGACAGAAATGCTTGACTTCTGGAGTCCATTTTTCTGGGATGTTTTCTAAACTATCAGGGCTGTCAATGGAGAAACACATCAGTATAACGTCGGTATCCGGGTAGGAGAGAGGCCTCAAGCGATCATAATCTTCCTGCCCATCTGTGTCCCACAAAGCCAACTCTACCTGCTTTCCATCCACTTCAATATCTGCCACATAGTTCTCAAACACCGTAGGGACATACACCTCTGGGAACCGGTCCTTGCTAAAGACAATGAGCAAGCAAGTCTTGCCACAGGCTCCATCTCCAACAATCACCAGTTTCTTCCGGATGGCAGCCATTGCTTACAAATGTGCTGCAAGACCCACGGCCTGTATAGCAGAAGTTCTACAAAGTGCCCTGAACTTCTCAGATGAAAGGCACTCAGACGACGACTCCGAGTCCGGCCTCTCCGCGCCGCGGACGCTTGTCCTCGAGTTGCAAGCTCGAAGACTACAGCGGGTGGCTGAGGAGGCGGCGGCTGGCTAGCGAGACAACCGACGGAGAGCGACGGGCGGGGAGCGCGAGAAAACCCGACAAATGGTTATTGAGTGTTTACTAGGAGTGAAACACTGTCTCTGCGTGGCATGACGGATACCATTCTGAACCAGACGGTGCTTGCGTTCTGGTGGGGTTGCGCCTCTGGAGTCCTTGTTTCCATGTGGATGACATGTCACAAAGGATCACAGAATGATATATGTGGGAAAAGAATCTAAAACAGAGTGGTTGTATGCATCTGTATAACCGATTCACTTTGCTGTACACCTGAAACTAACACAATATTGTAAATCAGGTATACTCCAATAAAAGTTAAAAAAGAAAAAGGAAGAAAAGATACCCCAAAGGATCACAGACTCGCTCCCTCAAGGCTCCTCACCAAATTGGAAAAAAAGAGAAGGAAACAAAGAAAACAAAAAGAGCAAAATGATAACAAAAGTAAAATTAGAAAAAAAAAACTGGAATACATAAAAAATGAAACATACAAGATACCTGAGCTGAAATTAGATCACCTCTAGAAAGTGAAGTCACTCAGCCATGTCCGACTCTGCGACGCCATGGACTGTAGCCTACCAGGTTCCTCCGTCCATGGGATTTTGCAGGCAAGAATACTGGAGTGAGTTGCCATTTCCTTCTTCAGGAGATCTTCCTGACCCAGGGACTGAACCCGTATCTCCTGCATTGTAAGCAGATGCTTTACCATCTGAGCCACCAGGGAAGTCCTCTGCTATAGCTGTTAAAGATGATACAGCTGAGCCTGCTTGCAGGGCAGGAGTAGAGATGTAGACGTGGAGAGTGAATTTGTGGACACAGAGGGAAGGGGAGGGTGGAATGAAATTGGAGATTAGGATCGGCATGCACACACTGCCACATGGATCACAGCTCTCGGGGGCTGCTGGGTAGCTCAGGGAGCGCACCCGGTGCTCAGCAATGAGCAGGAGGGGCGAGTGGGGGATGGGAGAGAGATCCAGGAGGGAGGGGCCTGTGTCTGCAGGTAGCTGATCCTCTGTGTTGTACAGCCGAAACTGACACAGCATTTAAACCAGTTATACTCCAATAAAAAGAAGAAAAAAAGCCTGGCCCCATTTTTTTTTCACGGCATGAAACTTTGGGTTTAGTTTTTATTATGATTAGAGCGAACAAAATTAGTTTGTGTGAAAAACAGCAAAGAAAGTCACTTTGGTCAGCTTTGAGAAACTGATCTGCTTTTGTCAAAACCAAAGGAACCCTTTTATCCCATGTTGCTGAGAGTTACCTGAATGTGGAGGACAGGAACATGTACGGGATGGAAGACCTGCAAATCACAAAAGGTAGCAACTGAAGATTACAGATGACTTGAGTTCTGAGAATGTAGAGCTGGGAGCGTCGCCTACCATTGCAAGAGAAAAATGAAAGGTCACTTATGTCTGCCCATCATCCAGGTTTTCTACCTTTAGTTATGGTGTGAGTGCATGCTAGGTCGCTTCAGTCATGTCTGACTCTTTGTGACCTCATGGACTGCAGCCCTGCAGGCTCCTCTGTCCATGGGCTTTTACAGGCAAGATTACTTGAATGGGTTGCCCTTCCCTCCTCCAGGGGATCTTCCCGACCCAGGGATCGAACCCAGGTCTCCTGCATTGCAGGTGGATTCTTTACTGCTGAGCCACCAGGGAAGCCAACTAACCTAAGCTAAACCCATAAAATAAATGAATGCATAATAAATATTTTCATTTAATTTTCAGTCGCTGTATCCAGGAAGGTCAGATAATTTAGCATCTCATGACCTGAGTTTGCTGACTGGTTGCTCCCTTGTTCTGTTACTGATTTTAGTATTTCTATCTATACAGTGATTTCTGTTCTGACTTTGTACTTTCCCCAGATTTGTCCTTGATGTGCTGTGAGCGAAAGCTGCTCACCTCAGCGATCAGGACTGCAGATCAGTTACGTAAAATAAAAGGAAAGCTTCCTCTGTTCTTCTGATAAATGTGGATTTGGTTTTGGCATTCTGTCTCGGCACAGCTGTTCCTTTCGACTTTTGATGAATAGAAGACTGTACTCTTTACCTTTGAAATCTGGCTACAGAATCACACCACACTCCCAAACATTCATTTTCCTCTAACATTTCTCGGAACTTTTTGCCCGAAGCCTACTCTTTCCTTTCCTGGATCACTCCTGAGGCTGATCATTTTTTTCTTTAGTTTGTCCTTACCAGTGAGAGCAGCGATGCTGATGTGAGTGGTGAAAAGAAGATCAGCATCAGGCAGGTAGGACTGGAGTATGAGGATAAATTATAAGGGAGAGGAAGCCAGCTTGGGAAGACAGAATTTCTGGCCTCATAGTTCAGTCCAACCTTATGAGATAATAGATTTAGGAGTGTGCTTCAGCCGTCATTTATGCAAGCTGATGATGAACTGCACTTTTTCTGTTTCAAAGGGGGAAAGGACCACAAAATGTCTTTGGCCACCAAAAAGCTCAGCTCTTACAAAATATTTTGGTGAGCTAAGTGTAAATGAATCAGAAAACATACGGATTGAATTTCCGCCATTATACTCATGGGAGGCCTTTTTATTTTATTTTTTTTTAATGGGAAAAAGAATGCAGTTGACAAACAGGGTTTAGGTTTTTCTGAATCAAATATTTAGAATCCAGTTCAAGAGATATTCAAGAATCTGAATGAACAGAAGTTCCTTGGTCTAGTCTTCATTTTATCATTTATTTTGACAGATGCCACAAAGAGCAAATAGGTAACTATGAGCAAGCCAACTTTAAAGGTAAGCATCATTTTTAATTTTTATTTTAATTTTTTTGAGTTGGAGTATAATTACATTACAGTGTATTAGTTTCTGCTATAAAACAGCATGAAACAGCCATATGTATACATATACCCCTCCCTCTTGGGTCTCCCTCATACCAGTCATAATGGCCATCATCAAAAATCTACAAACAAGGAATGCTGGAGAGAGTGTGGAGAAAAAGGAACCCTCTTACACTGTTAGTAAGAATGTAACTGATACAGCCCCTGTGGAGAACAGTATAGATGTTCCTTAAAAAACTAGACAGAGAGCTATTATGTGACCCAGCAATCCCGCTACTGGCGCCTATTCCCGGAGAAAACCATAACTCTGTAAGCATCAGTGTTCATAGAAACTTCCTTAATAAAGTTCGGCTCTTGCAGAGTTAGCTATATATTTATCTCAGAAGGACATTTTTCCCCCTCTGAGACTATCACCGGTGCTTCCATTTTAATGGCAATAGACAGATAGGTTTGACAGAAGACTGACTGCCTGTAGGCTGTCTTTGAACCAGATTTAGATGTAGGAGAACTTTTTCTTTATTGCCGATTCACCTCTCAGTTTCAGCATGGCTTCCTCCTCTGCTGCCCTTGTCTACCTAATGTCCAGAGCTCTGGGCTTTTCCACTTTCCCCACAGGCCACATTATCAAAGCTTATCCTTCTCCAGTGCCAATTCTGCACTGTCCAGAAAGTACTTGTTAATTACGTAAATTGCTCTGAACTCAGTCCAAATCTTTTTTTTAGCTGGGGTACCTTTTAGACTCTTGAGATCCCTTGGACCACATGGAGATCAAACCAGTCCATCCTAAAGGAAATCGACCCTGAATATTCATTTGAAAGACTGATGCTGAAGCTGAACCTCCAATACTTTGGCCACCTGATGTGACGAGTGGATTCAATGGAAAAGACCCTGATGCTGGGAAAGATTGAGAGGAGGAGGAGAAGGGAATAATAGAGGATGAGATGGTTGGACGGCATCACCGACTCGGTGGATGTGAGTTTGAGCAAGCTCTGGGAGATAGTGGAGGGCAGGGAAGCTTAGTGTGCTACAGTCCATGGGGCCACAAAGACTTGGACACAACTTAGTGACTGAACAATAACCATCACAAAAACCCTGTAGTCACTTTAAATCTTATCACTAGGTGCGAACCAATAAAATGTATAAATGGCAAAACTCAGGAGAGGGTTTCCAAAGATCTGACCAGTCGTGTTCTCCTTATGATAAATTGCATTCATGGCCTCAGTTCTCTTTTCTTTGAATCCCTGTAATTTGCCATATTACTTTGAAGTTTCTCCTACTTATAAGTAGGAGGAGTATAACTTCCTATAAACTTGGCTTTCAGTTTATATACATGACTGCTTTGACCAGTGAAATATTACAGGACGTGAATTAACCAAAGGTTTAAAAAGCTCTGAAACAACTGGGCTTGCTCCCTTGTGTGTCATCTGCCATCACGAGAAGAACATGCCTCGCTTGCCCAGGAGAAATATGAGACAGGAATGGAGCCGTGCCATTCACAATAGCCAAGACATGGAAGCAACGTCCATGTCCATCAGCAGATGAGTGGGTAAAGGGATATAGTGTTGGGTTGGCCCCAAAAGTTCGTTCAGGTTTTTCCAGAAAAACCAAAATGAGTGTTTGGCCAACCCAGTACATACACACAATGGAAGGCTTCCTTGGTGGCTCAGATGGTAAAGAATCCACCTGCCAATGCAGAAGACCTGGGTGTGATCCCTGGATCAGGAAGATCCCCTGGAGAAGCAGGTGGCAACCCACTCCAGCATTCTTGCCTGGAGAATCCCTTGTCAGAGGAGCCCGGCAGGTTCCAGTCCCTGGGGTCACAGAGCCGGGCACGACTGAGCAGTCACGTCACGTGTGCAAAGCTATGTGTTGCCTTGTGTCTCTGTATGAACCCTGTACCAGCCCACTTACTGAGTGCCTTCGGAGTGCTTCACACTGTTCTAAATGCTTTGCACGTGTTAACACGTGTGTCTTCACAGCTGTGAAAATCCTATGTGAAACAAGCCTCAGGCTTTCCCCTGTCACGGGGAGACATCTCACCGCAGTCTGTTTCTGTGTGTTTCTACTCTCACACAAAATGCTGTGCTTCTGACACTTCTGCTCACCACGTGCGTGCAGGTTCCCCCCACATCGTGCGGTCTCTGCAGCCCCAGCTGGGGGGTCCTACCGTCTAACTGGGTTCTAACACAGTCTACCTGGAGACAGCTTCAGACCCCACAGATGGTCCCACAAGACTTGCTTCCTCTCCCCCTGACTTCAGATGCAAATCCAGGTTGTCGCCATGCTTCTGACCCACTGGTGGAGACAGAAGGTCCCCTCAGCCCCTCCTTTGTCGTTGTTTAGATGCGTCTAACCATTTGCAACCCCATGGACTGTGGCCCGCCAGGCTCCTTGTCCATGGGATTCTCCAGGCAAGAATACTGGAGTGGGTTGCCATTTCCTCCTGCATGGGGTCTTCCCCACCCAGGGATGGAACCTACATCCCTGACAGGTGAGTTCTTTACCACTGAATCACCAGGGAAGCCCCTGCCCCTCCTTGGGTTCAATTAATTTGCTAGAGCAGCTCACAGAACTCAGGGAGACGCTTTCTTACTTTTACAGTTGATGAAAGGATGTGAGGAAAGGTGCAGATGGACAGTCGGATGAAGACACGTAGGACCAGTTCCCAGAGGGTCTTGAGTGAAGGAGCTTCTGTCTCCCCCAGGAGGTGGGGTGTGTTACCCTCCTGATGTGGACGTGTTCTTGCAAACCTGGGAGCTCTTAGAATTCCTGCACCTTTGAAATTTTTATGGCGACTTCTTCACAGGGACATGATGGATCATTGACTCCATCTTCATCTCGTCTCCTGTCTCAAGAAGATGGGACTGGGATGGGGATGACTATTTCAATCATCTAATCATGGCTTGGTCTTTCTGGTGACTGGTCCTCACCCTGGAGCCATCCTGCAATCCACCCATAGTCGTCTCTTTAGGATAAGAAACATTCTTCTTTCCCTCAGGCGCTCAGTGTCAGGAAGAGAAGTCAGACACCAATATTAGAATAAGGGATGTTCTTATCTCTTAGGCAACTGCAAAAGTTTCAGGAGCTCTGTGCCAGGAACTAGGGGCAGAGACCAACTCACACATGTATTTTCTAGTATCTCACACTATGGGATAGAAAATATTACTTCCTCATTTCTTAATGCTAAAAGTCATTTGAGCCTTATACCAACTCCATTATATGGATGTCAAATGTTATTAGGCCCATTTTCTCGGTATTTTCTATGGGCTGCATTTTTTATTTAACTTGCAACCTTGTGAATCAGCCACAAGTGTAAATATGCCCCCTCCCTCTTGAACCTACCCCCAGCCCCTGACCCCAGGCCCCAGGGCAGGAGTAGAAATGAAGGCGTGGATAGTGGACTTGTGGACACAGCAGGGGAAGGAGGTGGGGACGGAATGAGAGAGCAGCTCTGACGCACAGATGTTCACCACGTGTCAGACGGAGCCCGTGCGGAGTTCCTGCGTAATGCAGGGAACTCACCAAGGTGCTCTGTTTGCCTTTTCATTTTATGTTGAAGCATAGTTGATGAACAGTGTTGTGTTAATTTTAGGTGTAAAAAGTGACTCAGGTATCCATATTCATGCATCTATTCTTTATCAAATTCTTTCCCCAATTAGATTGTTACAGATCACTGAGCAGAGTTCTTGTACTATACAGTGTGTGGACTTTACCTATTCTTACCTCATGTAATTTTTTCATCAGTAATATGGACTAGGAACTCTATATGATTATCCCCATTTTAAAGATGGGAAAACTGAACGTCAACAATGTCAATGGTTTTGCCCAAGTTCGCACACCTAGTGAAGCTGTGCTGAGACATGTAGCCCAGCCACTGCCCAGACTGCCTTCTGTCCCCCAGCTGTGGGCTCAGAGGTTCCAGCCACAGTGAGCTCATAGGATCTGGGTCTACTTGCTTCCTTTGTGACACCCAGGGAAAGAAGTTCTGGAGCCGGTTCATTGATCCAAAGTGGCCTTAAAGCTGGCCGTCTGGGCTTCTGGCTCACTATTTCTGCAGCAGTTCCTTAAAGAAGTGAGATCAACTCCAAAATCCTGTTCCGCAGCAGTTGTCTCATCCACAGGGGACCCAGGTGTCCTCTCAGAAAGACCTTCACAATACCTAATAACACTACTCAATAATGAGCTCATCTCAAAAGTTTACTATAATTCACTAGGAGCCACATTCTCCCACAAGCCAGGGAAACTAAGGATAAAGAAAATTTACTTTCGGACTTCCCTGAAGGCTCAGTGGATAAGAATCTGCCCACCGATGCAGGGAACATAGGTTTGATCCCTGGCCTGGGAAGATCCCACGTACTGTGGAGCAGCTAAGCCCATGCACCAGAATTACTGAAGCCTGCGGGCCCTAGAGCCCAGGCTCTGCAGCAAGAGAAGCCTGCGCAGCGCAGCTGGAGAGCAGCCCCACCGTCTGCAGCAGCAGAAGGCCCCCGCATCAACCACGACCAGCACAGCCAAAAATAAACGCATCCAAGAAAAGAGAATTTAACTTTCTTCTTTCCTCTTAGCCATTCTACCTGAATATTTTTCTTCTCTCCCTTCCCAAGTTCCAGTATTACATTTTCTTGCTTGTGGGATTGCTTATCGAGGTGAATATCCCACATTTCGTTTCCTTTTTTTCCAGTCGCCCAAGTAGATCTGTGATATAAACTCAGAAATAGTTGTTGGAACTGATCCTGGCTGCCTGAAATGCTCTTGCTTGTGCCGGAGGGCCAGAGTTGAAGTCTCTTATAAGTCAGGTGGTTAAGAAATAATTTAGCTGGTGCCCTTGACATAAGAGGGCATGGATTAGGCAGCCAAGGTTTTGAGTAGAAGGGTGATGTAGAGCACGAGGACTGATATGAGAAAAAGGCAAATTAGGAAGTTCAAATGTAAAATTCATTGGTCCATTCCAGTTAGCTTTGTTAAGATAATTGAATGTGGTAATCATGTACAAATATGAGAGGTCTTTTTAAAAACGTAATCAAAAATGTGCTATCTCTTTAAAATCTATTGAAATATAGAATTTCTAATGCCCTCTAAACAGTGGTCTCTGACAATTTTGGTCGAGCGCCCAAGTTTGAGTCTGGGGCCTACATCAGAAAGCACGATGCTGTTAGCTATTTGCCATCTCAGTAAAGAGCTGTGCTTAGTCGCTCAGTCGTGTCTGACTCTTTGCAACCCCACGGACTGTAGCCCGCCAGGCTCCTCTGTCCATGGGATTCTCCAGGCAAGAAGACTGGATTGGGTTTCCAGCCCCTCCTTCAGGGGATCTTCCCAACCCGGGGATCAAACCCAGATCTCCTGCATTGCAAGTGGATTCTTCACAGTCTGAGTCACCAGGAAACCCCAGTTCATCAAAAATAATGAAATGTAAACAATGAAAGAAAAAATCCCACCCCTTTAAATTTGGCAGTTATTTTAAATAAGACTAAAAACAATGAGAAAAACTCTGTGATATACTATTTTATAAGTATTATATTTTTAGAAGCATTTTCTGTCAAAATAAGCACATTGGATGACATCTGGTAGCACTTTGTACATTTTGACTCCAATTTCTTTGCTGTGAACCTATTTTAGGTGTCATGCTGTCTCTGTAAATTTACTCTGGGATCTTTCATTCCACTCAAAGCATCCTCTTTTTCAGTGTTTCCTTATGTAATATTTTCATAAACTGTTTTCAAAATTTGAGTAGTCATTTATTGTTGAGAATATACTTTCTCAGTTACATCTCATTTATTGGTTCAAAAAGTATATTTCATTACTGAAGTATAATTTGTCGAGTACATGCTTAGTTAAAATCTGCTAGTAATGTTTTTTTTTTCCCCTATAGTAAATCTCTCTAACAGTAATCTCATATTGCTTCTGAATTTCTTCTAATCTTCAGCAAAATTTCTCTGGGTGTAGCAAAATAATTTTCTGATGAAAATGTTTCCCATGTGTCATTTTTAACTTGTTTTACTCTGTTAGAAATAGTACTTATATTCCTATAAAATATGACTGTTTTATCACTGTTTGCTGCTGCTGCTAAGTCACTTAGGTCGTGTCCGACTCTGTGCGACCCCATAGATGGAAGCCAACCAGGCTCCCCCGTCCCTGAGATTCTCCAGGCAAGAACACTGGAGTGGGTTGCCATTTCCTTCTCCAATGCGTGAAAGTGAAAAGTGAAAGTGAAGTCACTCAGCTGTGTTGGACTTTTCCCGACCCCTTGGACTGCAGCCCACCAGGCTCTGCCGTTCACGGGACTTTCCAGGCAAGAGTACTGGAGTGGGGTGCCATTGCCTTCTCCATTATTATTTGCCATTAAGTGAAAAAGGGCTTCCCAGGTGGTCTTAGTGGTCAAGAACCCACCTGCCAATGAAGGAGACACAAGAGATGTGGGTTTGATCCCTGGGTGGGGAAGATCCCCTGGAAGAGGGCATGGCAACCCACTCCAGTACTTTTGCCTGGAGAATCCCATGTACAGAGGAGCCTGGTAGGCTACAGTCCATAAGGTTGCACGAAGTTGGACATGACTGAAGTGACTTTAGTTCAGTTCAGTCCAGTCGCTCAGTCGTGTCTGACTCTTTGTGACCCCATGAATTGCAGCACAGCAGGCCTCCCTGTCCATCACCAACTCCCGGAGTTCACTCAGATTCACGTTCATTGAGTCAGTGATGCCATCCAGCCATCTCATCCTCTGTCGACCCCTTCTCCTCCTGCCCCCAATCCCTCCCAGCATCAAAGTCTTTTCTAATGAGTCAACTCTGCATGAGGTGGCCAAAGTACTGGAGTTTCAGCTTTAGCATCATTCCTTCCAAAGAAATCCCAGGGCTAATCTCCTTTAGAATGGACCGGTTGGATCTCCTTGCAGTCCAAGGGACTCTCAAGAGTCTTCTCCAACACCACAGTTCAAAAGCATCAGTTCTTTGGCGCTCAGCTTTCTTCACAGTCCAGCTCTCACATCCATACAGGACTACTGGAAAAACCATAGCCTTGACTAGATGGAGCTTAGTTGGCAAAGTAATGTCTCTGCTTTTGAATATGCTATCTAGGTTGGTCATAACTTTTCTTCCAAGGAGTAAGTGTCTTTTAATTTCATGGCTGCAGTCACCATCTGCAGTGATTTTGGAGCCCCCCAAAATAAAGTCTGACACTGTTTCCACTGTTTCCCCTGTTTCCCCATCTATTTCCCATGAAGTGATGGGACCGGATGCCATGATCTTCGTTTTCTGACTGTTGAGCTTTAAGCCAACTTTTTTGCTCTCCACTTTCACTTTCATCAAGAGGCTTTTGCGTTCCTCTTCACTTTCTGCCATAAGTAAGGGTGGTGTCATCTGCATATCTGAGGTTGTTGATATTTCTCCCGGCAATCTTGATTCCAGCTTGTGCTCCTTCTAGCCCAGTGTTTCTCATGATGTATTCTCCATATAAGTTAAATAAGCAGGGTGACAATATACAGCCTTAACGTATTCCTTTCCCTATTTGGAACCAGTCTGTTGTTCCATGTCCAGTTCTAACTGTTGCTTCCTGACTTGCATACAGATTTCTCAAGAGGCAGGTCAGGTGGTCTGGTATTCCCATCTCTTTCAGAATGTTCCACAGTTTATTGTGATCCACACAGTCAAAGGCTTTGGCATAGTCAATAAAGCAGAAATAGATGTTTTTCTGGAATTCTCTTGCTTTTTCCATGATCCAGCGGATGTTGCCAATTTGATCTCTGGTTCTCTGCCTTTTCTAAAACCAGCTTGAAAATCTGGAAGTTCATGGTTCACATATTGCTGAAGCCTGGCTTGGGAGAATTTTGAGCATTACTTTACTAGCATGTGAAATGAGTGCAATTGTGTGGTAGTTTGAGCATTCTTTGGCATTGCCTTTCTTTGGGATTGGAATGAAAACGGACTTTTTCCAGTCCTGTGGCCACTGCTGAGTTTTCCAAATTTGCTGGCATGTTGAGTGCAGCACTTTCACAGCATCATCTTTCAGGATTTGAAACAGCTCAACTGGGATTCCATCACCTCCACTAGCTTTGTTTGTAGTGATGCTTTCCAAGGCCCACTTGACTTCACATTCCAGGATGTCTGGCTCTAGTTGAGTGAACACACCACCGTGATTATCCGGGTCGTGAAGATCTTTTTGTACAGTTCTTCCGTGTATTCTTGCCGCCTCTTCTTAATATCTTCTGCTTCTGTTAGGTCCATACCATTTCTGTCCTTTATCGAGCCCATCTTTGCATGAAATGTTCCCTTGGTATCTCTAATTTTCTTGAAGAGATCTCTAATCTTTCCCATTCTGTTGTTTTCCTCTATTTCTTTGCATTGATCACTGAGGAAGGCTTTCTTATCTCTTCTTACTATTCTTTGGAACTCTGCATTCAGATGCTTATATCTTTCCTTCTTTCCTTTGCTTTTTGCTTCTCTTCTTTTCACAGCTATTTGTAAGGCCTCCCCAGACAGCCATGTTGCTTTTTTGCATTTCTTTTCCATGGGGATGGTCTTGATCCCTGTCTCCTGTACAATGTCATGAACCTCATTCCATAGTTCATCAGGCACTCTATCTATCAGATCTAGGCCCTCAAATCTATTTTTCACTTCCACTGTATAATCATAAGGGATTTGATTTAGGTCATACCTGAATGGTCTAGCGGTTTTCTCTACTTTCTTCAGTTTGAGTCTGAATTTGGCAATAAGGGGTTCATGGGCTGAGCCACAGTCAGCTCCTGGTCTTGTTTTTGTTGACTGTATAGAGGTTCTCCATCTTTGGCTGCAAAGAATATAATCAATCTGATTTCAGTGTTGACCATCTGGTGATGTCCATGTGTAGAGTCTTCTCTTGTGTTGATGGAAGAGGGTGTTTGCTATGACCAATGCATTTTCTTGGCAAAACTCTATTAGTCTTTGCCCTACTTCATTCTGTACTCCAAGGCCAAATTTGCCTGTTACTCCAGGTGTTTCTTAACTTCCTACTTTTGCATTCCAGTCCCCTATAATGAAAAGGTCATCTTTTTTGGGTGTTAGTTCTAAAGGGTCTTGTAGTGTGTGACCTAGAATACTTCCTGACAGGTTTTGGTCAGGAGGGGCGGCGGTGAGGAGATACCCCTCGTCCAACGTAAGGAGCAGCGGCTGCGCTTTGCTGGAGCAGCCATGAAGAGATACCCCATGCCCAAGGTAAGAGAAACCCAAGTAAGATGCTAGGTGTTGCAAGAGGGCATCAGAGGGCAGACACACTGAAACCATACTCACAGAAAACCAGTCAATCCAATCACACTAGGACCACAGCCTTGTCTAACTCAATGAAACTAAGCCATGCCCGCAGGGCAACCCAGGGTGGGTGGGTCATGGTTTAAAGGTCTGACAGAATGTGGTCCCCTGGAGAAGGAAATGGCAAGCCACTTCAGTATTCTTGCCTTGAGAACCCCATGAACAGAATGAAAAGGCAAAATGATAGGATACTGAAAGAGGAACTCCCCAGGTCAGTAGGTGCCCAATATGCTACTGGAGATCAGTGGAGAAATAACTCCAGAAAGAATGAAGGGATGGAGCCAAAGCAAAAACAATACCCAGCTGTTGATGTGACTGGTGATAGAAGCAAGGTCCAATGCTGTAAAAAGCAATATTGCATAGGAACCTGGAATGTCAGGTTCATGAGTTATGGCAAATTGGAAGTGGTCAAACAAGAGATGGCAAGAGTGAATGTCGACATTCTAGGAGCAAACTAAAATGGACTGGAATGGGTGAATTTAACTCAGATGACCATTATATCTACCACTGCGGGCAGGAATCCCTCAGAAGAAATGGAGTAGCCATCATGGTCAAGAAAAGAATCCGAAATGAAGTACTTGGATGCACTCTCAAAAATGACAGAATGATCTCTGTTCATTTCCAAGGCAAACCATTCAATATCACAGTAATCCAAGTCTATGCCCCAACCAGTAATGCTGAAGAAGCTGAAGTTGAATGGTTCTATGAAGACCTACAAGACCTTTAAGAAGTGACTTAATGCCATGCAATTAAGTGAAAAGGCCCAAATGGGGCCTCTGATCATTCATCATCAAGTTTGATTAGATTTTTCTAGTTTGGATTGTGCGTCGTGTGACTTTACAAACAGAAAACGTTGCAGGTTTACCTTCTTGTTCCACATGCTTGGTGTTTCTTTCCATATGTGTATTCTCTATGATGTAATTACATTTAATAATACGATTATTATATGATCTCATGGTGGCTCAGTGGCAAAGAATCTGCCTGTCAATGCAGAAGACACGGGTTTGATCCTTGGTTCAGGAAGAGATGCCTGGAGAAGGAAATGGCAACCCACTCCAGTATCCTTGCCTGGGAAATCCCGTGGACAGAGGAGCCTGGCTGGCTACAGTCCATGGAGTCGAAAGAGAGTCAGACAAGATTTAGCAACTGAACGACAACAGCAAGTATAATTATTATAATGTGCACGTACTATTAATGATGTCACGTGGCTCAAACTTAGAGGTTTGTTTTTTCTTATTGTTTTTTATTCTTGTTATTATTTCATTATGGTTAATGAAAGTGGCTTGATAATTTCCCATGATCAAATCTGATTAGATCATCAGTGCTTTTGCCCTTATTAGAAGGATATTGATAGGAGCTATTTTTTTTTAAGCATTAACTGCAGGCTTTACTCATTTAATTTGCCCAACACACCCGCTGCTGTGGGGATGACAGTTTTTCAGGAAGTGACAGGAAGAGACTGATACACAGCATGATGAAGTAACTTCCCCAAACTCACCGACTTAGTACCGGGTAGTGTCAAGAGTCTGGCTTCAGAAGTCAGTAAAGCTGGCTTGAAACTCAACATTCAAAACACTAAGGTCATGGCGTCCAGTCCATCTCTTCAAGGCAACTAAAAGGAGAAAAAGTGCAAGCAGGGCAGAGTTTATTTTCTTGGGCTTCAAAATCACTGCAGAGTTTGACTGCAGCCATGAAATTAAAAGACGCTTGCCCCTTGAAGGAAAGCTATGACAAACCTAGGCAGTGTATTAAAACGTGAAAACATCACTTTGCTGACAAAAGTCCATATAGTCAAAGCTATGGTTTTTTTCCCAGCAGTCACATTCAGTTGTGAGAGTTGGATCATCAAGAAGGTTGAGTGCTGAAAAATTGATGCTTTCAACTTGTGGTGTTAGAGAAGACTCTTGAGAGTCCCTTGGGCTGCAAGGAGATCAAGCAGGTCAATCCTAAAGGGAACTGATCCTGAATATTCATTGGAAGGACTGATGCTGAAGCTGAAGCTGAAGCTCCAATACTTTAAAGGGCCACCCAGTGCCAAGAGCTGATTCACTGGAAAAGACCCTGATGCTGGGAAAGACTGAGGGCAGGAGGAGAAGGGGACGACAGAGGATGAGATGGTTGGATGGCATCACTGACTCAATGGACATGGATCATTGAGCAAACTCCGGGAGATGGTGCAGGACAGGAAAGCCTGGCATCCTGCAGTCCATGGGGTCACAAAGAATCAGACATGACTTAGCGATGGAACAACAAGAAGTCTGTTGCGTGTCTGCCGATGGTCCCTGTTCTGTTCTTGTGCTTCCAAGCCATGCCTGCTTTGTATGAACCGTATAAGCCCTTTGTTCATTTTATGAAAATTAGTTAAAACTACCTCATGGAATCGGTAATTCCAGTGAACCAGGCGCACGTGAGCAGCGATAGGATAACGTGGGATGGAAGCACAGAAGATGAGGCTGGCTGTGTCCTCCTCCACCGCTGGGAGAGCCGCCTCTTTCTCTGGGACCCCTCAGTCTCCTCGCTGGGCTCAGCACTTTCTGATACAAGGGCATCAGGATAGTCCCAAACACCCCTCTGTACTCTGACAGCTGCTGAAACTTGTTTCCTTCTTATTCTTAGACTGAAAATAAATCTACATACAGGCTCGAATAGTTTCTTTCCTTACTCACTATGAGTTCTCTTGGACACCTTCTGGAGTAGAAGTAGCTCACTGGGGAGACCACTGAAGTGCTGTGAGATGAAAATTCAAGTGAGGCTAGAGAATAGCTGATCACTTAACTCTCTGCTGAATTTTTAGGGGAAGAGTCAACCTTTTGAAACATGAAAGAGGTCAGCGAGGATTAACACCTTAAAATCTCCTCTGCGTCTCCATAGAGACAGCAGTTTCAGGCAAGCAGTTCAGCTCTCCAAGAGTTCTGAAGGATAAAATGTCTCTAAATGTCAAAAACTATTATCAGGCTTAACTGGAGTTGGCCTCCGAGCCTCTGCCTGTGGTTATACAGCACTCATCCTGCAGATAACCAACCCTATTGGTGAGTGGTAGCTGACGCTTGACACTGTGAGGGCCCCAGCATGTCCTGACTGCTGGAAATGCTGGAAATGCCGCATTCGCTGGTGACGGGAGGCTTGCACGTGGAATAACGTGCAGCCAAATTGTTTATTAAGAAAGTTCACGGTTAACCTCTACGTTTTTCCACTGGTAAACCTTTCCTGCTTTTTGGATATGGAAATAGTTGATAATTTTATTGACCTGAACATTTACTCTCATCTTATATTAAACAGCCGAGAGATTTAAGGGGTGTTTGGAGAATTACAGTGTCTCAGCGTAATGAATGTCTTATGTTACTGGGTCTGAGCCAGTATACCCACTACCTTATAATTTTTCCCCCCCGATTGCTTTCCTAGAGGCCCTTTGTGTGCTGCTAACAACAACTGGATTTCACTGCTTGCTCCAGTGGGATGTTTCAGAAATTCCTGGAGGCCATTCTGGCTTACTCTTTCAAGTAAATCTCCCCTTTCATGATTTATAACTGTCTGTAGAGCTTCTGGTCTTACTGATGACCCACCGATGTGTCCTTACCAGGGAATCAGGTGCTAATGACCAGCTAGAGACTAGTTGGAGAGACACTCAGGGCACCCGGAGTGTGTGTTTGGACACCCTTCTCAGGGCAGCCCTGGGTAAGTCTGGTTGACTTTTCCATTCCATTCCATTCCATTCCAACTTTCATTGCTAATTAACTCCGTTTCGAACTGTGAAGCTTTTTTTTCTTCTTCCCTCTCACTCTTGATCATCCACAGTGTAAGCAGCCCAGGGAGCTCAGCTCTGTGAGGTTTTATTTTTGTTTAGTTTTCATTATTTTTTTCACAGACAAGTAGTAACACTCCTGGGCTATGTACTGGTGTCAGCAGAGTCACGGAAAAGTGATAGCAGTCCAGAGCCGCCCTTTTGAGAAAGTCGAAAGTCACAGAGTCGTGAGACTGATTTTCATGATTTTACACAAAACTTCACTTTATATCCTCTCCAAGAATAGCTCATAAATCTTGGGGCAGGTGGACGACATGCAGCATTGAAACAGCGTTGGCTGCAGGCACACACATTTTGTGGGTCGTATATGATATTTAAAGTTCATGCATTCCTGATGTCAACAAAGAGCCTCAGCATTTTTCCCATGAGTATTTTAATTGGATGAAGACTCAAGGGTCTGGAGTAAACTCAACCCCAACCTCAAAGAAGCAAAGTCTTTGTTGTGAAGATGAAAAAATAATAGTTTTAAATTGTTAGAATGTATTTGTTGCCAGGTGTTTCAAAGTGGTGTATCTTGGGATCTGAATGAAACTAATAATGTAAGAACGCTATAGTGCCTATGACTTCGTTCGTACATTAAATACTCAGTAATTTGGAGACATCGTCTGGTTCTACCCTCCTGACTGTCTGAGGAAACTGATGCTGCCGTGTCTCCATGTCAAAGATGAATTAAATCACTCATTGCAATGCTGTAACTGTTCAGTCGCGAAGTCGTGTCTCACTCTCTGCCACCCCATGGACTGCAGCACGCCAGGCTTCCCTGCCTTTCACTGTCTCCCGGAGTTTGCTCAGATTCATGCCCATTGAGTCAGTGATGCCATCCAACCATTTCACCCTCTATCACCCCCTTCTCCCACCTTTAACCTTTCCCAGCATCAGGGTCTTTTCCAGTGAGTCCATGCTTCACATCAGGTCGCCAAAGTATTGGAGTTTCAGCTTCAACATCAGTCCTTCCCAAGAACACCCAGGACTGATCTCCTTTAGGATGGACTGGTTGGATCTCCTTGTAGTCCAAGGGACTCTCAAGAGTCTTCTCCAACACCACAGTTCAAAAGCATCAATTCTTTGGCCCTCAGCTGGTGGAGGAGGAGTTTTAAAACAAGATCACAGGGGTCTTCCCTGGTGGTCCAATGGTTGAGAATCTGCCTTGCAATGCAGGGTTCACTAGTTCGAGCCCTGATCTGAAAAGATCCCATCCGCTGTGGGCAACTAAGCCCTTTCGTCCTAACTACCAATGCCCGTGCACCCAGAGCCTGTACTCTGCAACAGGAGAACCACCACGATGAGAAGCCCACAACAGCAATGAAGAGTGACCCCCTACTCACCACAGCTAGAGAACGACCAACTGCAGCAACAAAGACCCACAGCCAAAAATAAGTAAATCTGAAACCCCCCAAAACCACAGTTACCAACTCCAAAGCCCCCATCTTACCACTCTCCCCTTCTGCCTCTTCTTCCCAGTGGGTTTCTGACAGGACATCAGCAAGTGCTGTTTGCTTTCTATTAATGGGAAAACAAGTGATTTGTTCCAAATCACAATATATGAAAAGCTCAGGTTAACATGCAGTTAACAGTAAGCCCTCTTGAGAGTCCCTTGGACTGCAAGGAGATCCAACCAGTCCATCCTAAAGGAAAAAAGTCCTGAATATTCACTGGAAGGACTAATGCTGAAGCTGAAGCTCCAGTACTTTGGCCACCTGATGCGAAGAGCCTACTCATCTGTAAAGACTTTGATGCTGGGAAAGATTGGAGGCAGGAGGAGAAGGGGATGACAGAGGATGAGATGGTTGGATGGCATCACTGACTCGATGGACATGAGTTTGAGTCAATTCTGGGAGATGGTGACGGACAGGGAGGCCTGGTGTGCTGCAGTCCGTGGGGTCACAAAGAGTCAGACACGGCTGAGTGACTGACCTGACCAACTGGACAGTAAGCCCAAACCAATGGAGTTTAGAATGCAAGAATTTTTCTGTAGGTTCTTTTATAGAAGGAATGGTAACTCACACCTTTATAGCAGTGATCATCTGTTGGGTACTGTATGACATACCTTCCTCTTTAATGCTTAATCCACACAACAGTCCAATGAAGGAGGTACTATTATTAAGCCCGTTTTATAGGTAAGAAAACTGAGGCACAGAGAGAAGTAACTTTCCCAAGATCATACTGCTTTGAAGGAGACTTCACATCCAGGCAGTCCTATTCCAGAATCTGTGCTCCATTGTACCTGACTCTCTCACTTCCCCCTAGCACCCAGGTAGCTGAGTTCCATACACCTTGCAGAAACTCCAAGGACTTTAATTGAAGTCCCTTATCTCTTGAGTAATACAGACCAAATAAATAATGCATGAGATCAGCTAATAAGAGATCATGGAAATACTGAGCAGCAGACAAAATTGAGGACAAAATTAGTAATTTTATCATGAGAACATGACCTAATCTGGAGCTACATATGGTTCAGATTGAATCCAAACTCATGGAATTTCAACAAAGTGCCTCCCCCCACCCCCTCTTTTTCTTTTTTTTTGCTTTCCCTGTGAAGCCTAAGTCGGCGAGACGAATATTACTCACTTTCTGTGCATCTGTTTGATGCCATTCCCTTCCTTCGGTCCTTTCGTGCCAAATTCATAACAGAATACTGCAGGTACTCAGGCAGTTTCTTGAGTAACCCTGAGTAGAACTCTGTGGTTGATGTGCTTCTGTGTGGTCGGATTTGGAAGTTTAGATTAAGAGTGTAGAAAAGACCACCATATGTTCATCCTGATAAAAAAAAAAAAAAAGGAGAAAGATTGTTTAGCAACCTTGGATCTCATGTGAGCTGCAGATCCTGGGTGGCGGGCACTGTGCCATGGGCTTGGCTGGTGTAACAATAACAAGGCAGGTCATAGCAGCCCCGAGCTCTCCAGCTTCTGGGGTGACTCATTCTGCCCGTATGGCTGTCCAGCTGACCCAGCACCGTTTGGTGACAGGGCCACCCCTCTCCCTCTGCACTGCCGTGTTGGCTTTGTTTTTTAGTATTTATTTCTATTTAGTTATTTGGCTGGGCTGAGTGTTAGTCACAACATGTGGAATCTAGTTCCCTGACTAGGGATCGAACCCAGGCCCCCTGCCCTGGGAGCACAGAGTCTTAGCTGCTGGACCACCAGAGAAGTTCTGGCTTCGTTTTAATCATAGAGCGTATATGTGTGGGTCTGTATCAGTACCCTTCTGTACTTACGCCAGTCCTATCTTGTGTTAATAGCTATGGTTTTATAATAATTATTTCTTTTCTCATTTTCTTGAAGTAGACAAGACTACTCTTTCAATATTGACTATAAATAGTGAAGTTATTATCTCATTTTTGCTATTGGGGAAGATTCTCCATATTTACTACCATTGAGTATAATGTTTGGTTTTTGTGTGTGGATATTTTATTTATTCAAATAAGCTTTCTGCTATTTCTAGTTTTCCACGAGTTTTTAAAAATATACATATTTGTGTAAAATTTTGTCGAATTTTTTTTTCTGCGTCTATTAACATGATTACATAATTTTTCTACTCAGTGTAGTGGATTTGATTGCACCAAGTTTTGGATGATAATATGCTCTTGCCTATCTAGACAAAACCTCACTTGGACTTACTGTGTTATTCATTTTCTAACTGTTGATTCAATTTGGTAGTATTTCCTTATTGTTTTAGCTCTAAATGTTTGGATAAATTAACTAGTGAAATGCTCTGGGCCTGGATCCTTTTTGTGGGAAGTATTAATAATTGCACATTTAATTCAGATTTTCTATTTGTTCCTTTTATAGGTTTGATAGATTGTGATTGGGCTTCTAGGTGACGCCAGTGGCAAAGAACCCTCCTGCCAATCCAGGAGACCCAAGAGATGAGGGTTTGATCCCAGGGTTGGGAAGATTGCCTGGAGAAGGGAATGGCAACCCCCTCCAGGATTCTTGCCTGGAGAATCCCATGGACAGAGGAGCCTGGCGGGCTGCAGTCCATGACGTCACAAAGAGTAGGACACGACTGAAGAACTTAGGGCAGACACACGCAAGTTGTGATTTAATGAATGTTTGAACTTTTACTTTATTGCTGATTTTATTGGCATAAAGTTGTTCACGATTATCCTCTTACTGTTGTTATTCGTATCTGTAAGATCTGTAGTGGTGTCCTTTTTTCATTCTTGACATTAGTAGCTTGTGCTTTGCATTTTTTCCCCCTTGATCAATCTTGTAACTGTTTTATCATTTTTATTAACATTTTCAAGGGAAAAACTTTTGGCTTTGTTGATTTTCTCTATTGTATGATTGTTTTCTATTTAATCAATTTCTGCTTTTTTGTCATTTCCTTCCTTCCACTATCTTTGTATTTATTAGGTTATTCTTTTTCTAGCTTCATGGTATTTCAGATCATTAATTTTGCTTTTCTTTCTTCTCTAGTATGCTTACTTGAAGGCACTACATTCTCTCTTAGGACTGCTTTTGCTTCATCTCATAAGTTTTTGTATGTCATATTTTCATTATCATTTCATTAAAATATTTTCTAATTTTCATTGTCATTTGTTCTTTGATTTATGAGTTATTTAGAATTATGCTGCTTATTTTCACATACTTGGGAGATTTTCAAACATTCTTAAAACGTTTCTTTGTAATTAATTTTAATCTTAATTTCACCGTTTTGAAATGTTCTGCTTGATTGTTAATCCTTTGACATTTGTTGAGACTTGCTTCTGTGTGCGAATCTTGATCTAGCACGTTAAATGTTTTATTTGCACCTGAAAAAGAACCTATAACTCTGCAGTTCCCAAATGTAGTTTTTTATATGTCAACTACATTAAGTTGGTCAATTTTTAGTGATTATTCTAGAGTTAGACCATGCATCCTTGCCTTCATGACAATTTTTTTTCTTAATGTATCGTTTTTACCACTTTCCAAACAGTCCAGGAGCTCCATCTATCCTCTTCTCCCTGTCTGTCGTGCTGTGCGGTCGTGTGTCACTTGTGCGCGTGTGGCACAGCTCACAAGACAGAGTGGCGGCCGGTGCTCCTTTGCACTCGCTGCACAGTCAGCCTTCCTGCATCCCTTCTTGCTCTTCCGTGCTTACATCTTGAGCCATTTCCTTCAGTTTCAAGAACTTCTTTTAGAAGGTCTTATACTGTGGGTTGCTCTTAATGCATTATTTCAGCTGTTGTTTTTATGAAAAAGTCTGTATTTTGTATTTTTACTTAGTATGAAATTCTGGGCTGGTATCTTCGGTTGTGTTTATTTTTCTGAAAAATGTATAAATATCTTACATTATCTTCTGCCTTTTTTTATATTTTAGTGAAGATTATTTTTCTCCTTTTTAGGTAATGTTTCTTATTTCTCTGGATTTTTTAAACTTCTTTTTGTTTTTGACTTTTAACTGAAGCTTGCCATACTGGTGTGTGTGTGTGTATGTGTGTGTGTGTGTGTGAGGGAGAGAGAGAGACAGAAGGAAGGAGACTGCTTATCTCATTTTGGTGTTTTCAGATGTCTGAATCTGTCATTTAATCCCTTTCATCAGTTTCAAGTTTTGTTGGCATCATTTTTTCAAATTGGTCCTCTTTCCATATTGCAGTTTAGCTCCATGGAAGCTACAGTTCTACAGTTTGAATGTTTTTGTGTGCATTTTCTTCTCTTTTATGTTGCTTCCTTTTTTTCCCTCTTCTTCAGTTTGGGTAATAACTATTTTTTTGCATTGTCTAGACTGCCCTAATGAGTTATTCCAGATGTTGTAGCTTTTGACTCTATAAGGTGCTTTTGATTCCTTTTTTCAGATTCAAATTATTAAATTCTCTTTTTATCCATTCATTTTTTTGGTCCTCTTTTATTTAGTGTATTTAAGATAGTTATCTTAATGTTCTAATGTATGGAGCCCAGTATCTGCGTAATCTGAGGGTTTACTTATGTTGCTTAAGTGTTTTATTGGCTATCAGACAGATTACTTCTATGTTTTTTAAAGTTTAACTTTATGCCAGTCTTTTTGTAAAGAACGGATTATAGATGTTGAATATAACGCTGCTTTCCCACCCAGCTGAGAGGGAGTGTGTCTGTTCTAGCGGCGATGGCACTTGGTGAGAGCTTGGCTGGCCTCTCTGTGGGATGCAGGCCGTGTCGCTGCTTCGTCACTTCCTCCCTCACTGAGATCTTGGTAGGTATCCATCCTGTGGTTGTTGCTCCATCACTCAGTCGTGTCTCTCTGTGACCCCAGGGATGGCAGCAGGCCAGGCTGCTCTGTCCTCCACCATCTCCTGGCGTTTTCTAAAACTCCTGTCCACTGAGTCAGTGATGCCATCCAACCATCTCATCCTCTGTCGTCCCCTTCTCCTCCTCATCTCAGTCTTTCCCAGCAGTGGGGTCTTTTCCAATGAATCAGCGTTTTGCATCAGTTGGCTTGATTCTAATGAATCAATACTTTGCATCAGTATTGTAGCGACAGCTTCAGCATCAGTCCTTCCAATTAATATTCAGGGTTGATTTCCTTTATTCCATCTCCTTAGTCCTTAAATATACCAACTCAGTCAGTCTGCAGTGTAAGTTCTGTTTGGCCTCCCACTCTGGACCGCATACGAATCTGGCCAGTGTGGTGAGGACGATGAGCTGTGGTTGATGCAGCATGTTTTACCCTGAGTACCACGTGGTCATTGTGTGGGGTTTCCCTGGTGGCTCGGTGGGAAAGAACCTGCCTCTCAATGTGGGAGACCCAGGTTCGATCCCTGGGTTGGGAAGATCCCCGGGAGAAGGAAATGACAACCCACTCCGGTATTCTTGCCTGGAGAATCCCATAGACACAGGAGCCTGGTGAGCTGCAGTCCATGGGGTCGCACAGAGTTGAACAGGACTAAAAGGATTTAGCATGCATAAAGGCAAGGAAGCGGTCCAGGCCCAAATCTTCTCATGTGGCTGAGTCAGAGTTCAGAAACTGCATGCCCGAGGCCACCTTTCCCAGCATGTATGATGGATACGGATAGGGCCCTGGAGTTATGGTTGTGGTTGTGGAAATGGAAAGGAGATGATGACTTTGTGGTTGTTGTTTAGCTGCTAAGTTCTGTCCACTCTTTTGTGACCCCCATGAACTGTCGCCCTCCAGACTCCTCTGTCCACGGGATTCTCCAGGCAAGAAGACTGGAGTGGGTTGTCTTGCCCTCCTTCAGGGGATCTTCCCGATCCAGGGATCGAAGTTGTGTCTCCTCCATCTCCTGCCTTGGCAGGTAGATTCTTTACCACTGAGCCACCTGGGAAGCCGCTGGATGATGACTCTAAACGCAAGCATTTTAGAGAAGCGCAGTGTGGGGCACACCTCCTCTGAAGCGAGCATCACCGAGGAGTGATGGCTCTGCCTGGGGCTTCCGGCAGCTCACCTGGGGTTTCAGGAGCTCCATGCTGCCGTGGGCACCCGGGTTCCTGGTGTACCTGGCTGTGGGCACCTCCTTGCAGTGGGTAGCAGTTCCCCCTGAGTGGGCCTGAGGAGACCAGGGTGGGGGGTGGAGGGGTCAGGGGTTAAGATGCTTCCTGCTGCAGCCAGGAGGCCTAGCTCATGTGCTCTGACTAATGCTGGCCCTCTCCGCTCAGAGCCTGGGCTCCGCCTGGCTCTCCAGCAAACCCTTGGATGCAGGAATTGTAATTTCCTAGGACACAATGTGAGGTGAAATGGTTCATTGTATCAACAAGAATGACACAGTAATTTAAGCCTGGGAATGCAATGTATCCAAACGCCTCATTTCCTAAATGAGATGGAATTATAACAGTCCCTTAAAGGACAGAGTTTTAGAAATGCTGAGAAATGTTGATTCCATCTTTTTTTTTTCTGTTGTGAGCGGGACATGATGGTGGTGGCCATGGGCAGGAGGAGGAGGGGCCTTCCCAGAGCTATGACTTAAGATGACCATGCCGGGAATCAGGGCCCAGAAATGTGAGCTCCCTTGATGGTGGATCCAGAGGGTTCCTCTGTGCTTTGCAGACACATTCAAGCCTGCCTGATCTTGGTTCTTTCTCTCTCTCTCTTCTTCCCTCTCTCTCTCTTGCTCTTTCCTCTTCCTTCTTCTCTCTTCCTTCCCTCCCTCCCTTCCTTTCTCTTCTTTCTACCTCTCTAGTCGACACTGTTTGTGAAATCTAGAACAGTTTCCAGGCTCATTTTGAGGTCCATTAACCATCTTGAATTATTTTTCAAATGTTTTCGGTTCGAAAAAACCCAAGCCGCACTGGGCCAGCCACTTTTCTTCTTCTTCTTCACTGCTAACCTATGTGTATTTTAAGGGGAATGTGAGCCATATGTTTCTGATTCCTTTACACTTAACTCATCAAGCAGGGTTTGTTAAAGCTATTTCAAGTCCTGGATGCCTTTTGAGCCATTTCCTTGTGACTTTCAAAGCCTTTTATTCTCTAGAAATAGGAAGTTGCATTTTATGAAATGTAAAGGAGATTGAACCCCCAAAGGTCTGATTTGGGTCAGAATTCTGAATCACTGGAGTTAGTCACAAGCATGGCTCTATTCCACTCTCCCAGAAGAAGAATTCCAACTCGAGGAATAGCTTCTATATTTTTCATTAAATTTCATAAAATTGGGTAAACCTTAATTAGAATAGACTTGGGAGGAAAAAAGGCAAAAAGTACTTTATAGCAAGAACATATATTATTAATGAGAATGCATAAATATTTCTGATTAAATAAGAACTACCTCAGCTAAATTAACCTTAAAATGAAATGCAATAAAACAGTCAAGTGAATCTCTGACAGCCATTAAATTTGATCCTATAAGTAAATTGTGGCTTTTATTTCATGTCCCCAAAGTGAATCTCAGCTAAATATATGTATTTTCCCCAGTGCTTCCCATTAGGACAATCAAGAGGATTCTCTGGAAACAAAGCTGTTTTCATTTCTTAGAGGAATATCCTGTTCTCTTGGACCTTCTTTTCCAGACGATTGAAACTGAAATAAATACGTTATCTAAAGGCATATCCTCACCTCTGTTTCTGGGAAGAAACCCCAGGTCGAGTGTGATAGCATAAGCAGCTGAGTCTCTGCAGGGCCTCCTCCTCCTGGAATAATCTCGCCCAGGGTCACTGTGAGTCTGACTCAACCATCACCTCCTCCCAGAGGCCGGCCCCCCACTGCCACCCCTCAGTAAGTCTCTGCTCCATTTCTCTCTTCTTTACTTTTTGTTGGAATTAGCACTAACTGCAAACTGTTTAAGCCTTTTATGCACTTAATGTTTCTTTTCACCACTGGAAATCTAAATGCATCGGCCTATCTCAACACCTAGGATGTCAGTGGCAAGTAGCGAGCACTCCATCGGTGCTTAACTGAAGTTTACTGCAATCATTGGGTCAACGAATTGACAGACAATACCTATTGACAAGCATTTTATCTCAGAAGAGGCCAGTCTATAGCTATCAAATTATATCTACTGGTTTTCATAAACGTATTCTTAAGCAAACTTAGTCTAACCCTCCTCCCCCAACACACATACCCCTCATATGAATTTTAGGATTAAATTTCTACAAAAAATGGTCACTGAGATTTTCATAGGGGTTGAGCGTCATCTGTGGATTGATTTGGGGAGTACTGGCCTCTTAAAAACATGAAGTCTGTCTTTCCATTTATTTAGTTGTGATTTAATTTCTTTCAATAATGTTTTGTAATTTCTACATGAGATGGAAAGGAGGGATCCAGAATAGTCAAAGAATCTTGAAAAAGAAGTAAAAAATCTCAGGACTCTAACTTTCCAATTTAAAAACTTATTACAAACTAGACTCAATACAATATGACACCCACATTGGATACAGATAGAGAGCAGTGACATAGAACTGAGGGAGCAGAGATAATATCTTGCAGTCATGATCAGCTGATTTTTGAGAAGAGATCCAAGACAATTTAATGGCGAAGGGATAATATTTTTAAATAGTGCTGGAACAATAGAATATGAAGTTTGATTCGACTTCATGCCGTCTATAAAAATTAACTCAAAGTGAATTAAAGGATTAATTATAAGGACTAAACTATAAAATTCTTACAAAAAAACCCAAGCATAAATCATTTTGATCCTGGATCAGACAGCCATTTCTTAGATATGATACCAAAAGAATGGGCAAAAAAAAAAAAAAAAAGATAAATTGGACTTCATTAAAGTAAGATTTTTGTATTTTAGAAGATGCCATCAAAAAAGTAAAAAGGCAGCCTATAGAATAGGAGAAAATACTTGCAAATCATGTATCTGACAAGGGGTATGTATCCAGACCACACAAAGAACTCTATCAGTTCAACAGTTAAAGAACAAAACACTAAATTTTAAAAATGGATGAAAGATTTGGATAGACATTTCTACAAAAAACTGTATGAGTAACTAGTAAGTAGAGGAAAAAATGCTCAATGTTATTAGTCATAAGGGAAACGCAAATCTAAACCAAAATGAGATACCACTTCAAACCCACTAGGACTATAACAGCAATAATTAAAAAAAAACAGAATAACAATCATTGATAAGGATGTGGAGAAACTGGGACACTTGTATACTGCTGGTTGGGATGTAAAATGATACAGCTGATGTGGAAAACACTTTGGTGTTCCCTCAAAAACTTGAAACACGGAGTTACCCAGTGACCCTCCAATGTCCTCCCTAGGTATCTACCCAAGAGAATTGAAAACATACGTCTACACAAAAGCTTGTACATGAATGGTTGTGCCGGCATTATCCATAATAACCAAAAATGGAGACAACCCAAATGTCCATCAACAGACATTTGGAATAAACAGATAAAGAAAAGGTAACTGCACATGCTACTGTGTGGATGGTCCTTGACAATGACACGTACTAGACCTTGCACGAGTCCACTCATGTGAAATGTCCAGAATTAAGCCAGCGTTGAGACAGAGAGTAGATTGGTGTTTGGAAATGTGCTCAGGATGGTGGGGAGCGATTTGCTGCTCATGGATACAGCGTTTCTTTTGGGGGTGATGAAAATATTCTGGAATCAGATATTGGTGGTGGTTGCAGTGAATATACTGAAAGCCACAAAATCGTGTACTTTAAAAGGTGAATTTAATGGAATGTGGATAGTGTCTAAAAATATTAACTGGCTTCACAGTTACTCAATTCTTTTGTTCATGTCTCAATTCCCATGGGAGAAATGGGAAAGGAAAAATGATGTGTTCGATCTGAGAACTAATCCTGCTCATTGTTCATTGTCTTCTTCCTGGGCTTTCTCAGTGCTTAAGTATGAAAGCTGGAGAATTGTCTAGGAGCAGTGCTTCCTTCCAGTGGATTCCTCCCCACCTCACCCCACGCCCCCTCTCCAGGTCATTGCAGAGCGCTGAGCTGAACTCTCTGTGCTACACAGCAGCTTTCTGCTAGCTATCTGTTTCACATGTGGCAGTGTATATTATGGGTGTGTTCAGGCGCTCAGTCATGTCCAACTCTTTGCGACCCTGTGGACTGCGCACGCCAATCTCCTCTGCCAATGGGATTTCCCAGGCAAGGGTACTGGAGTGGGTTGCCATTTCCTTCTCCAGGGGATCTTCCCGACCAGGGGCTGAACCTGCGTCTCCTGCGGCTCCAGCGTTGGCAGGTGGATTCTTTGTCACTAGCGTCACCTGGAAGCAAGCTCCCAGGCACAGATGGCTAAAGCTGAGGACTTGTTCCCCTGCACTGGGATGTACGTAATACAACTGCACTTAACCTGCGGGTGAAACCAATATGGAGATGATGAGCTGGAGGAAAATTCCCCAGCTTTTCAGAAATAGAGCTGTCTTCTGTTACTTTGCTTCACGTGTGGAGCTGTTTGGGAGAATGAGTGTTGCTTTCTTTCACATTAATAGCAGAAAAACTAACTTTTCACTCTCTTTAATTGCACTGTCAGTCTGCTTTAGAGTACTAGGAATATTTGCCATCCCCTTTTCATGAAAAAAAAATCATGTACAATTACTTACTTCTAAGCTTTTCAAACTAAATTTTCCTAATTCGTTTCACTATGACTCAATTTCATTGATCTAAAAGACTGTAGAAGAACTGACTCAGTGCTGTACTAAAATGTCTGTATCTTCAGCAGTTAATGGAAGTTGAATATCTGTTGTATAATCTCTAACATGAGGATACTTTCCAAGTTCCTTCCAGCTTTGGAAAAGTCTAACAAAATTCTACTTCTTGGGATAAAACCTTCACTAGGATTTACTGGATAAATAAGATTACTGGAAGCCCGTGAAGAAGCAAACTCCCCTTTCTCTCTTTCTTTTCAAATTAATTATTTTACTGCTAGTGTTGCTTGCTAGAAATAGTAGAGTATTTTTGTTCTTTTTGTCTTGCAAAGTGGAAAGTTTTAAAATAATGAAGCTGTTGCTTCAAAAAGAGGACCTCTAAATGATCTAGTCTTGGAAACTGTCAGGGGTTAACTGAAAATTGGAAGGTGCTGTGTTTAGTCCCTTGTCCTTGTTCACAGCCAGTGAAGCTGATGAAAAAAAAAAAAATCTGGCTTCATAGTCATGGTATTTCATTCATAAAAAGAAATTGTGCCCTGAGATTTAATTGAGTGGTTCCAGGGCCATGCCAGCAGAAAATCAGCTGGTTGGGCTCCTATATAAACATGATGACATATTGAGGGCAGTGTTTACTTTTTTCTAATTAAAGCGAATTAGAAATCCCATGATATTTCTGCAGCGAATCCCGGCAGCAGCATGCCCTGGGAATTGCTCACGGTCCTTCTCGAGTGAGGCTCTCCCTTCATTTAGTTTTCATTTGTTCCCTCAAGTTTTAAATTCGTTCCAGGCGCTAAGTGTTTACGCCGGCTTTGAGACCTCGGTCTTTTAGGATCATTTCAAAACAAGACCGGAATTCAGACCAACCGCTATTGGTGACACTCCGTGTTTTCGGTCTTGACGCTGGTTCTCGGTAGCCAGCCGCTCTGTTTTCTTCTCCTCATTCAGTTCTATCAGTTTTCACGATGCCAAGGCAAACCTCCAGTGGACCCCCGGTCTGGCAGCAAGAGATCGTCTGCAGGGACTCCCCCTATTAAGAGAACCAGCTAAGATGCCAGTGGAAATACAGCGACTGTACAGAGAAGATAGGTATTTTTCTTACACAATAAACGGTTCGGGTTTAATTTGACGCAGGGTTATAAAACTTATAAGGATTTTGTTTTTCATTTAATGATACCCTTATCATCTTTTTTAAACCAGAAACCGGGTATGTCTGAGTTTTGATGTTTTGAAAAAGTAACGGCCATCTCGCGTTTATATCATAGCTTTAAGGTTTCAGATCCCAGTGCCACTTCATTATAGTCCTGTTTAATGAGCAGCACATTGAAAGAAAGATTTAATATATGGAGCTCACTAAAACATTGTTTATTTCTGAAACCATGGCCACATTTTATCATCTTGACCTTTTTCTGACTTATGATTTCAAGGCTAAGCTTTAGATGCCAGCAACCTTCTTGCAAGGAAAGTTACCCTTAGGAGATCTCTCCCCCAGTGTTACTGACAAGAGGTTCAAATAAAGACACAAGGTTCAGATCAAGTCACCATGGGGTTTGGAAAAGCATTCATATTTTCAATATTCCTCTGAATTGATCCTGAACTCTAGATTTTAATGAGCTTGCTTCTGGGGTCATTGCTAAGCTCATGAGAGGGAATGAAGGACACCTCTAAGGAATGAATGAACGTGGAGAAACCCATGAGGCATTCTGAGGCTCTTTAAGTATAAAGAAAAGAAATGAATGGGTCTGTGATTGTGGCAAGGCCTTCATTGTTCTGGTTGTTGTTGTGTAGCACCTAAGTTGTGTCCAACTCTTTGTGACCCCGTGGACTGTAGCCGGCCAGGATCCCTGTCCATAAGATTCTCCAGGCAAGAACACTGGATTGGGTAGCTTTCCCTTCTCCAGCATTGTTCTGGTAATCACGGCATATCAAGGAAGTGGAAGTCAAGCATTTCTCTGATATTTGTAGTTGCCAGTATTTCCCAGAAACTTTAAACCACAAATCATATACTAAAAATGAAAATTAAATGTCAACTCTGGATTAATATGTGTAGGAGTGTTTCTAAGACCCTCTCTCTGTTCTGTTGGACCAGCCTGTGCATTGGAGAGGGAAGAAGAAATAATCAAGCAGAAGTAATTTCGCTCAATTAGATATGTAAATGTTGTCACTCAGTCATTCTCGGTGGGTAACAGCAGAGAGAGAGACTGAATGGAATTTTGAGGACTTCGGCTTCTTCATTGTTCTTGGTTTTGTCCTGCATGTCAGAGACAGTCAAGAATTGGCTGTAAATAAAATTCAAGTCTCAAGGAAAGAGGTCCCACCCCTCGCCCATGTCCCCAGTCCACCTGTTCATGCGGTCATGGAATTTCTCCTTTGCCTGAAATGAGCTATATATCGTCAAATATCTCATAAAATGGGGGAGGGGATGATGGAATAACAAGAGCAAGCATTGAAAGGCTCTGACTTCAAGCTCTCGGCCCAGATGAGTTTATGCAGTTGGGGTCAGTTAAGCCTCCCCCTGACACCCACCATTAGTAATATTTTCCATGCACTAAGTACAACAATGGAAATTTAAACACATCTGCCGCAGCCTCCAATACCTGTGCGGCCCGTAATGGTTTGTGAAATCTTGATATGAAACAGCACCATGGCACTCGGCGATGGACTGTTTGCAAGCAAAGAAGGCGCGCTTGTTCCAAAACAACGAGCCCCTGCTTATTCCTCTTCCCCGAAGATGCTCCCCTCTAGTTCATATTGCTAGATTATTTCATCCTGGTCCAAAGGGAATTGGGGGTCACTTTCCTCCCCTCTTTCTTCGCCTATCTTTACAGCCATCAGCAGCAAGCCTCCAGAAAAACCATTGTATGTCTCTCGCAGGCGCTGCCTTTTCACGTTGAAAAGTTGCGGTTGGCTGGGTGGCTTTCTTTCAAGGCACAGAAAAGAGCCTTGGAAGGCTGACGATGCTAAGAAGCATTTGCTGCCTTAAAAGTCTTCTTCTTGCCTTGTGTCTTCTGTGCACACTTCAGAGGTTTACAAACAGGACACGGAGTATACCTGAAGGTCCTGGAAGCTCATCCTTGACATGAACACTGAATGAAGATGGCGATGAAAATCCCAAAGTGCCCATTGCCCCTTTGGATAGAGTCAGTAAGTAAACTGCTGATAGAGCTCCAGCTCAGAGAGGGCCAGGGTCCGTGCCTTCCTGGCTCACTTTTGGTATCTCTTCACTCAGCAAGCCTGACAGGACGCTCAGTACATCTTCGATGCCTGAGAGTTACCTAACTTTTCTTACTCTGAAAACGACGGCATATGCAGGCTTTCACATTAACTGAGTCGGTGTCCGTCATGTTCATCAATGGGGAGGATACAGGGTAAGAAGGCCCAGTGCTAATTCTGTACTAGTGATCATTACAATAGGAAACCAGTCAGTCCTAAAGGAAATCAACCCCAGATATTCATTGGAGGGACTGATGCAGAAGCTGAAGCTCCGATACTTTGGCCACCTGATGTGAAGAGCTGACTCATTGTAAAAGACCCTGAAGCTGGGAAAGATTGAGGGCAAGGGGAGAAGGGGACGGCAGAGGATGAGATGGTTGGATGGCACCACTGACTCAGTTGCACGTGAGTTTAAGCAAACTCGGGAATAGTGAAGGACAGGGAAGCCTGGTGTGCTGCAGTCCATGGGGCTACAAAGAGTCAGATGTGAGTTAGTGACTGAACAGCCACAACGATAATAAACCTCTCCTGGGAAGATACCCTGTGCCAGGCTCCGTTCTAATCCTTTTACATATGTTAACTGGTTTTGTGTTCATAATACCCTTGTAAATACAAGCATACAGACAGACACACCTCACCAAAAGCAGCTTCTCTGTGTGTGTATGTCTGCATGTTTGTGTGTCTCTCTGTGTGTGTGTGTGTGTGTTTGTGTGTGTGTAGAAGTCATGTGTTATGAATAGGAATCTGGAGATTAAAGGTAACAATGAGCAATTCACTTCCTTTGTGAGTGCCCTTTTGTTCTGACTGACTTTCAGGTCTTTTCCTTTTCAAAGACTTATGTTACCTCTGATGACAGCGAATAGGTCTTCCCAGAGCTTATCTTTAACATCAAGTTCCGTCAGCGTATCATGACCACGTACAAGCTCAATGAAAATGCGAATGGTGTCTCCTGGAGTTGGGAGGAATGTTGGGGGGGCAAAGAGAGAGGGGCCCCTGGGCTGGGAAGCGAGGGCCTTGTCCTACTTTGCACGTCTGCGCCCGTTTCTGCAGGTCTTATGACCATTTTCATCCTCGGGAAAATCAGGCGACGAGGAGCTCCCCGACGGTCGCTTCTAGTTTTGGCCGCCTCCGCGTCTACATCCTAATGCGACAAGTCCGAGCACGAGGTCTTCGGTTCCAGGTAGGCTCCGCTGCATCCGTCTGTGCAGGAGGCGAGTTGACGTCTGCCCACACGCAAGCAGACGCAGGGTCCACTGAGAGAAGCCAGCGGAGCACGCACCGAGGGACAGGCAAGCTGAGCGTGCTCAGGCTTCCGCAAATGGACGATCCAGCCGCTTCTCTGTCTTGTTCCGTCATTAATTCCATAATCGTATGGTTCTTATACTTCCCAGAAGTTTGTCGTGAGGCTCAGGATACTGGGAAATGTATGTTCTATTAGTGAGACGCACAGGTATTTGTAAACTTGTTTTATTGGTGTATGGTTGATTTACAGTGTAGGGTTGGTTTCTGGGGTACAGCGGCGTGATTCAGTTATACATACGCGTATGTTCCCTTTCGTATTCCTTTCCATTATGACTGGCTAAGGGTGTTGATATACTTCCCCGTGGCATACAGTCAGACCGCGTTTATCCGTTCCATGGGTAACTGTCGGCCTCTGCCCGAACCAGCCCCTCCCTGCCCCATTACCCTTCCCGGTGGCAGCCACAGCCTGTTTTCTCTGTGAGTCCTTTCCTGTTCAATAGACGAGTTCATCTGAGTCATAGCTTAGATCCCGCATAGAATGACATCAGAACGGCTCTCGTCTTCTTCTGTCTGGCGTACTTCACTTGGTGTGATAATTTCGAGGTCCCCTCACATGGCTGCCAATGGCGTTGTCTCATCCTTTTCGTGGCCGAGTGATAGTCCATGTGTGTGCGTGTGTCTGGACCGCGTCGTCTTTATGCAGTCCTCTGTCCGTGGGCATCCAGGCCGTTTCTGTGTCTTGGGTCTTGTAAACGGTTCCACAGTGAGCCCTGCCGTGCCTGTATCTTTTTGAACTATTAGACTCACAAACACTTACTTAGCACCAATTATATGAGTATCCAAAATGTGAAAAAGTAAATGCTCAAGAAATAAGTGATTAATACAAATGCAGGGCCCCTTGAACCTGGTAACTATCAATTTTTTTGAGGCAGGACTACGTGAATGTTAGAATGATAATAAGTTCTAATAATATTGAATACTTGAAATACAAAATGATGCAGGAGGGGAGTGACAGCTGGCTAGAGAAGGGACAAAGGTGGGTTAGAAGCAGGTGCCATACAAGCCGACACCACCATCTTCAGAGATGGGAGAGTTCGTCCTGAACCACAGTGACCCAGGAGGGGCAGCATCTGACATGGTCCTAGACAGCTTGCGGGTGTGTATTTTAAATTTTTATTTAAAGTGGAGTTGATTTACAGTGTTGTATCAGCTTGTGCTGCACAGCAAAGTGATCAGTTATACATATGTCCACTCTTTTCAGATTCTTTTCCCATATAGGTCGTTACAGAGTATTAAGTAGAGTTGCCTGTGCCATACAGGAGGGCCTCAGTGTTGTTCTTTAGTCACTGAGTTGTGTCCAACTGTTTGCAACCCCATGGACTCTCCCAGAGCCTGCTCAAACGCATGTCCTTTGAGTTGGTGATGCTATCTAACCGTCTCATCCTCTGCCACCCTCTTCTCTTTCAATCTCTCCCAGCATCAGGGTCCTTTCCAATAAGTCTGCTCTTCGCATCAGGTGGCCAAAATATTAAAAGTGTCAGCTTTAGCATCAGTCCTGCCAAGGAATATTCAGGGTTGATTTCCTTTAGGATTGATTGCTTTGAGTCCAAGAGTCTTCTCCAGCACCACAGGTTTTATTAGTTGACCTCAGAAAAGACAGACCACCATTTCTGCCCTATTCATTTGTTAGATGTGGATCAGTGGGTACAGCCCTGACTCCAGGGCAGGGAATTACTCAAGGACCCGAATCCTGGGAGGGACGCTCACTGGGCAGCTTCCTAAAGACTGTCAACCGCAGCAGACAGGATGAGATGGTGGAGGAAGAAACCCTCTGCTCTCCTGTTATCTCAGCAGCGGTCCAGGGTCTAGCACCATCGGACCGCTGGAGGGCTGGAGAGAAACCCAGGATCTCAGGTCCCATCCCATGCAGACCTGCTGAATCAGAATCCTCATGTCACAGGGCGCAGAGTTTCTCAGTGTGCCTCTCGAGGTTGGAGGACTTCTGGCCTCCAGGATCCCTACTCATCACTTCAACCAACTTTAAGCTGATCGATCGCCCATGAGCATCCCTGTCTTGGAGCAGACGGTGATAAGGCAATGAGATCCCGCATTCTGTGTTCTCCAGAGAAAGGCCTGGGCAGCCTAATCCGGGGTCTGAAAATGCACACACAGTCACCGTTTAATGGCTTAAAGATGAGGGCTGAACTCTTGTTGGCTATCAGACATAACAATGACCACATGGACCGTCTCCTATTCCTGCATGGCATTTATAGGAAAAACCAGATCCTTTGAACTCATGAAAAAACCCCAAACCCATCATCCAAGCATCTTTCATTCCTGGAGATTATCAGAGTTTTCATTACAGGTTAAATTCTTTGTAACTTTTTCATGTGGAAACTATCCAGTCACCTCCTGCTCACTCTCCTCCTGCTGAGTGCAAATGGAGTCTACATTCTGCTTCCTACAGCTGCTTCGGATTTTGTTACATTTTCCAGGTTTCTGAAAAAAAAAAAATGTGCTGACAGGACGTGGCTTCATCTACAACGCTCAACTGATTTTAAGAGTATAAACAGAAATACATTTCCTGATTGTATGTACCAGTGAAATCAAAATATTATCCCTACATTCAAAGATCCACTCGCCACTTTATTTTTAGAAACTGGGCACTAAAGAGAAAAAGTAAGTTGGGGAAAGGTCATTACGAGATAAAGACAGCAAATATGGCTAGACCAAAAAAAAAAAAAGAGCACGCTGTTTGGTTTGCACTATTTTCAATGATATTTGCTTTTTAGATGGAAAGAAAAAACTTTCCATTCGCATCTGGGCAGAAAGTCAGGATCAAATAGATATAATTTGAAAAGCTAACTAAATGATGGACTTATGTTACATTTTCCCCTCAAATGATCCTTTTTGTTTTATTTTACATAATGGAGCAAAATCCTCTTAGATAAATATATCTGAAAGCAAAACGTTCAAAAGTCACATTTTATTGCAACAAGATGAAGCAAATGAAAACTTAAATCTGAGCCACCAAGAAAGAAACAGTTTTGCTTGGTCTGCGCAATTATTCTCAGTAAGAAGGGCACGTCCTCCACTTGGGTTTTCAGGTATGAGGTTGTGAGTCATAAAAACACAAGCAATTCTGTTGTGTTGGCAAAAATCCTCAAGATGTATCTTGTCAGCCCGAGTAGGCTGAAGACGTAGGGGTCCAGTAAGAAGGGCCTGGGGGACAGTACATGTTGGGATTTTAGATGGCCAGGGGCTGTAAGAACCAGGTTGCAATCCTGTGCATGCTCAGCAGCTTCAGTCGTGTCCGACTCTTTGTGACCCCACGGACTATAGCCCACCAGGCTCCTCTGTCCATGGGATTCTCCAGGCAGGACTGGAGTGGGTTGCCATTCCCTCCTCCAGGGATCTTCCCCACTCAGGGATCAAACCGGTGCCTCCTGTGTCTCCTGCACTGCAGGTGGATTCTTTACTGCTGAGCTGCTGGAGAAGTCCTGAGAACCAGGTTAGGACCTACTAACTGAGAAAGGGCAGATAAGCAGGGCTAAAGAATTGCTGGATAGATTGATCGTGGCTGTGAGAACTGGGCAGCTCAAGGACCATGCTTCAAAGGACAGAGAAACTGAGTTACAGTCCAGCAAGTCACAGCAGAACATCCACCCTGGCCGCTGGAGCACAGCACTGGGCGGTCTGGGAGGGGGCAGATGTTGCCATTGGACGTTACGTGAGGACTTCCGTCTCATGCCAGGGGGCTGGCAGGTCCAGGCCACATAGGAGGGCCCCAGCGGTAAGAGTCAGGACTAGGACTGCGCCCGCAGTCTCAAAGGGCAGATCGTACTTTTGATTCCACTAGTACAGACCCACACACTGTGGGGCCAGAGAAGACTCTTGGACTGCAAAGAGAACAAACCAGTCCATCCTAAAGGAAATCAACCCTGAATATTCATTGGAAGGACTGATGCTGAAGCTGAAGCTCCAGTACTTTGGGCACCTGATGCGAAGAGCCGACTCATTGGAAAAGACCCTGATGCTGGGAAAGATTGAAGGCAGGAGGCGAAGGGGGCGACAGAGGATGGGATGGTTGGATGGCATCACTGACTCAAGGGACGCGAGTTTGAGCAAGCTCCTGGAGGTAGTGGAGGATGGGGCGGGGCCTGGCGTGCTGCGGTCCATGGGGTCACAAAGAGCTGGACACGGCTGGGTGACAGAACAGCAAGAAGCCAGGAGCTCAGCACCATGGCTTGAACTAGGAGCGGGGTGGGGATTTTACAAGCTGGGAAGACTTTCAAAGAGACCAGGCTTATCTTTTGGCACAGAGGGTAGAGGTTTGACTGATAAAGGGAACTCAGGGTAGGGACTGGAGACCGGACAAACACAGGAGTCTAGCGGGCCATCTATCCTGGGGCTGAGAACGTTGTGTTGATTTCCTTTGCCCTCCGCTGCTGGAGACGAGTGGGCGCCCCTGGCTGAGTGGACAAGGTGCCATGTGAGTACATCTGGATCCGTCGAGCTTTGGATGGAGGTGACGTGGAGGAAGATGAAGATGATGCTGAAGTCGCGGCCCTCCGCTCTGGTCACTCTCCTTCCTCCTGAAGCCGGTTTCCAGTCGGGTCTGCTCGCTGGGCTGGCACGGTGAGCCGGAGCCCTGGTCCTTACAGGTTTCTGCTGTTTCACTTCGTGTGGTTTCTCATGAGCAAGAGAGAAAATGCTGATCCTTGTAGCCCTGTAATCAAGAGGATACCCTTATTAGATCCCCTTCTGGTAAAGAGGGACGGTATCTGATTTCCTTTGGAAGCGAGGCAGTCATGGAGAAAGGGTATACCACCATGAAAGGCAATCTCGCCTGGAACCGATGTGTTCGAGTAGTGAACTTTGGGTCACACTGAGTTTTTCCCAGCAGTGATATTCGAATACATAATTACTCTGCTCTTCATGTGGTGTCGGTAGTGCAAAGAGCAAGTGTATGCTTTCTATTTATTTTCCAGATTTCCCATTTATTGTTTCCCAAGCTGAATAACAGGGCAAGTTTTATTCCACCACATTGAAAGAGAGCTGCTGTTGGCTTCAGGAAGCTTTTTAATGCCTTTCCTTTTTCTGAGCCTTTTTTTTTTTAATCCTTTGGTGGATGACGAGGGACCTCCTGGTGGACCATCTTGTTCCAGTAGTACAGCTGCCATCAGCAGTCATATCCTGGTCTAGACATTTAACAGCCTCTGTGGCTTAGGTCGGAGAAGGCAATGGCACCTCACTCAGTACTCTTGCCTGGAGAATCCCATGGACGGAGGAGCCTGGTAGGCTGAAGTCCATGGGGTCTTGAAGAGTCAGACACGACTGAGCAACTTCACTTTCACTTTTCACTTTTATGCATTGGAGAAGGAAATGGCAACCCACTCCAGTGTTCTTGCCTGGAGAATCCCAGGGACGGGGGAGCCTGGTGGGCTGCCATCTATGGGGTGGCACAGAGGCAGACATGACTGAAGTGACTTAGCAGCAGCAGTGGCTTAGGTACCCATCTGCTAGAATGGACCTTGGCCCTGTTTCTTGAGCAGAAAGCTAGGGGTCCACCGTGGGATCATGGTAAGATCAAGGGAGCCTGAAGAACAGGAAGTAGCAGGTGGTGTTCAGGGCTGCAACTCACTGACCAAGTGGCGTGGAATCGTTGCGATGGTTCGGTTTTCCATACACGCGCACCAGGTCACACTGGCCAATTGTCAGGACTGATGCTGAGTAGTCAGGACGCTGGAGTAGCAGGATGTGAAGGTCACCTCCTCCCACACGCACGTCACAGATACGTCACCACGTGCCTCAGTTCTCACAGGACATCTGCTGAGTGCTGCCAGAACTCAGGCTCCTGCAAAGGGGCTGATGCCTGTCTGAGAAAAACTCTGATAACTAGCACCTCCTTGTGAGAAGGCAGGCAGGCAGAGGGCCGCTCACGCAAGCCCTGGTGAAGTCGGGATGCATCTCGTGCCCGATGGAGGGCTCAGTGGCTGAGACTCCAGGCTCCCAGCGCCAGGGTCCCAGAGACCGAGCCCCGGTCAGGGGACTAGAGCCCACGTGCCGCAACTAAGGCCTGGAGCAGCCAAATGGATAAAGGAATCAGAAAGCATTCTGTGTGATAGGGAGCCACGAGGGGTCTGAGCTGTGTCTGAAGAACATGATTCCGGCTGACGTGCTGAGAAGGTGTTTCAGGAGACACAGTCAGAAACATGGAGGACCGTTCAGTGTCTGTTTTATTATATGTATTTCTGAGATCAGGTGAGAGGTGCTTAGGTGAGCTGACAGGGGGCCTAGGACGCTTGTGTGGCTGTTTTCCACTCACACTGTGCAAGCTGGTCCCCCCTTCCACAACCCTGGACGCCTCGGTCAGTGTTAGCTGCGTGCAAGTTGAGTGAATGCGGTGCTTCCTCGCAGAGCACCTGTGAATTCCCCAGACTTCTCAGAGCTGTCTGTTAAGATGGGAAAATTCTAACATGGGATGGTGGATCACAAAATTGAAAGGACAGGTAAACGCCAGGGTGCTTCAAAGAATAAGCCCAGTGCTTGTATGATTTAGGCTCCAAAGTAACATTTTCATCTATTTTTAATATAACAGTGAATCACTGATGAGATGATCTTAGAGCAAAGTGTGGATGGAGCCCCTCAGAGGAAACGGAGAATAGGGATGAGATAGTTTTTCTCCCGAAGTGCAGAGGGCAGCTCCCAACCTCACATGGGTCGCCATCAGGTTCTAACACCTGCTGCTCCAGGAGGCCCGTCCTTTCAGCATGTGGGGTTCGGCAGTTATCACAGCATGATGAATTGCCATGTTTTTCAGCCTCGTCTCATTTATTTTCGGTTGTGCTGGACCCTCTAGCTGTGGTGGCAGGGGCTGCTCTCCAGGTGCAAAACCGGCCTTCTCACTCTCCGAGTTCTCTTGCTGCGGAGCGCGGGCCCCAGGGCACGTGGGCTCCGCCGTTGCGGCTTCTGGACCCTGGGGCACAGGCTCGGTGGTTGCAGCACACGGGCTCAGCCGCTCCACGGCCTGTGGGGTCTTCTCGGGTCAGGGACTGAACCTGTGTCCCATCACTGACAAGCGGATTCTCTACCACTGAGCCATCAGGGAAGCCCCTTTCTCCCCACAGATATTCACCTTTCTCCAGAAGTGTGCCCTCTAAGTTCCTAATGGGTGTGCTTTGTCACTCAGTGACTCTTTGTGACCCCATGGACTGTAGTCCATGGAATTCTCCAGGCCAGAAGGCTGGAGTGGGTAGCCTTTCCTTCTCCGAGGGATCTTCCCAACCCAGGATTGAACCCAGGTCTCCCGCGTTGCAAGTGGATTCTTTACCATCTGAGTCACCAGGGAAGCTCTCTAAATAGCTAATACCTAACACCTAAGGCAGTTCATTACCTGTGATGTACACCGCACAATCGTTGTTATTTGGTCACTAAGTCATATCTGACTCTCTGCATGAACTGCAGCGTGCCAGGCTCCTCTGTCCGCCACTATCTCCTGGAGTTTGGTCACATTCAGGCCCTTTGACTCGGTGATGCCATCCAACCATCTCATCCTCTGTCATCCCCTTCTCCTCTTGCCCCCAGTCTTTCCCAGCATCAGGGTCTTTTCCAAGGAGTCAGCTCTTCTGGTTGCTCATAAACCACCTGCACCCCTCAGGCTGTTCTGGCCTTTGAAGTGTTTTTGCAAATTTGAATATGTTTCATTGTGTTCATTTTCTACTGCTGTCCGAAAACTACCATATACTCAGAAGCTCAAGACAATGCAAATTTATTATCTCATAGTTTCCAGGGAGTCAGGAGTCGGGTGTGGCTTAGCAGAGTCCTCTGCCGAGGTCTTATCAGGCTGCAGACTTCCATGGAAAGGAGCCATATCCAAAGTCATCAGATCGTTGGTGGATTTCCTCTCCTCGCACCTGTTGACCTGGAACCCAGGGTTCGATCCCTGGTCCAGGAAGATCCCACCTGCCTCAGAGTGACTCAGCCCCTGTGCCACAGTGCTGAGCCCACACTCCTCAACAAGAGGAGGCTCCACAATGAGAAGCCCCAGCAGGGAGCAGCCCCACTTACCGAGACCGGAGAGGCCCAGCACAAGCAAAAGCAAAGCAAACTAATAACACCTCAGTTCAGTTCAGTTGCTCAGTCGTGTCTGACTCTTTGTGACTACATGGACCGCAGCACGCCAGGCCTCCTTGTCCATCACCAGCTTCTGGAGTTTGTTCAAACTCATGTCCATCTAGTTGGTGATGCCATCCAGCCATCTCATCCTCTGTCATCCCCTTCTCCTCCTGCCCCCAATCCCTCTCAGCATCAGGATCTTTTCCAGTGAGTCAGCCCTTCTTATGAGGTGGCCAAAATATTGGAGTTTCAGCTTCAGCATCAGTCCTTCCAATGAACACTCAGGACTGATCTCCTTAGGATGGTCTGGTTGGATCTCCTTGCAGTCCAAGGGACTCTCAAGAGTCTTCTCCAACACCACAGTTCAAAAGCATCAATTTTTTTGCACTCAGCTCTCATTATAGTCCAGCTCTCACATCCACACATGACCACTGGAAAAACCATAGCCTTGACTAGACGGACCTTTGTTTACAAAGTAATGTCTCTGGTTTTTTAACATGCTGTCTAGGTTGGTCATAGCCTTTCTTCCAATAATAATAATAGCTAAAAAAAAAAGAAAGAAAGAAAGAGGTGGAGAAACTCAGTGAGCATCTCAGGAGTTTCGATTCCTCCATTTCATCTCTTAATTTGGCATCTGTGTTATCCTTCCCCAAAGCCTGCCAGTTGTTTTGAAATTTCCTGTCAGATCCTTTGAGATGAAAGTGGATGAAGCAAGGGGACAGAGTCATCTCGAGGGGAAATGAGGGCATGTGTCTACCCCAGCCCGGAGCTTCTGGTGTGGTCCGTGCAGAGACCTGGGAGGAACACCCCAGGGTGCCCCAGGCTGGCCCAGAGGCCACTCCGCATGGCCCAGCTGTGCCGGCAGAAGACTCAGAGCTCCCCCTTCCCCTGCCTGCTCCCAAAATAATCCAGTGGGTACAGCCCAGCCGCTCATCCCTCAAGGCCTGCAAATCAAAGCCCTGATTGGGTCAGAGCATGGGAGACGTGGCTGCAGAGCTGCCCTGGGGGCTTGGATGCCCAGGGCGTGAAAACCGCCCTGCTCCCCTGGGGGCTGGGACCAGAGCCATGAGGCCCACTGCACTCGGGGCAGCTCAGCCCACCTCTCCGTGCCCTTGAACTTGCTGGGGAGCCACACGGCCTCCTGTGATTCCAGAAGCCCGCGGATGAACACTGTGCAACCTGTTCGTGTTAGACGTCTGACCAAGGAGAGCCTGCCTGGCTCCCCAGGAAAGTCGCTCCCACCAGCCCCGCTGTAGGTTCTTGGACATCAGACCACAGAAGAAGCTGCCTCCGCATTTCTGACACGGCCAGTGGAGCAGCGACTCGTACCTGCTGTGCCCTGGGGTGAGCTGAGGCTCGCGCAGGGCGGAGACGTCTCCTTTGTTGTTGCAGTTCAGTGTCCGACTCTTTGTGACCCCACAGACTGCAGCACACCAGGCTCCTCTGTCCTCCACCATCTCCCAGAGTGTGCTCAGATTCATGTCCATTGAGTCAGTGATGCCATCCAACCATCTCATCCTTTGTCACCCCCTCCTTTTGCCTTCAATCAGGGTCTTCAAATCAGGTGGCCAAAGCATTGGAGCTTCAGCTTCAGCATCAGTCCTTCCAATGAATATTCAGGACTGGTTTCCTTTAGGATGGACTGGTTGGATCTCCTTGCAGTACAAGTTACTCTCAAGTCTCCTCCAACACCACAGTTTGAAAGCATCACTTCTGTGGTGCTCAGCCTTCCTGATGGTCCAACTTTCACATCATACATGCCTACTGGAAAAACCATAGCTTGGACGATATGGACCTTCATTAGCAAAGTGATGTCTCTGCTTGCTAATACATGGCCTGGCTTTGTCACGGCTTTTGACAAATGGGGAAAGGAAGCTAAAGCTGCCGAGCCCACTCGGATCATCAGTCACAAGGCTGGGTGTAAACCCACGTCTGTCTGACACCACGGACTCCTTTCCAGCGCCCTGCATGGCCCTGAGTCTAACTTCCCATTGGCTTGTTGGTCTGAATCACTGGTAGAAAAATCAGGCGTCTTCAGGAGCCAAGCAGGTATGGACGGGAGACCACTGCTTCCACAAAGAGAAAGAGAGCACTGTGTGTGGCCGAGCTGAAAAGGACCAGCCCTCTCGAAAGACGTTCAAAGAGGACTTGTTTTTCTAAAGCGTCAAGGGCCAGACCAAACATGGCAGTGAGCCTTATGAGGCCAGCGGGTCCCTGGTTTGTGACCTCTGGATGCAGCCGCTGTCAGACTGGGCAGGAAGAATCACGGTGCACTCAGGATGAACCAGAGAAGCTGTCTGTCTCACCCTCTACTGTGACTCACGGCTCAGGACCATCCCACAGGGCTGTGTAGAGAGTCATGGGCCTGCGGGCCAGGCGGGCCTGCTTTTCCATCCCGACTCCGCATGTCTCATCCGTTACTTATGTGGACACTGTGCAGTGGGGATAATTGCTCCATTTTACAGATGGGGAAGCTGAGGCGTAGCCTGGCTGAGTAACCCGCCCAAGCTTTCAGCTTGGAAAAGAAATGGAGCTGAGACAGGAGAAGGACAAGGGATTCCTGCTATGAGCAGCTGATGGATACTTGCCCTTAAGGGGTAGTTCTTTAGCAGAAATGGAACTGTGTTAATTTTGGACGATAGGTTTCCAGTGAGCCTTTGGGTGAGGTGCCGACAGCCCCATTCAGTGAATAAACCTGAGTTGTTTCTGTTCTCCTGAGAAAGAGGGCTGACATTGAGAACTGGGGGTATGGCTTATTTTGACTTTTTAAAATTGGAGTTTATGTGCTTGGAGCTTCCCCAGATAGTGCGATGGTAAAGAATCAACCCACCAGCGCAGGAGATGTAGGAGACACGGGTTCAACCCACGAGTCAGGAAGACCCCCTGGAGGAGGAAATGACAACTCACTCCAGTATTCTTGTCTGGAGAATCTCCGTGGACAGAGGAGTCTGGTGGGTTACAGTCCGTGGGGCCCGCAGAGTCGGGCAGACTGCGTGCGCGCGTGCCTACGCGCTGACTACGCTGCGCTAGTTTCTGCTGTGGAGCGCTGAGCCTCTCTCCCTGCCCCCCTTCCTACCCCTTAGGTCGTCTCAGAGCGCAGAGCTGAGCTCCTTGGGCTCCCACCAGCTGCTGTGCACACGTGGCGGTGTACACGCCAGTGCCGGCCCCCAGAGCGCCCCCGCCCTTCTCCCCGCTGTGTGCGCACCGCTGCTCTCGCGCCTGAGTCTCTAGCCCCGTCCTGCGAATTGGCTCATCGGCACCATTTTCGAGATCGCACGCGTGTGCGTTCATTTCTCTTCCTGATTTACGTCACTCTTGTGACGGGGCGATAGGTTTGAGGGGGTATGGTGTTCTAAGTGGGCTCTGACCTGCGCCCCCCACCCCGGCACCACCCTGTTGAGCTGGGTGATGGGGTGGATTTCCAACGACGAGTCAGTCTCCCTGCTTCAGAAATGACACGGTCCACTAGGCCCTCGCTGGTGGCTGGAAAGAGCTGCGTGGGAAGAGAGCCTTGGAGAGCTCCCGTCACAGTTTCCACTGTCCTGGGGTCCACTGCGGAGCGGCTGCGGAGGCGGGCGGACACTCGCTTTCCGTCATAACCAGTCTTCTCCGCAGTGAGCAGGTACCAAGGCTGCACCCTCGCTTTATCAGACACGCCTGCCGCTGACACACGAGACGGAAAGTCTCTCATGCGCGTTTGTTTATTTGCTGCGTCGACTGACAAGAGTGTGGTTGCTTTTGTAGTCTCTGAGGAGCTTTAAAAAAATATATCGGAAATCTGACTTTATGAAGTTAGGTTTTCCACCACTGAGACGTAGCTTCGTGTTAGGTTTGTTTACAAGGAATTGCTTTTCCACTTGCTAGAGCAGCTCTTAAATAATTTTCTAAAGTTTTTTTTTTTTTTTTCCCCGACCACTAAGTGGATCTAAACATTCAGTGTGTCTGAAGTTGTATTCTCAGCTCCCGGGCTGCTCTGAATTTCTGCAGGGATGAGACAGAAGGTCGCTGCCTCCACTCAGACAGCCGTCATGCGAGAGCATCGTGTTTGGAAGAGTGATTTTAATGGCTCATTGTGCAATCCTTATATTTCATTCACATCAGTGTAGGATGCTGCTGACACAGAGTTCGTTGGGCTGTTGGCTGCTCTCTCCCTGACTCCATCCCTCCCCACTCAAGCCTGCCTCCGGGGTCTGATCCGGCAGCCAGCACGGGGTAAGTGCTCATGGCTGCCCCCTCCTCGGGGAAGCGGAGACACAGACGAAGTGGAGGGATTCAAGCGTCCAGGGGTCTGCTTGAAAGGAGAGACGAGCAGACAGGTTCTCACAGCCACAGACTCTTGGAGGCTTGGACAGATCCTTCTAAGAAGAAAGCACGAAGCATGCTGCTGTTGTTCACTCACGCAGTCGTGTCTGGATCGTAGCGACCCCGGGGACTGCAGCACACCTGGCTTCCTTGTCCTTCACTGTCTCCCAGAGTTTGTTCAGATTCATGTCCATTGAGTCGGCAGTGCCATCCAGCCATCTCATCCTCTGTCGTCCTCTTCTCCTGACTTCAGGCTTTCCCAGCATCAGGGTCTTTTCCAGGGAGTCAGCTCTTCGCACCAGGTGTCCAAAGCATTGGAGCTGCAGCGTCAGCATCAGTCCTTCCGACGAAGCCTGCTGTGGTTCCGTATGAAAATATGCATCTCACACTTTCTTCCTATCGCCATGACCAGGTATTCTCAAAGACCTTTTCCACTTCGTGTCCCCTCCAAACCAGCCGTGAACGAGAGAATCAGGACTCACAGGAGTCCTTGTGGATAAAAGGGCTTTTGCAGACCAGAGCTACTGTCTCCCTTAGGCTAAATGCCTTCCGCTAGACTCTGTTATTTAAGTGAATTCTAAGGACTGATCTCCAGGGAGCAAGAGAAATTTATTCTCACTTTCTCCCTGCTAGGCTCTACCCCACAAACCCATGCACATGTGCACACACACACACACACACACACACACTCACTCACTCACTCACACACATAAATACTCTTCTCTTTTGTCAGCTTTCAGCCACACTCTTTCCCAAATTCACAGCCAGCTCCTGCTGGCAAAAGTACAGTGAGACATATTCCCATATCATTATCAACAAAAAACAAATGTCCCCAAAATTCCATTGTCGTTTTGTCTTGAGTTTTAAATTCTGCTTCAGTTCAGTGGCTCAGTCGTGTCTGACTCCTTGCGACCTCATGAATTGCAGCACGCCAGGCCTCCTTGTCCATCACCATGACCAGTGTGTTCTCTTGGCACAACTCTGTTAGCCTTTGCCCTGTTTCATTCCGTACTCCAAGGCCAAGTTTGCCTGTTACTCCAGGTATTTCTTGACTTCCTACTTTTGCATTCCAGTCCCCTATAAGGAAAAGGACATCTTTTTTTGGTGTTCTAAAAGGTCTTGTAGGTCTTCATAGAAACATTCAACCTCAGCTTCTTCAGTGTTACTGGTTGGGGCATAGGCTTGGATTACTGTGATATTGAATGGTTTGCCTTGGAAATGAACACAGATCATCCTGTTGCTTTTGAGACTGCATCCAAGTACTGCATTTCGGACTCTTTTGTCGATCATCGTGGCTACTCCATTTCTTCTAAGGGATTCCTGCCCGCAGCAGTAGATGTAATGGTCATCTGAGTTAAATTCACCCATTCCAGTCCATTTTAGTTTGCTGATTCCTAGAATGTTCACTCTTGCCATCTCCTGTTTGACCACTTCCAATTTGCCTTGATTTATGGACCTGACATTCCAGGTTCCTATGCAATATTGCTCTTTACAGCATTGGACCTTGCTTCTATCACTAGTCACATCCACAACTGGGTGTTGTTTTTGCTTTGGCTCTGTCTCTTCATTCTTTCTGGAGTTATTTCTCCACTGGTCTCCAGTAGCATATTGGGCACCTACTGACCTGGGGAGTTCCCCTTTCAGTATCCTATCTTTTTGCCTTGTCATACTGTTCATGGGGTTCTCAAGGCAAGAATACTGAAGTGGCTTGCCATTGCGGACCACGTTCTGTCAGACCTCTCCACCGTGACCCACATGTCTTGGGTGGCCCCACACAGCGTGGCTTAGCCCCACACAGCATGGCTTAGTTTCAACTGGCTGTGACGGACCTCGCAGATGCATGGCTGAGAGGAGCTACCCCACGCCTGAGGTCAGGGGCGGCTGCATGGGTGCAGGAGGGCCGAGAGGAACTACTCCACATTCAAGGTCAGGAGGGGCGACTCATCCAAGGTAAGGAGCAGGGGCTGCACTTTGCTGGAATAGCCATGAAGAGATACCCCACGCCCAAGGTAAGAGAAAGCCAAGTAAGATGGTAGGTGTTGCGAGAGGGCATCAGAGGGCAGACACACTGAAACCATACTCAGACAAAACCGGCCAATCTGATCACACGGACCACAGCCTTGTCTAACTCAATGAAATTCTGCTTAGCTCTGTGTATTTAGGGGAGAGAGAGAAAAATAGGGCGAGAGAGAGAAGATGAATAAATGAATCAATGACTTTGTGAATACTTCTTGTAGGATTCTCTGAAATCAACTTTAGTATTCAAACAGTAGAAACTGAATAAAATTAAAAATAAGTTGTGTGTGTCTACCATGAGACTAACCTAGATTTTTGTGGCTTTTTTTCCTTCTTGATCTCTTTAAAAAAGTGGTGACAAAGTAATGGAAAACAAACAAACAAACAAAAACAAACCCAAGTGCAGGGCAGATGCTATCAGATTGTCTCCATGGCTGTGTCACCTTGCCAGTCAGACAGCAGCCCCACTCCAGGAAGGCATACGGTTTTCTGGCTCAGCTGAATGATCGAAACTTAGAGATGAAGAAAGAGAGGTCCATTGTTTTCTGAGACCCTGCTCACCCACCTTCCTCCCTGGCATGCTGTCCATCGCTGGCATATTCCTTGTTCAGCCTTCATCCCAGGAGGGATATAAATTTAGAAGGGAAGCCTGTAGGTCATTAGCAGTCCAGCGTGTCTGTCATTCCTTTGATGAAATGTGCTGGGTGTGGTGTCTCTACATGCAGTTGATAAAAGCACTGGTGGAGTTCCATTTCATTTCACTTTCCATTAGGGTTTTTTTTTTTTTTTTCCAATGAGAATGTCTTAATGGCCAGCTTCTGTTTTCAATCACTGGAGACATTTCTGTGGATTTATTTCTTTAATTTCTTTTTTTGTTTTCCAATAAGAAACATATTCTGATCCTTTACAGGTTAGCAATGAGGTATGGAAGGGTGGGTGCTGCTCTGAAGACGAGCTTCCCTGCTGGCTTAAATGAGCCAGAGCGTTTATGCCTCTGTGCATGTGGGGAGCCTGTGCATGGGAGGGCATGTGTGAGGTCTGAGCTGAGTCCCAGCTCGGGGACAGAAATCCTGCTGCCATCCTTGCTTCTTTAGTTACTTCACAGCCGGAATAACCTATGCCCGGAGTAAGAACACCTCCTTTCGCTCATTTGGTTGGCTCTAATTTCACACTGGCCAAAAACGCAGAAAACAGGTTTTTTTGTTTTTGTTTGTTTGTTTTTTTGGTGGGGGCACTTTGAGCATGGAATTACAACTTACAGAACCAAAGAAGTTTGTGCGCTCGGGATTTCTATAGAACTGAGCTGGCGAGGGTGCAAATGGAAAGACCATGGGAGCGATTTCCAGCTCACAGCTTTGAAAAGCTGAGTCATCTGGATAAATCACTCAGCTTTTTAGCCCACAGAAGCCTCAGCAAATAAATATGTGCGACAGGCCTTGAGTGTGAACTGTGATGAGTCTCCAGGGAGAAGGCTGTTCTCCGTCTCAGCCCGCGTCTGCCATCACTGGTTCTTGGCTGGCTGGGGTGAGAGGCACAGAGCTCCAGGTGTACACAACTGCATCTACCTACCTGTTTTTGAACTTGAGATGCTGTCCCTGTTCTGAATTCTCTTCCCCTTCCTTCCTCCTGTCCAACAAGGATCCAAAACTTGGACCTGTGTCTCCTGCCCTGGCCAGTTTAGATTTCTCAACTTAAGCCTTTTGACGATCATCCATGAGCTGTCTGCGTAAATTCATAAATTCTGAGCTTGTTGCATCTTTCGCCTCGGGCACCGGTTAGGGCCCATTCCCGGACGGTGGGTGTAGGCCTCATCTGTGGTGCGTGCCCCACGGGCTGCAGTAGCTGGGTGTTCACCATCGGATGCATTTCTGGGTCTGCCCTTTCCCAGGCCCTGCCCACGCTAGGAGAGCCTGGCTCCTCCACCCGGAGACAGAATGGAACTGGCTGATGCTGAAAGGCGAGTCTCACTTTCATGAATTCTGAAACTGGAACCAGGACTCTGATCTGTTCCTCTTGAACTGCAGACTCTGTTACTTGGAAGAGAGACTTCCATTTACGAGTGGCATCATGGCCCCCGGTTGCTATGACCGTGGTCCAGGTTGCGGAAGACCTCCACCAGCAGCTGCTGACACTGGGCATGGGGTGCTGGGGGGCAGGCCCCTTTAGACAGCTGTTGTTACCACTGCTTCTTGTTTGCAGACAGGACCCTGCGTTTTACTCCTGCCTCAGGGATGAGCCGAGTCCCAGGCGGTGGGTCATTATTTTGTCAGCCAATCAGAGTCGCTTGAATCGTTTTTGCTCCCTCTTTATTTTCCAAGCCTTCCTTGTGGCCTTACAGTCACGGGGAATTGTCATCCTATAAGGGAAATGTGCTGGAAGTACTTAGCAAGTGCCTGTCATTCTATAAGGGAAATGTGCTGGAAGTACTTAGAAAGTGCCCTATTGGCACCGAGAGAAGCAGATTTGTGAGGGGATCTCGCTTGTAGGAAGGTGCCTGGGAGAGAGCCCAGGTGCCAAAGTGCAAAAGTTGATGCCAGAGGTCAACTGCCTGGTCTGACTTCAAGCTCTCTTGCTCCTGGTTAATTCATTCCTTCATGCCCCAGTTTTCCCATCTATGAAATGGGAGTGATGGTAATCGCATCTATCTTATAGAGTTGTTAAGAGAATTAAAGGAATAGCTATTACCTGCTTACAACAGTGCCTGGCGCACAGTCAAGTTCTGAAGCTATTTGTTAAATGTATGAACACAGGCGTTTTTCAAGGAGAATTTTACTTAATAAACACTAAGCATAATGTTTATCTTCCACGAAAATGACAACGGTAGGAATGTACAGTGAGGCTCAGCACCGACTGGGTTATAAGCAATGGCTCCTCTCCTGTGATTCAGAGAGGATAAACCACATACGTTCTGAGCTCAAAATTCCTTTTCCAGAAATACAGAGACTATTCTAGGATGGACTAGGAGATTAGCAGCAGTAAGCATGCATACCCATATTGTTTGAAGTATGAGAGATAATGAGAAAATCAGGTAGCAGAATATCTTCTATACAATTGTGATGTTTATAAAAAAATTCTATTTAATGTATAAATGTGCATCAATAATATCAGAGGAAAGAGGTATGGGAGTATCTAGATGATTTAAGTGTTGGAGAACTAGATGATTTATTAATAAAACATTTTCCTTTTCATTTACTCAAATTTTCTAAAAGAAGTTGATATATTATGATTCCATTTTTGTAAAACAAATACAGTGACCTATGGGAAATAGATGGGGAAACAGTGGAAACAGTGTCAGACTTTATTTTTGGGGGGCTCCAAAATCACTGAAGATGGTGACTGCAGCCATGAAATTAAAAGACGCTTATTCCTTGGAAGTAAAGCTATGATCAACCTAGAAAGCATATTCAAAAGCAGATACATTACTTTGCTGACTAACGTCCGTCTAGTCAAGGCTATGGTTTTTCCTGTGGTCATGTATGGATTTGAGAGTTGGACTATGAAGAAGGCCAAGCACCGAAGAATTGATGCTTTTGAACTGTGGTGTTGGAGAAGACTCTTGAGAGTCCCTTGGACTGCATGGAGACCCACCCAGTCCATTCTGAAGGAGATCAGCCCTGGCTGTTCTTTGGAAGGACTGATGCTGAAGCTGAAACTCCAATACTCTGGCCACCTCATGCGAAGAGTTGACTCATTGGAAAAGACTCTGATGCTGGAAGGGAATGGGGGCAGGAGGAGAAGGGGACAACAGAGGATGAGATGGCTGGATGGCATCACAGACTCGATGGACATGAGTCTGAGTGAACTCTGGGAGATGGTGATGGACAGGGAGGCCTGGCATGCTGCGATTCATGGGGTCGCAGAGTCGGACACGACTGAGCGACTGAACTGAACTGAACTGAACTGAGAGCAATAAACAGGGCTTCCCAGGTGGTGCTAGTGGTAAAGAACCCACCTGCCAATGCAGGAGATGCAAGAGAGGTGGGTTTGATCGCTGGGTGAGGAAGATCCCCTGGAGGAGGGCATGCACACCCACTCCAGTATTCTTACCTGGAGAATCCCACGGTCCAAGGATCCTGGTGGGCTACAGTCCATGGTGTTGCAAAGAGTCAGACATGACTGAAGTGACTCAGCACACACGAGAGCAGTAAACCGCACACCTAGCTATGCATGTGAAGCTATCTGGAAAGATACGTGCCAAGATGTCGCTGGTGGTGATCTCTACGTTAATAGAGCTACAGGTTGTTCCATGTTGTTTTTGTTTTGATATGTATACTTCCAGATTTTACTGCAATCATTAGGTAATACTTTGGTTTTCACACACACGCACATGTGCACACACACACACACACACACACAGAGCTAAGCAGTATATCCATTTGGTATCCATGGTCCTACTGATTTTGTTCCTCTGTAGATGGACAAGTTGAGAAATCCCACATGTGCCAGAGATTTGTACTAATAAAGATTCCAAGGGAATCTTCCTTCCCTCCCTGCACCCACAACCCCACACGTTAGTCTGGAGATATTTCTATTTTCTGCCAAATATCTTTCCCAATTCATTCTGGATTGCTGATATTTTGTTAGACTAATAGTTCCCAAGTGACATGAATTTGTTGATTTTATGGCAGACCTCCAGAAAGGTCTTTTTACAGATAAAAATGGATTTGATGAATTATGTTTCCTGAGATCCTGATGTTTCTGTTTCAGGGTTCCTGTAGGTACTCAGGCCTCTACGAACGGCATCTTCAGATCACTCTAAGCGCCTTGCCCTATGGGTTTCTCTCCTGCCTTGAGAGCAGTGTCAGGGGGAGTCTAAGGTAGGCCTTTTGCTCCTATCTTGCGGTTTGTGAATTCCTTGGCCCACCTGTGAATGTAAACCATTCTCTTCTGATTTGAGTTCATCTGTCAGTCCAGGAAAACGCTTTTCCTTCTCAGAGGACCTGGATTGATTGGTTGGAAATAGAATTTAGTTCCTGTGTTTGTACTGGATCAGAGATCAGAAAGCCGTTTCAGACTGTGCTGGCTAGCGGGCTTTGCTTCAGTGGTGAAGTTCAGAAGTGCAGCGAGAGATAGGAAAATCAGAGCTGTTTATGCAGCCTCTTTTCTTTCTTTCCTTGAGTGTTTTAAAGAGGAAGACTGGTCCTCCCAACTTCTGGAGTTGGCAGCAATGCCACCAAATACCACCAGCAATGCCATCAGTGCTTGTTTCTCTGCAGATTCTCCTCAGTTGGAAGAGAAGAGACAGCTCGTGGGAGGAAGCCTAAGTGGAAAGGATCTTCCCTGGGTGAAGCACCTCATTCAGTCCTCTTATTTCTCAGGAAGAAATGATGAGGGTGTAATGTACTCAAAGACACATAGGTAGCCGACAGAAGTGAGTTCAAATGCCAAAGCGGCCTTCTCTGCACTGGGGGTGTTTGCACAGTGGCTCATGTGGGATGAGCCCGTGGCTTCCGGGGTCTGGGTGAATCGCTTACTGCCTCCAACTCCTCAGCCTCCTTCCTGTAGGTCAAGGATGACATGACGATAATGAGGAGGGGGAGCGATGGAGCTGATGACGCGGCTCACTGCCGTGTTACCACGGTGATCGCAAGGGCTCAAGGGAGTGAAACCCTGTATGCATACGATCGCTGGGTGCCACCCCTCTCTCCTCTCTACTGGCCAGAGTTGCCCCAGGGAGGGGGCGGTGTGTCTGCTTCAGCTTGGTATTTCTGTGCAAACTGACAGGAAAAGGTGCTCTTCCCATTTCATCCCATCACGATCGGCTCTTCCCCCAGCGCAGAGCACAGATACAACTGCAAGCTTACATCTTTACCCACAGACTTCATCCTGACTCTGGCAGCCGTGAAACACATCCTGAGGATAATGGCATTGAGAGCCCTCGGCAGATTCTGAAAGTATTTGCTTAAAACAGCTCCTGGCCCAGTGGCCCTCGGATCTGTTGACTCAGAAAGTGTTGCTGATGAGTTGTTCACATCATAACCAGCCCAGGATCCAGAGGAAAGTACCAGACAGCAAATGCAATCATTCTTTTCCTGGTGGGGCTTTGTTTCCCTCTTCTTCATTTTTCAGTGCTGCACGGAGCCTGAACTTTAGAGCAGTATGGCACCTTTCATGGGCACTTTTCCAGGCCTTGATTATTATTTTCAGTTGCTATATATCAGTCTTAGCCTATGATTTGCTCTCTGTCTAAAACTCTAAGACCCTTCTGAGCCTTCTGAATTCTACTCTTGAGACTTGGTTCTGGGTGGGGAGAGGGGTAAGGGCATGTAATTTGGGGCGGGGTGCCGGGGTCCAGCCCTGGTGGATCCAGGGAATTCGAAGGGTGGACAGCGTGGCTAGGAAAAACTTACTTATTTAGAAATATAAAGAGAGATTAGGAAAGAATAGTGTAGTAGGAAAATTTAGTGGAGAAAAGATGCTGAATAATTTGGTTTACGTGGAAAAGCAATAAAGTTCCAAGACAAGGAACTTGCACCGTCTATGTTAGGCCACCAGCGCCCACTTGAATAGCGGAGGGTGCCCCGCCTTGGGTTCCCTCTCATGTGGGTCTTAGAAGCCAGGGCAAGTAAGTAGACTCAGAGAGCCTCCACGCCCCAGATGGGAATTCAGCCTGAAAAGGAGAGGGAGGGAGAGGGAGAGGGAGAGAGAGAGAGAGAGATTTGACACGGGGGAACCAGTCTTTCCAGTGACTGGCCCATCCTTTATTGTCTGGAAAGGCTTTTTATACTTTTGATTGTGCATAGAGATCAACAGATAATACAAAATTATGCAGTGTCAGCAGCCCTGTCTCTTATCGAGACCAGGCTTTCTCTCTGCATTCCTAGTTGTATACACAAGTCTTAGGTGATTTACATCATCTTCTGGCCAGAGGGCCAATTAACACTTTACGGCCCTTTTCTGATAAGGGTCTGTCAACCAGAAAACTTAAGAGTGTTGTTCTTTCCAAAGTCTGGTACCACTCTCAGAAAGCACTAAATAAAGTTACATTCTTACATAGCAAGGACACAACAATTTATAACAATGAAAGAGGAGTACAGTGATTTATAACAAAGAGAAAATTCATTAGCTCAAAAGTCCAGTGTTGCTAACATCAAAACTACTATATTCCTATTTTTGCATCCTGATTACATTGATTAATATCCTCTCAGGTGCCTAAAAGATAAAGGATATGGAGGCCTGGCGGCAAACATTAACTCAACAGTCGAATCCTTCACCAAACTAATTCTTAGCTCTAAAAGGCTCTATATCTTTAAGATGCTTTAAGCTTCATGCCTCTTGCGGTTGGGGGGCTGTAAACAATCACAAGTTGTAAAAGTCTGGGCAGACTGGTCAGGTAAGTTAGAAAGCCATCAAAGGGGTTTAAACTGAGACATTCTTTTTATATGCAGGAGACTGTTAACTGGAGCTCTGAATTAACTTCCAGAGAAAGGTGGTTGGGGATAGCCCCCTGTTATGTCAGAAGAGTATAGTATAGCAGACAGCAAACAGACAGATTTTGGTTTCGGGGAAGATGCTCAGACAGAGGACCCCTTGAGACCTGACTTGCCTTGCCCGTCAGGTCTCTCCACATGACCTTGTCATGGGCAGGATTCCCCATGCTGGCTCCCGGCAGTGGGGGGCAGGTGGGCATGGCTGTTTGCACTCTTCTCCGTGGCCACTTTTAAAAGCACCTTTCCTGTGCACAGATGCCTGGAGCGGGTGGCAGGTGTGTAAGGGAAGGACGGTCAGGAGGAAGCGCTCACGTGTCATGTGGTAGCTCTGCACGCAGATGCCTGGAGCGGGCGGCAGGTGTGTAAGGGAAGGACGGTCAGGAGGAAGTGCTCACATGTCATGTGGTAGCTCTGCGCCAGGCACAGCATGGGGTGCTAGCCTTTGTTTCACATCATTTACTTTTTCACTCTCACAGGGAAGCTGGTCATTTTATCTTTTACTGGAAATAGGTTCAGAGACAAAATGATTTCCCCAAACTCCAGCTGTCTCAAAGGCAGTGCCCCAAGATTAGAATCTTTGTATCTCAGTCCAAAGCTCAGGTTAAAACAGAGAAAAACAAACAAACTCGTTGAACAATATACGGCTCCTTCAAGGGCTCCAGGCACACCCAACTGCAAGGCTTAAAAACAAGGCTTAAAAAACAGCTTGTTTACAAGCAAGCGCATTTGTAATGCTCTCAGCAGTTGAAAATTATTGAGGGAATAAACAGCTTGTATTATGATGTGTGTGTCGACATGCTCAGTTGTGGCCATCTCTTTGCAACCCCGTGGACTGTAGCCCTCCAGGCTCCTCTGTCCCTGAGATTCTCCAGGCAAGAACACTGGAGCGGGTTGCCATTTCCTCCTCCCGAGGATCTTCCTGATCCAGGGATCGAACCTGTGTCTCCTGCATTGGCAGGTGGATTCTTTACCACTGAGCCACCTGGGAAGCCCCTGTATTATGAAAGGTGGGTTCGTAAATTTTTATTTTTGTGAGTTCTTTGAACCATGGAGGATAACGTGAAATAATGTTTGAGGGCTGCCAAGTTTTTGTGGGCTGTCTTTGATCACTTCATAAGAGATATTTGAAAAGGAATCATTTATATGCAGATTGTAGCCGCTGGGTTCTGGAGAATTGCTGTATTTTAAGTAGATTAAACTCCAGGAAGTCATGTTAATAGAATTCACTTTCTTCAAAAGTTCCTTCTTAGATAACAGGAAAGTGAATGTGAAAGCCCATCCTGTCTCCGTCAAATTATCACAGATTCCAAACAAGCCAGGTCTGAATTAATAAGATGTCATTGCAGTGAGGGATGAGTATACTTAAACCAAGTGAAGACAGAATGAAGGAGCAATCAAAATCAGATGCAATTAAGGTGGGAAATACCCTAAATTTAAAAATCCTTTGATTTTTCATGGATAACATGGAAATTCTATCTTGTGACATTCTATAATTTGTCCTAATCGAAACAGGCTGTTAGCCTCTAAAAAGAGTCAGTGAACATCAAGGTGATTTGAGTTTCTACATTAAATTTCAGCTTCAACCTGAGCTCTGGGCTCTGACAGACTGAGGGGCCAGGCCTGGCTTTGCAAATTATATATCTGGCTGGGTCAGTTACTTTAGTAAGCTCTTTGAGACTCTGTACAACCCTCTTTCAAATAGATGGCATATTGAAGAAATAGAGCAAATATATGTGGACTTGGTTCCATTTCCAGGAAAAAGTAGTAAACAAGAAGCTAGCTACTGTTTTATATTGTTATTTTGTCAGCATGCATGTGTAGCTTTGTCTGACTGTTTGTGATTCCACAGATTGCAGCCTGCCAGGCTCCTCTGTCCATGGAATTTTTCAGGCAGGAATATTGGAGAGGGTTACCATTTCCTTCTCTAAGGGATCTTCCTGACCCAGGGATCCAACCTGAGTGTCCCGTATTGCAGGCAGATACTTTACCACTGAGCCACCTGGGAAGCCATTATTTTTAGTGTTTTATTCAAGTAGTTTTTTTTTTTTTAAATCTGTTTCATTGTGGTAAGAACACAGCATGCCACTTGCCAAATGCAAGCGTTATGAGCTCTAGGTGCGGTGCTGTCCCGGTGGCCTCTGGAATTCACCCATCTCGAGCAATGCACGTGCCGCATCTGTGAATGAGCAGCCTTCCTCTCCACCCTGTGTTATCCAGGTCATTTACACATGCAATGTGATGAGGCGTCAGCTGCGTGCAGTGCTTTAAAATAGTTTCCTGGGTGCACTGGATGGATGGCAACCAAACTCTGTGTAATTTTCTTCTTAAAACACCCAGGTAAGGGAAGGTGAGGGGGCTTTTCTCGTGGCTCACTGGAAAGAATCTACCTGGCAATGCAGGAGGTACAGGTTTGATCCCTGGGTCAAGAGGATCCCCAGAAGAAGGAAATGACTCTCTGCTCCAGGATTCTTGCCTGCGACATCCCATGGACAGAGGAGCTCAGAGGCCCACAGTCCATGCAGTTGCAAAGAGTCAGACAAGACTTGGTGACTAAATAACAACAAAGGAGAAGCGTGAGAAGATGGGGGAGAGACGGGTCTGCCTGGGCCGTGGAGGGGCGGACGCGTGCTGAGGTTATGCGGAAAAGCCAACCCCAGCACTCTTACGCTCAGTGAAGTGACTGTGAGACAAGGAGAAACCCTGGAGAGCTTTCAAGCCGGGAAGCAGGACCAAAACCTGGACAAGGCCCGGGTCCACACAGTCCCTGAAATCGACTCTCTCCTTGCAGAAGCTGAACTTCGTCCACGGGCTCTTGTCTTGTGCTGGAATGGGACAGGAAGTGAAACTTTCTGGTCTTGTAAACCCCTCAGTGTCATTGAGTGCAATTTCCACTTCCCCACAAGCAATTCAGATATTTCTTCCAATGATCGTATAACGTCGTAATGCAACATTATTAGGATAGCCTTTTCTTTCATCTCCTTCTGCCTTGTTTGGAAAGAAATAATTTTGAATGAAAACAAAACAGAAAGGCCACCAGCAACCCAAAGTGACTTTCCAGGTTCTGCCAATATCAAAGTACAGTAGTAAACAGACACCACCTATTTTTCACCGACATCTTTGGAAATGTTGTGAAGCATTTTCTGACTTGCATCCCGCTTGCAGAGGAAGCTGAGTGGAAGGAGGAACCAGAGAGAGAAATGCACCACGCATCTGAAGGACAGTCATTCAGAAGGCTGCAGGCTACCTGCAGTTTATAATATTTATTCCTGGTTGAATTTCACACCTCTGGCTCTTCTCTCTATCACGACAGATTCCATTTCTGAAAGTAGAAAGCAGAGGAGAAAATTATCTCAGCCATAAAATGTCCAGTTGCTTTCGAAACTGGTTCCAGTTTCCAACCACATCAAGAAGGTTGTCTGTAAAGCTTTTGTGCTAACCAAATACATATACAATTATTTACTTTAAAAACATTTTCCTGGGGAATGTATCATCAAAGGAACATTCAGGGTCATTCTGAGGCTATTTGCCTCTGATCTTTAAAAAAGAAAAACTAGTTTTGTAGCTACAGTATATTTGTCTTTTTTTTTCTTAAAAAAGTTTTGTAAATCAAATAAAGCCACAATTCAATTTATTTAGGAAAAAAAATACCAAGAGCTGGATATATTTTATCCATTTTCTGGGAATAAGATGTTGGTGACTTCCCAACAACTTAAGGAGAGCAACTTAAGGAGAAATAATCAAAACCTTACTTCTTCCCCAAAAAGCTAGATAGGAGGAGGGTAAAACCTTGATGAGATATAGTTCACTGAGATGTGTCAATAATAGATCTTTTGAAGGCTTACTTGTTCATCTAGTCATTTTCAGTTCCCAAGGCACAGAGGATAAAGTCAGAGATTGCTTGCATCCTTCAGAACTTGGATTCCATAAGGAGATATTAATACATGATCTTTTGTACCTCAGAAAATTCAGAGGATTTTAAAGATATCTAACAGATTGCCAGTTAACCAGCTATTTTGGATAGGCTGCTTATAAATTTCAGTTGCGTATGTGCTGAGTCACCTCAGTCGTGTCCAGCTCTTTTCGACCCAAGGACTGTAGCCCACTGTGGAGTATTTTGAACTTTAAGAATAGTTATACGTGAATGGCCTAGTGGTCTGTGTTTGGATTAAACATGTATTTCTGGTCTTCTGTTTTTTCTCTCCTCCATTTAATTGTTAGCTGTACTTTCTTTGCTTTAAAATGTTATGGTTTCCCTTTCTTTCCCTTTTCCCTCATTTGCTTTCTCTTTCCTTCCTCCTTGCTTCCCTCCCTCCCTTCCTTTCTTCCTTTTTTTTTTCTTCCATGTTTGGCATCAGTCAGTAAAAATAAGACTGGGAGCTGACTGTGGCTCAGATCATGAACTACTTATTGCAAAATTCAGACTTAAATTGAAGGAAGTAGGGAAAATCACTAGACCGTTCGGGTACAATCGAATCCCTGATGATCATACAGTGGAAGTGACAAATTGTCAAGGGATTAGATCTGATAGAGTGTCCGGAGAACAATGGACAGAGGTTCGTGACATTGTACAGGAGGAGGTGATCGAAACCATCCCTAAGAAGAAGAAATGCAAAAAGGCAAAATGGTTTTCTTAGGAGGCCTTGTGAATAGTTAAGAAAAGAAAAACAAAAGGCCAAGGAGAAAAGGAAAGATATACCCATCTGAATGCAGAGTTCCAAAGAATAGCAAGGAGAGCTAAGAAAGCCTTCCTTGGTGATTAATGGAAAGAAACAGAGGGAAACAATAGAATGGGAAAGACTCTTCAAGAAAATGAGAGGTTCCAAGGGAATTTTTCATGCAACTGCTGCTGCTGCTAAGTCGCTTCAGTCGTGTCCGACTCTGTGTGACCCCACAGACGGCAACCCACCAGGCTCCCTTGTCCTGGGATTCTCCAGGCAAGAACCCTGGAATGGGTTGCCATTTCCTTCTCCAATGCATGAAAGTGAAAAGTGAAAGTGAAGTCACTCAGTTGTGTTTGACTCTTAGCAACGCCATGGACTGTGGCCCACCAGGCTCCTCTGTCTATGGGATTTTCCAGGCAAGAGTACTGGAGTGGGGTGCCATTGTCTTCTCCTTTTCATGCAAAAATGGGCACAATAAAGGACAAAAACAGTATGGACCTAACAGAAGCAGAAGATATTAAGAAGAGGTGGCAAGAATATATAGAACGGTACAAAAAAGATCTTCGTGACCCAGATAATCACAATGGGGTGATCCCATACTAGAGCCAGACATCCTGGAGTGTGAAGTCAAGTGTACCTTAAGAAGCATCACTATGAACAAAGCTAGTGGAGGTGATGGAATTCCAATTGAGCTATTTCAAATCCTAAAAGATGATGCTGTGAAAGTGCTGCACTCAATATGCCAGCAAATTTGGAAAACTCAGCAGTGGCCACAGGACTGGAAAAGGTCAGTTTTCATTCCAATCCCAAAGAAAGGCAATGCCAAAGAATGCTCAAACTACCACACAATTGCACTCATCTCACATGCTAGCAAAGTAATGCTCAAGATTCTCCAAGCTAGGCTTCAACAGTCCATGAACTGAGAGCTTCCAGATGTTCAACCTGGGTTTAGAAAAAGCAGAGGAACCAGAGATCAAATTGCCAACATCCACTCGATGATAGAAAAAGCAAGAGAGCTCCAGAAAAACATCTGCTTCTGCTTCATTGACTATGCTAAAATCTTTGATTGTGTGGATCACAACAAACTGTGGAAAATTCTTAAAGACATGAGAATATTGGACCACCTGTCCTGCCTCCTGAGAAATCTGTATGTAGGTCAAGAAGCAATAGTTAGAACTGGACATGAACAACAGACTGGTTCCAAATCGGGAAAGGAATACATCAAGGCTGTATATTGTCACCCTGCTTATTTAACTTATATGCAGAGTACATAATGAGAAACTCTGGGCTAGATAAAGCCCAAGCTGGAAGCAAGATTGCAGGGAGAAATATCAATAACCTCAGATATGCAGATGACACCACCTTTATGGCAGAAAGCCAAGTGGAACTAAAGAGCCTCTTAATGAAAAAGGAGAGTGAAAAAGCTGGCTTAAAACTCAACTTTCAGTAAACAAAGATCATGGCATCCGGTTCCATCACTTCATGGCAAATAGATGGGGAAACAGTGAAAACAGTGACAGACTTTATTTTCTTGGGCTCCAAAATCACTGCAGATGGTGACTACAGCCGTGAAATTCAAAGATGCTTGCTCCTTGTAAGAAAATCTATGACAAACCTAGACAGCATATTAAAAAGCAGCGACAATACTTTACTGAGATAAGGTCTATATTGTAAAAGCTGTGGTTTTTCCAATAGTCCTGTATGGATGTGAGAGTTGGACCATAAAGAAAGCTGAGCACTGAAGAACTGATGCTTTTGAACTGTGTGGCTGGAGAAGACTCTTGAGAGTCCCTTGGACACCAAGGAGATCAAACCAGTCCATCCTAAAGGAAATCTGTCTTGAATATTCATTGGAAGGACTGATGCCAAAGCTGAAACTCTAATACTTTGGCCACCTGATGCAAAGAGCTGACTCATTTGAAAAGATCCTGATCCTGGGAAAAATTGAGGGCGGGAGGAGAAGGGGAAAACAGAGGATGAGATGGTTGGATGGCATCACTGACTCAATGGACATGAGTTTGAGTAAACTGTGGGAATTGGTGATGGACAGGGAGGCCTGGCATGCTGTAGTCCATGGGGTCACAAAGAGTTGGAAACGACTGAGCGACTGAACTGAACTGAACTGGCATCAGAACCACAACGTGCATAGTTCATTAATCCTGATCTCTTGAGAATTCCCTTCACCATATGTTGCCATTCATGTCATTTCTGTGCACTGGATTACTGTCAGCATCCATTTATTCCTTGTTTGCTTATTGACTTTTCTTACTCAATGATCTTGCTTAATTCACTTCACCCTGGTGTAAATCCCACAGTACATTGCTGCTGGTTTTGCTTTATAACTGTCAATTTTCTTTTAAAGAAGTTAAGAGAAATTATAATGTATTTAAATATTTATCCACCTGGTTACATTTCCAGTGTCTGACTTTTCACAGGCATCATCTCCCCTTTGCCTGGAGGAACTCTTTGAGCGTTTTTGTCCTTCAGGTCGACTGGTGAGAAGCTGGCTCAGGTTTTGTTCGTGCGAAGATGGCCCTCTCCCTCTTCTGTTCCTCAGCACTTTAAAGTCGTTGCTTCCTTTCCTCCTGCGCAGCTTTGTTTCTGATGAGCGTCAGTGTTAGCCTGTCTGCGCGTCATAGATCTTCTCCTGGTCTGGGCCTCGTCTTTTCATTTTCTTACCAATATCTTTCATCCATTTACCAATTTGCACTGTTATACATCATGCTTTTGGTGTTGAAGCTAAGAACTCTTGGCCTAACCTAAGGTCTCTGATATTTTTTTTTCTCCTATAGTCTTCCAGCAGTTGTATAGTCTTGTGTTTTACATTTAAGTCAAATCATTTGTTAGGCGTTAATGTCGATGTTTTGAATCGAAGCTGTACGTGGGATTACTGAGTCAAGCTAATGTTTTCCCCACTCTTTCAGTCTCCCTCCGTGTATGGCGTGAAAGTCTGGTACCCAAACACCTGTCTACCTAGCACCTGTGACTTCCTTAGAAAAAGTCCTCCCAAATGAGTTGCAGTTGTAGCCAGTACATGTATCTGATTGGGGGACGTGTTCCCTCACATTCTCTCACTTAGTTAAAAAATGACAAAGATCTGAGTGAGCTGATTTCTGTCATTTCACTCCAGTAATAATCTCACCTACTCAACTAGTCTAATTAACATTTGAATACCCAACAAAATGTCATGGAGGGGAAGGCTTGATTTTCTGTAAGAATTAAGGTTTCTTGTATCTTCTCTTTGCTTTCAAAGACAGTAAAGAAGACTAAAATAAAATGTCATATAATAAAAAGTTTGCCATGCATCCAAAAACCTCGAAAGAAAAATAGGTGTGCCCTTATAATCAACATTCCTCTGAGCTTCCCCAGTGGCTCAGTGGTAAAGAACCCACCTGCAGTGCAGGAGACCCAGGAGATGCAGCTTCTGTCCCTGGGTTGGGAAGATCCCCTGGAAGAGGAAAAGGCAACATCCTCCAGTATTCTTGTCTGGGAAATCCCACTGACAGAGGAGCCTGGTGGCTATAGTCCAGGGACTGCAGCGAGTCGGACATGGCTGAGCAACTGAGCTCACGTACAACGAGATTATACACGCAGCCACCATCTCATCCAGCTGTCCCACTTCCCAGAAGCCATCTCATCCAGCAGTCCCACTTCCCAGAAGCCATTGCAAAGCTATCTGTAACAAACACACAAAAGTGCAAGCACCAAGATATACACTCAGGACATCCTGTAGTGACAACGTGCTGGAAATAACCTCCATGTCAACTGGAACTCTGAGTGAGTGAATAACCCATAGTGCATCCAGATGATGGAGATTTTGAAACTCACCAGCCTATATAATCATATGAGCGTGTATCATCTTATTTCTTGTAATCAATGTCTTTGTATGTACAATGCACATACATAGGATATATATATATCCTATATTCTATATTCCAACACACACATACATATATATGTATATATATATCTTATTATGTCTTGTAATCAATCTCTTTGTATGTACAAGGCACATAGGTTGGGCTAAGAGTACTTAACTTTTTGACCAACCTTATGAATTTATAGTCATATCTATACACATACACATTATACGTATACTGTACCCATGGGGTAGGGCCTCCCTGGTAGCTCGGTTGGTAAAGAATCCGCCTGCAGTGCAGGAAAACCCAGTTCGATTCCAGGGTCGGGATGATCTGCTGAAGAAGGGACAGGCTCTCTGCTCCAGTTTTCTTGGGCTTCCCTAGTGGTTCAGCTGGTGAAAAATCTGCCTGCAATGAGGGAGACCTGGATTCGATCCCTGATTGAGAAGATCCCCTGGAGAAGGGAAAGGCTACCCACTCCAGTATTCTGGCCTGGAGAATTCCATGGACTGTATAGTCCACGAGGTCACAAAGAGTTGGACACGACTGAGCGCCTTCACTTTCACCCACAGGGTATTCTGTTGTGCTTAAGAATACTGACTAAGACAAACTGTATAGGATTCCTTGTTGTTCAGCTGCTAGGTCATGTCCGATTCTTTGTGACTCCATGGACTGCAGCACAGCAGGCTTCCCTGTCCTTCACCGTCTCCATGATCTCCACCATCTCCACCATCACCACCACCATCTCACATGATCTTGCTCAAACTCTCGCCCATCGAGTCAGTGATGCCAGCCAGCCACCTCATCCTCTGTCGCCTGCTCCTCCTCCTGCCTTCAATCTTTCCCGGCATCAGAGTCTTTTCTAATGAGTCAGTTCTTCGCATCAGGTGGCCACAGTATTGGAGCTTCAGCTTCAGCATCAGTCCTTCCAGTGGATATTCATGGTTAACCTTTTTAAGCAAAAGTAGTATCTCCATGAGTCTCATGGTATGGAAAATAGTGTTTCAGAATTCCTGCCATTCTTGCTATCCAGGTCAGAGCTCAGCAGCCCACTCCTGCCAGCAATGGCCATTTCTAGAATCCGACACGACCACCCTCAAGAATGCTCACAGCTCTCCCGGGGCTACAGGAAGAGTCGGTCCACTCACTCACCCGGATTGTCTCCATCCGAGTCCTCGTGGTTGGCTGTTAAAACATTCACTGCCCGCGCACTGGCAGAGATTTTGTTTCCCCAAGTCGGACCCAGCTTCATAAATATCTGTACGCAGCTCTGCTCTTAAAAATAGCTAAGTAGCATCCCGCAAACAGTGCATGCTTCCTGTTGAACCAGACGGCGGAACCTGCAGTGTGCCCGGCCAAGGTGGTGGGTCCACACGGACTCTGCAGCTCCGCCACCGCTGATGCCAGAGGATCTGGCAGGGCACGGGGCATAAAATGTAGTCTAGACCTGGTCAAGCCTGCAGCTCCTCCAGGAAACCGAGCTCGAAGGAAGGAATTTGGGCTTTTATTTTTCCCTAGTGGGAAAATACTTAGAGATCATTCATCTGATACCAGATGATTACGTGTAAAAAAATAATGTTCTTGTTTTCCTTCTTTGGACTCCGAGCATCATTTCTCGCTTTGGAACCCCCTGTTCAGCTTTATTTTTCTAAGAGCATTCGTTCACCAAGCATTGGGCAGCCCCTGCGTGCCCGCACTGTGTAAGCTCCTTTCTCGTCACCTCCGAGTTCATGTTGGTCTGCATCTTGTCTGCCATCTCCTCCTGCTGACGGTCTAAACTACATCCTCTGGGCACTTGACTATCACCTTACTCATCGCCTTTGCTTTGCTGCGGCCTGAGGATGTGTCTCCTTTTCTCTCTCTGGTCCAAAGGCGCTTGACCTCATGTGGCAACTATTTGCCGTGCCTAATGATGGGCTGGGGAGGAAGGGGTGGGTTCACTTTCCTAGCGGTCAGCGACGGGAAGCAGTTACCTCCACCAACGTCGGCTGGCTCTTCCCCTCAGTCTTGATATTTTTTTAAGTATATGGCAGCATGGAAAGGTCTGTGCCTTTGCTGACTTTTTTTTTTTTTTCTTTCAAGTAAATGAGAGGGATTCTTAATGAATTCCTCCCATTTTTCTCCATTTGTCTTGCAGATGAGATGTAGAGCCCCTGCTTCCCTTGGTCATCTGCTGGAGGAAAGTCTTTCCGTTGCCTTTGGATTTGTGGCTAGTCAGAAGGTCAGAAGATGAGATAATGTCATTTATTTAAGTGCTCGTCTGACAGGCACAGCTTGGGACATAATGGACGACATGTTTTCCATGAATAAAATACATTTTTCATACACTCATTGTGTCCCTGAAGCTGAGCAGTTCAGATGCTGTTCGATACAGAAAAAGTTTTTCTAAATTAATCAGTGGTCCACGCTCGTGCCAAAGTCTAGCAGCAGCAGAGTCATTTTAGGACAGGGGTTGGCAAACCTTTGCTGTAAAGGGCCAGATAGTAAATATTTTCCGCTTTGGTCGGCCATACAGCCTCTGTTGCAAATCCTTGGCTCTGCAGGCATGAGAGCAGGCACAGACGATGCACAGGAGTGGCTGTGTGCTAATAAAACTTTATTTGCCAAACAGGTGCCTCCTGTCTTAGGACAATACATTTAAAGCAATAAAATAAAAGCCGGAGATGTCCTGCAGTAACACATTTCTCAAAGGAACCAAAATAGAAACAATGTGCACTAAAGAAACTTGGAATGAACGCTAGACGTCCCCGGTGGCTCAGTGACAAAGAACCCACCTGCCAATGCAGGACAGGCAGGTTCGGTCCCTGGACTGGGAAGATTCCCTGGGCGACGGAAATGGCAACCCACTTATTCTTGCCTGGAGAATTCCATGGACAGTGGAGCCTGGGAGGCTTTGGTCCATGGAGTTGCAAAAGAGTCAGACAGAACTTGGCAGCTAAACAACGACAAGAGAAAGAAGGCTAGAGAGGCGGATTCGGGGCTCCATCTCAGGCACACAGTTTCTGAGCCACTGGCAGACAGCACATGGACATTTGCGTATTCATCCCCAGAGGATTGTTTTGCACACCCTGACAGCGTGAGCTCTCCAGAGCCACGCACCTGTGCAGGTTAGGTGACCCAGGACGTAGCCAGCCTAGGACATCGCAGATCAAAGTGCAGTCAGGTTGCTAGGTTATCTTATCTTAATTCCAGATACAGTGAATCAGTTGGTTAAGAGAGTGGGTTTTTTTAATCAAGTAAGTATGGCTGCAGATTCAGGAGACACCACTAACTGGGCGAATTCTGACACACAATAATGTCAGTTTCTTTGTTGGTGAAGTTTAGGTCATACTTCTCATATAAGGTCACTGTGGAATAAATGAAGTACTCAGCATCTTTCTGGATGTTAGCAGTCACTCTATTTCCTTTTAAACTTTTCACTTTTTTTTATTAAAGAATAAACAGAGACATCACTTTGCCAACAAAGGTCCATATAGTCAAAGCTGTGGTTTTCCAGTAGTCCTGTGCACATGTGAGAACTGGACCATAAAGAAGGCTGAGCACCGAAGAACTGATGCTTTCAAATCTTGGTGCTGGAGAAGACTCTTGAGAGTCCCTTGGACTGCAAGGAGATCAAGCCAGTCAATCCTAAAGGAAATCAACCCTGAATATTCATTGGAAGGACTGATGCTGAAGCTCCAGATACTTTGGCCACATCATGTGAAGAGCCAACTCTTTGGAAAAGACCAAGTCAGGAGGAGAAGGGGGTGACAGAGGATGAGATAGCATCACCAACTCAATGGGCATGAATTTGAGCAAACTCTAGGAGACAGTGAAGGACAGGGAAGCCTGGAGTGCTGCGGTCCATGGGGCTGCAAAGAGTTGCGCATGACTTAGCAACTGAAGAACAATCGCCGATTAACAATGTTGTGATAGTTTCAGGTGTACAGCAAAAGGACCTCATCATCCATGTACATGACCCATTCGCCCCCAAACTCCCTTCCCATTCAAGCTGCCACACAACGTTGAGCAGTTTCCTGTGCTATAGCATAGGTCTTCGTTGGTTATCCATTTTAAATAAACACGTCCATTCCAAACTTCCCAACTATCCCTTCCCACATCCTTCCTCCCTCCCTAGCAACCGTAAGTTTGTTCTCTAAGTCTGTTTCTGTTTTGTAAGCAGATTCGTTTGTAGCGTTTCTTTCTACACTCTGCACGTAAGGGATGCCGTACAGTATTTCTCCATCTCTCTCTGACTTACTTCACTCAGGACGATAATCTCTAGGTCCATTCATGTTGCTCAGCACTCAGTTTGATAGATGTTCTGATGTCATTGTTAACCTACTGGATTCTGTGGCTAACAGAAGCCCATGCTGTTCAGAATCCCAGCGAAAGTCTGTGTTCATGATGGCGAGGGACGCTCAGAGTTCCGGCTTCTGGCCCACACAGCACCTTGGTGCCATCAGAATCAGCAGCCGTCTGCTCTGTGCTTCTCCAGGTTTCAGCCCAGGTGGAAGCCAGCAGATGAAGCCTGATCGCCCACCCCAGGCGTAGAAAGAAGCAAAGATGAGTAGTTTCACGGCCTCTGAGGAAGTGTCTGGTTACCTGCATTAGAACTAAAATCTTTGCTTCTAAGAGGATATGAACTAAAATCCTTTACTTCTAAGAGCATATGAATACATATTCATATATGAATCATTCACTAGAATAATAATGACATTGATGCGGTGTTATGTAACAAATGCGTCTTGTGTCTTGACTTCACGCTACAGCCCCATGCAGTGTGGACTTCCCAGGGTGGGAAAGGGAAGGTCAGAGAATTTATGGGCTTCTGCATGCAGAACTTCCTGCCTCAAACACCCTCTACGCCATCATTTTCAGCACTTCCCGTCCATAGCAACCAATCCCGAAGTTTGGAAACAATGACAACTACTTCCCTGCTCCCCAGCCCCCAGGATTCTGACTCGGTTGGTCTGGAGGGGGAGGTTGGTCTGGAGGCGTTTGCCTTTTCTAAAAGCACCCCTTTGACTCTGCCTACGAGGTTTCTGTCCTGTGTGAGGGTTAAGGACTACTGCGCTTTGCACTAGTTTGTGATTTAAATCCACATGTTTTCTTCTCGTAAGTGACCCCCTTCCCTTGTATGTGTCAATGTTATTAACTACAGTATCTCTAAACATCTCCAGTGCTGAGCTGAGAGCAAGCCAAGCTGCTAGGTTATTTAAAAACCTCCTCTTGACGTCAAGCATGGAAGATCAAATGCACTAAGTTTGCGGTCACTAGTAAGCGTTCCCAGTGTTTGTCTAGCTCCAAAAAAATCACTGTATTTGTTTTTTTGGCATCTAAAACCAGTCCATTCCACAAACCACGTTTGCTTCTGATCAAAGGCAATTTTAGGTCACTGACTGAGTGGGGCTGTCCAGCCAGCTGTGCCCAATCGGATGGTGTCATCCACCCTCAAGAAGGTGAACAAAATTAGACCACGTTAGGTGAATTCGTGTGGCTGAACTGATTAGGGACCTGGCCTTGGCATGCTTGGATTTTTCTGTGCTGCCTGAGCTTGCAGACTCTCAGAGGGCATGGGATACAGCAGAGAAACCTGGGAGCCAAAGGTCAGTGAGTGGCGGGACCCTTCCATGAAGTGCTGGTGCCACGGGCTAGGACCACCTGCAGGGGAAGTTTCTGGAGAAAGGGCTATGGGGACATGGTTTGGGACTTGACCTGGGGATCTAGCTAGGTTCAATTTTCCTTCTGTGTGAGTCCATCTGCTTGAACTTTTTAAAAGAACCTTAACCCAGAGAAGGGGCTTCCCTGGTGGCTCAGACAGTAAAGCATCTGCCTGCAATAGGGGAGACCTAGGTTTGATCCCTGGATTGAGAAGATCCCCTGGAGGAGGGCACGGCAACCCACTCCAGTAGTCTGGCCTGGAGAATCCCAAGGACAGAGGAGCCTGGTGGGCTCCAGTCCATGGGATCACAAAGAGTCAGACACGACTGAGCGACTAATACCACCACCAACCTGGAGAAAACGATGCCTGTCACTCAAGGTTGTGAACCTTTAGTTGTGAACCACGAAGAAGCACATGGTGGGAATTCAATAAGAAAGGTGACTTTTGATCACGCATATTGGTTTTTTCATCCTGTGAGCTCTGTATGTGATATGTGATAATTTACTGCCTCGGCAGTTGTGTTAAAAGGATTGATCTTTACTCATCAGCTTGCCTTGGCATTACCAATTCTTTTTGTCAACTAGAGAATACAAGTGTTGAGCAGTTTAAGAGGTGAACTGATGATGATATTTAGAGGAACTGGCTTGCTCTGTCATGTCTTCTTGGGTAGGTTTAGTTCAGAACTGGGTTGATAGTCTTCTGTTTTAAAATGGAATTACTGTGCTTTTCACAAGGTTGACATTTCTTTTCTCCTGTGCAATCATTTGCAGGTTTGTGGGGGAAATATATCTTGGTTATATATTGATAGACTTTTTAACCTGTAGTTTATTTATCATTAAGTATAACAAAATGTAGCTAATGTTAACAGTAGTTAACTGCTTGGTGAAGACCACCAAGCAGTCCAATGGTGGTGCATACACCTTGTATTGATTATTGAGACTCCTTCTTTATTTATTTTTATTTTTGGCCGTGCCAAGCCTCCACTGCTGCACGCAGGCTTTCTCTAGTTGCAGCGAGCAGGGGCTGCTCTCTAGTAGTGGCGCACTGTCTTCTCACTGTGATGGGCTTTTGTTGCAGAGCAGTGGCTCACGGCGTGCAGGCTCAGCAGTTGGGTGGGGTTCATGGGCTCAGCTGCTCTGGGGTTCCAGGTGAGATTTACCTGGACCAGGGATTGAATCCGTGTTCCCTCCATTGGCAGGTGGATTCTTAACCACTGGACCACTAGTGAGGTCTGACATTCCCTATTTTTATATAAGCATTAATGTGTGTGGATAACAGACTACAGGCTTCCCTTGTAGCTTAGTTGGTAAAGAATCCACTTACAATGCAGGAGACCCAGGTTCGATTCCTGGATTGGGAAGATATGCTGGAGAAGGAAATGGCAACCCACTCCAGTATTCTTGCCTGGAGAATCCCATGGGCTGTAGCCTGCCAGGCTCCTCTGTCCATGAGGTCCCAAGAGTCAGACACGACTTAGCAACTAAACCACAACCAACAGACTGCAGTTCCTCATTACGGATGAAACTGGACCAAGCAAGGTGATTGGGTCCTCTAAAGGGTGTGGTTTTGAGTCTACTGGGATAAAGCAGTCACACTAGTTTACCTGGGGGGAGGGGGTGAAGGGTCCATGGAGCTTCACGGGTTAGGGTTACTTGTGTATGAGGTGACTGCAGCTCTAGGTAAGAGTTTCTCAACCCGGATACAGTTGACTTTTGGGGCCGACACTCTGGACTCCCTGTCAGTGGTGAGGAGGACTGTGCTGTGTATCGTAGGGTTGTGAGCAGCATCCCTGGTCCCTCCCCGTTCAGTGCCTGGACCACCCCTTTCCAGCTATCTCTAGACGCAGCCTCACATCTCCTGGGAGGTAAAACTGCCTCCATTGAGAACCACTCTGCAATTGGAGGTGCTTCTCTGTCCCTGGAGAAGATGCTCTTATCTATGTCAAAGACTTTTTGGGCTTGGGGTGAGGTCATCCTCTTCCTGAATACATCCATAACCAGATGCAAGAGTTCAAGGTATGCTGAGTAGTTGTAGGTGCTTTTCAGAGACTCTGTGAAAACAGGGGTTTGATGCAAGATTAGAATCAGAAGTGAGAGGGCTAGTATGTTTCAGAAAAATGAATGTTCCTGGAGTGGGAGCAATGTGTATCAACAAGTGTCGGCGGTCCTGGGAGTGGCTCCTTGTCCACGGTCGCCGTGGTCCTCCCGGCTTCCCCCTCTGTGTCTCCGTGATGACTGAGTGCAGAAACTGCCCTTGGGCGTTTTGCTGAAGTCTCAAGGATGCATCTGCCACAAAGGGACAGGCTGCACCTGTCTTGCTCTTCGCTTCATATGGTGACTGGGAGCGAGCCTATCCTGGAGTAGAATTCAAGAAGTATTTGCTTTAAAAATGAGATTGGCATGCAGATAAATTACAGGGAAGACAAGTAGGTTGAGAGATCTGGGGAAAGCTTTTGCTCAGCCAGCACTTTGTGGACCAGTGGCTTTACCCTCCTCAGTCCCCAGTCTGAGATGCATAGTCGTGCTGTGTGATCCTGAAGAGCCCTTCCGGCTGTGAAATTTCACCACATTTCACCGCAAGGTCGCAGACAGTGCTCTGTGATTAATGCTATTAAAGGTCTTCAGAACTTGCGCTGTGAGCACCTCTGTGTAGGGCAACTGGCTGTGCTATTCAGGGTCTGTTCTGGTGAAGGGGATCAGAAAACTCTGGGACAGATTTACCCAAAGAACTGCTGCTGCAGGTGGACATGGAGTGCGGGACTTCTGAATTTTTCGGTGTTAGCTATCTCCTTCTCAAACAAGGAGGAAATACTGAAAGTCAAGTACAAAGAAGTGACTTAACTGAGAGATCATGGGGAATTGGGAGGGAATGATCACACTCCAGCTAAAGAAAATGTCCTGTTCATGTGCAGTCTAAACATTAGAGTTATTTCTTTGCAGGTGTTTGGAAAATAGGAAGTAGATACATTTTTGGTATTTTGTTGAAAGTATATCTTGTGGCAGGGATAGATCAGCCATCTTGCTGTTACAAGATGAAGTTCTGGGGATCTCATGCGTAGCGTGGTGACTATAGTTGACAGCGTTGCATTATGTAGTTGAAATTTGCTAAGGGAATAGAATGTAAATGTTCTCTCAAAAAAAAAGTAACTGTATTAGCTGATGTATGTGTTAATTAACTCAGTGAGGGACAGCCTTTCACAATGACTTCATATATCAAACCATCACGCTGTACGGTTTAGTATCTTACAATTTTATTTGTCAATTATTTCTGAAGAAAGTTGAGAGAGGAGAGAAGAGATGGCGCGAAAAGAGAAAGACCGGTCAGCCCTAACAGGCGTTACCTGACTCACACAAGAGCTGTTTCCTCAGGACAGCTTTGGAGTCACGGTGTCATGACACGGATGCCAGGTGAATAAAGAAGAGTGGATACGCATCTCAGAATGAAAGCAAGACAGATTACTTGCAAGGGAAGCCTTGTTACTACCCACCTAAACTTGTCAGTATAAGTGACCACAGTTTTACACCACTGAAACTAGGGGCGGGGGAGGTGGAATGCAAGCAGACTGCAAAATAAAATAAAAAGCTGCCTATAATTCCCGGGTGAATTCGGATGTGAATCCAGCTCGTTTTGAGCTGAGTACCCCTGCAGATTCAGCCTCGGTCATGTACGTAGATCGTGCCGCTGTAATTTATGGCTGAAGCAGATTTATTTGGCAATGCTAAGGGTTTCTCTTGGAAAGTTTGAAAAGGCAGAGGCTCTTGAAAGTCGTCACAAAGTTTAAATTAGGAACGGTTCGGCTGATGACAGGTACAGAAGATGTACTTATCCACAGGGGCTGCCGAGACCGTGGGAACAGGCAGGATGACCTGGATTGGCTCTTGCCATTACGTGTGTTCCAGCCACATAATGCTCTGGGAGAAGCCGAGGACCAAGTCATGAGGGTGGGGAGTGGGGTGATCAGGGAAAGTGAGTGGAATGGCACTGGGGAGCAAGAGGGCAGCACTCGGCCCAGATCAGGACTCCGGCACCAGGGTGCATTCGAGAATGATTGTGCAAAGAGACTCGTAACCGAGGCACAATGGTGTTCATGTGAAAATGAAAGCCCAGAGCTTCAGAAACTCCAGACACTAGGAAAATGGAGAAGAAAGACAATCCTATTTTAAACTTGATTGCCCACTTGTTTTCCTATGGTCCTGTCACTAATGCCAGAGTCTGTATAGTCAAAGCTGTGGTTTTTCCAGTAGCAATGTATGGATGTAAGAGTTGGACCATAAAGAAGGCTGAGTGCCACAGAATTGATGCTTTCAAATTATTGTGCTGGAAAAGACTCTTGAGAGTCCCTTGGACTTCAAGGGCATCAAGTCAGTTCATCTTAAAGAAAATCAACCCTGAATTCTCATTGGAAAGACTGAGGCTGAAGCTCTGATAGTTTGGCCCCCTGAAGTGAAGAGCCGACTCATTGGAAAAGACCCCGAAGCTGGGAAAGATTGAAGCCTTCCTCTCTGACTTCCGGTTACTACTTGGGGTCAGCTAAGAAGAATGTAGCTTCCCACCCACAAAAAGTGTTGGGCAAACCGATGTCATCATTTTTCATAAACTCATCAGAGAGCAGGGATTTCAGGGCTACAGGCGAGCCCCAAGTCTAAGGACGGAAAGACCCCTGCAGGCAACGCTTGCTTACCCAGAGCATGACCGTGGGCACAGGCTGAGGACGCAGCGAGCATTGTTCGTGCAATTGGGGGTCAGGTGGCACTGCTGATAGAGAACCCCCCCTGCCGCTGCAGGACACGTAAGAGAGGGGGGCGTGATTCTGGGATCAGGACACGCCCCTGAAGCATGAAACGGCAGCCCACTCCACTGTTCTTGCCTGGAAAATCCCATGGACAGAGGAACCTGGCGGGCTACAGTCCGTGGTATCACAAAGAGTCAGACACGACTGAAGCAACTTAGCATACATCCGTGCACAGGCTGAAGAGATTGTGGAAGTTTGAGGGGCAGCCAATATGGGAAGAGTTTACTCCCACTGGTAGGCTCTGGACTGCTCTGAATGCTTACAAAAAATATGGGCAAGGGTCCTGCGGAGGCATCCGTAATCATGCAGGGTGGGAGAGGGGGAGTGGGCTGTGGTCACCGTTTGGGGAGCGTGAGCCCCACTTCACCTGCACAGTGAGAACCGTGCACCCTGAGAGTCAGGACTGGGGAGGAGCTTTCTGGCTTTTAGGTCACTGCTCAAAATTCTTTGCAGCTGGGGGAAAGCAAGTGACAACAAAACTCCTCTAAGCCCAGGAGAGGGACAGGCATATAAATTGGGAAAAAGGGCTGGGGGCAGGGCAGGAGCTCAGAGGGTCAGACCCCGAGGCCCGGGAACGCAGAGCGTGTCTACGCCCGAGGTTTATCCAGAACAACAAGAGTGCCCCCTCCCACCCTGAGCAGTAGGTTCAGCACTGAATAATGAGTACAGTGGGGAACTGCAGGAGAAAGAGCCTCCTGACACACAGTGTCAAGAGGAGGCTTAAAGCTGGGAGTGGAGCAGAGACTGAGGGGCAGAAAACCTCCGGGAGACCAGGCACCGCCCTCGGCACAAAAGGAAGCTGAAGCTCGGGGTGCGCTCGGTAATATGGCAAGCCCGCCTCAACTCTCACCCGTGACTGACTCAAACCCCACACCAGAGACTCAGCAGAAAGAAACATGAGCCCATTTCCAGGCATAAAAGTCTGTTTACCTCGATCTTTGCACTCCTACACAAAATGTGTGGCTTTCAAGAAAAAATTACAAGGCATACTAAAAGAAATCAAACAAACCCCACACAACACACTGCCAAGACACAACACAAAGAACAGAACCAGACTCAGATATGACACAGATGTTGGAACTTATCAGTGCAATTTAATGTGACTATGAAAAGTTATGAAAAGGAGGGTAAGTATAAGTATTCAGTATCAGTTCGGTTGCTCAGTTGTGTCCAACTATTTGTGACCCCATGGACTGCAGTAGGCCAGGCCTCCCTGTCCATCACCAACTCCTAGAGCTTGCTCAAACTCATGTCCACCGAGTTGGTGATTCCATCCAACCATCTCATCCTCTGTCTTCCCTTCTTCTCCTGCCTTCCATTTTTTCCCAGCATCAGGGTCTTTTCCAATGAGTCAGTTCTTCACATCAGGTGGCCAAAGTATTGGCATTTCAGCTTCCACATCAGTCCTTCCAATGATTATTCAGGACTGATTTCCTTTAGGATTGACTAGTTTGATCTCCTTGCAGTTCAAGGGACTCTCAAGAGTCTTATTCAACACCACAGTTCAAAAACATCAATTCTTTGGTGCTCAGCTTTCTTGATAGCCCAACTCTCACATCCATACATGTGACTACTGGAAAAGTACAAGTATTAGGTGGATAGTTTCAGAAAAAAGATGAAAATAAAAAAACAAATAGAAATACTAGAAAGATATAACACAGGGATAACAATGAAAAATGTCATAGGTAAATAGATGGACATTCTGTTTATCTATTGTACCTACATCCATATCTGCATTTATATCTTTATATATATATATATATATATATATGTCTATCTGCATCTTTATCTATAAAACCCTTGTCCAGTATTCATTACTGTGTCTATATAAACATTTGTAAGCCAGAGGAGCAGAAGTGTTATAATAAGAAATTATGAAAGAAATATCCTGATAAAAAGATCTGAGTTCAAATAATATACTTGCAGACCTCTCTGGCTAGCTTGTATTAGAAAAGAAAATCTCACTGAAACCAACGGAATAAACTGGCATTCAGTGTGTCAGTGAGTGATTATCAGAAACATATTTTTCTAGCTTAACAATTACATCAGACATATATTTATTGAGAGTCAGCTGCATTGCTGGCAATGAGGAGGTAAAGAAAGTTAGCAAGTCCTACTTCTTCTAGGTCTCCTTTGCCAATTTAAGGTCATAGGCTACCTCCAGTGAATAGGGATGTCAGTTAGCACGCGTCTTCATTCTAAGGACTTAGAGATTAGAAGTTATTTGGTTTTGTTTACTTAGAGACACACCTTTAGACATCACTTTGCCAATAAAGGTCCATACAGTCAAAACTATGGTTTTTTCCCGTAGTCATGTATGGCTGTCAAGAGTTGGACCATAAGGAAGGCTGAGCACCGAAGAATTGATGCTTTTGAATTGTGGTGTGGAGAAGACTCTTGAGAGTCCCTGGGACTGCAAGATCAAGCCAGTTAATCCTGAAGGAAATCAACCCTGATTATTCACTGGAAGGACTGATGCTGAAGCTGAAGTTCCAATCCTTTGGCCACCTGATGTGACCAGCCGACTCATTGGAAAAGACCCTGATGCTGGGAAAGATTGAGGGCAGGAGGAGAAGGGGATGACAGAGGATGAGATGGTTGGGTGGCATCACCAACTCAATGGACATGAGTTTGAGTGAGCTCTGGGAGACAGTGAAGGACAGGGAAGCCTGGCATGCTGCAGTCCATGGGGTCACAAAGAGCAGGATATGACTTAGCAACTGAACAGCAACATGAAAGTCATAATTTTTCCCTTTTGAAAATTATGCTGTAACAGACTTGAGCTCAGGTCTTCTGTTTCCAATCCCAGGGCTAATTAACTATTGGAATTCAAAGGACTTAAACAGATCTTGCTTCTGTCAACTGTCAGCTCCGCAAGAGACCACCCAAAGCTCATAGATGAGATATATTGCAGGACGGACAAACACTGCTCCGCTGGCAAAAAAGTATGTGCACACACGCACGGCTTGGAAAGAGAGAAAATGATCTTTATTCACAGATGACGTGATTGCTTAAGTAGATAATCCCTCACAGATAAGGAATTTGCCTTAATGAGCCATTTTAGCACGATCTCTGAATACAACAAAGAGAAGATAGAAAAAAGATACCATTTGCAGCTTACTCAAAACATGTAAAATACTTGGGAATAAATGTGATGATAGATCTACAAAATAGCTACAAAGAAAACTGTAAAGCCTTAGTGAGAGACATAAGACTTAACGAAATATATGCATTTAGAAGGCCCCAATGGTTTGCAGATTAGTTTATCCCCAGTCGACCATTAGATTGAGTAGAATTCTGGGCGGTGTTGCTGGAAACGAGAAAGCTGACTCCAGAACCCATTTGGAAACACAAAGGACCAAAATTAGCCAAGCAAAATCTTGGAAAACAGCCAGGTTGGGAGATGCCGAGTCCCAGGTGATATTTAGGAAAGTGTAGCTCTGGAAGTGTGGTGTTGGCATAAAGTAGACAGAAGCAGTTTATAACAAAATGACACGCAGCAGAATACTGAGCGGTGGGCTTCTCAGGCGGTGGAGCCAAGTCAGCTTGGTATCTCTAAGGAGCCAAACACACCTTTCCTCTGTCCGCTGTCAACTCCTGAAGAGGCCACCTCCAAACTTGTTGATTACAGAAACTGAATTTGTTAGATGTACATTTTGATGTAAGTCAAAGTAAGCTATTTGGAGCTTGGAGATTTGGACTGACGTGGCTAAAGGTAAATCTTTCAAGGCTGGGAACTGCATAAGATTAGAAAAATACATGACATCATCGTTCAGGATGGGTGGACAGTCAGGAAGCAAGGCTAGGTGAGCACACAGACTTTTGGTAAGTCAACCGCTTGCTCAGATAGGAAAGCCATTATCCTGACAGGAGACAGTTTCCTAGATAAATAAAATTTGCCTGGAGAAGCTGATCTGAAGGACTTTCCTGGAACAAACAGTTGTCTTGCCCCAGATAGCCTCATTTCTCGGCCCTGCTTATTAACTACGTGGTTGCCATTTTTGCGAATTCCAGCCCCTTCCTCATGACTTACAATGGAACAACAACAATGAAATAATATGAAAAGCAGCGTGGACAAAGATCAGCCTGAAGGGATTACCATTCACAGTAACAAAGCCAAGTGAAGAAGGAGAATGTTAGTCTGGAGTGCGTACAGCTTGTTCACCTGTCCTTCGAGCTGTCCGCCGGGGAATTTTTCTTGGTGTCCAGCTGAAACCCTTCATCCCACCGCATTCAACAAGCGTTTACAGCTGGATGGGTGCTAACTGCCTTCCCTCGGGGCCAGACTGAGATCTTAATGGGCAGGCCAGGCCCTGTTTTCTTTCCTTCTTCGGCTCAGCCAGAATGAAAGAGCATATGTGGTGAGGCTGACGGTCAGGAATAGGATACTTGCAGTTCTTGCAGGATTCTTCACTCCAGGAAGCCTAAACTCATCCCGCTTCCCCCTGACTGCACATGTGCAGTGGAACATTTGCTGCAAGGTGACTCCGACATGGGTTTCAGCTGACATCCTTTCTGCTAGTTCCAGAAATACAAATTAGCCCGTTGCTGGCAGAGGATTAGGGACTCTGCTCTTTTAAGCAGTCTTTCATTCTGCAGTTTTATTTTCCATTCACCTTGCCAAGAGAGTATCTTTTTCCAGAAGTTTCTCCTCTGCTCTCCCTGCCCTCCTCTTCTTTCATTTTAGTTTCCTCCCCCCCTTTCTGGATCCAACCGTATCTTTACTAGAACCTCTTGCTGTTTCTTAGTCTTGTATATTCTTACGCTGTTGATCTCTTTCATCTCTACACTTTCACCTCTGATTTTAAAGTCCGTGGCCAGCAGCCACAATGTTTATAAATTAAGCACTACCCAGGAGATGGGTGAATGACTTGCTTTGCTCCATCACATTCCACTGAACATTTAGATTTTCTTGAATCTCGTAAATTGGAGATGTAGACTCTCGGACTAACTCTTGTTCATTAGCTATTGATTGTTTAGACCCTCTTCCTAACGAGAGTTTTGTGTTCCCTTACCTCTGAGAACTATGAATAAGAGGAGACAACCGCCTCCTGCAGCTCTCTCTCTCTTCAATTCAGCGCCTCCAAGATCATGCTGTGTTCCATGCTCACGTTCAGGAGGCCTAACTCCGGGTACCGATCCCTTGCCCAGTACTCCGTGGGTCTAGAAGAAGCTCGCTCTGGCTTTAGTAGCAGCAGCAGGAGGAAAACCCAGGGCCAGTTAGAGCGTCACCCCACACCCCCGTTCCCTTCTCCTGGGTCTGCCACACAAGCTCGTGATGTATCTTGTTTACAACTTTCGAACTTTGGCTGGCTCTTCACTCTCAAAGGTCTTGCCGCTTCCCACAGGAAGAGTGACTGCATAGCCCCAGGGTCAGTGGTTACCCTGCGCTGTTTGGACATTTCCAAGGAGGGCGGCTGGGACAGCGGTTTGAGCCCTATGGAAACCCTGCCTGGTGACCTGGAACCCAGGGATTAGTCGAGAATTTTTGTGGCGTTAGTTCACGCCTCTCTAGTTTACATGTTTTTAAGAAACACTTCTTTTGTCTGGTTTTCTATGAGGTGGAGATATCCATGACTTACCACAAAGGCATGTTGTTGTTTGGTCTTTCCTTTATTTTTCGTTTCCTTATTTATGCATCTTTATTGAAGTAGAGCTGATTTGCGGTAGCGCCAGTTCCTGTTACACAGCAAAGTGATTTGGTCATGCGCACACACACTTCTTTTTTAACGTTCTTTTCCGTGACGGCTTATCATCGGATGTACCTTTAAATTGGAGCGTGTAATTGCTTAACAGTGTTGTGTCTGTTTCTGCTGTACACGACACGATTCAGCTATCTGCAGACAGTATCTTCTCCCTCTTAACCCTCCCCCCGGCCCCGCCCATCCCTCTAGGGCATCACAGAGCCCTGGGCTGAGCCCTCTGTGCTGCACAGCAGCTTCCCACTAGCTCTCCGTTTCCCCCACTGTGGTGCATGTATGTAAACTCTGTGTGCATGCTAAGTCGCTTCAGTCATGTCTGACTTTTTGTGACCCCACGGACTGTAGCCCTCCAGACTCCTCTATCCCTGGGGTTCTCCAGGCAAGAACACTGGTGTGGGTCGCCGTGCCCTCCTCCGGGGGGGGCGGGGTCTTCCCGGCCCAGGGACGGAACCCCTGCCTCCTGCGTCTCCTGCATCAGCGGGCGGGTTCTTCCCCACCGGCCACCTGGGAAGCCCCCTGTCAGTGCTGCTCTCTCTCAATACAGTGTCCACGGTGTGCGCGCTTCCTGAGCGCTGAATCGGCGTCTTTATGGAGGGATGGACAAGCTCAGTCTCATTCCTCTGGCAGAGCTTGTGTTCATCAGGGGACGCAGAGGTAAAGAATCATCCTGCCCACGCAGGAGACCCAGGAGACTCAGTTCAATCCCTGGGTTGGGAAGATCCCCCGGAGGAGGAAATGGCAACCCACTCCAGCATTCTTGCCTGGAGAATCCCCACGGGCAGAGGAGCCTGGCGGGCTACAGTCCGTGGTCACAAAGAGTCAGACTCGACCAAACCACTGAACACACGTGCCCACAACTGTTAGAAGAGAGCAGGCTTTCTCAGGAGAAAGGTCTCTCAAATGAATGACATTTAACAATTTTATGTTTGTCCTGTTTTATTTGTACTACCACTTGAACCTATTCTCAGTTATAAAGAGAATAAAATAAGGGCTGACTCTGGGCCTTCCTTGCTGGAGCTAGAGGTTATGGAGTTATCAATATTTGTTTTTAATTTGAATGGATCAGGGGCCTAGAAATCCAGAGAACTGTGATTTCAAATCTTTGTATCTATTTGTTTGGTAAAGGGAGTTTATTCACTGGGGTTGGGGACCTTAGCTGAGGCCATGACACTAAGTGTAATAAGATCATCTGGGTTTCATGACACTAAGTATAACAATATCATCTGGGTTCCAAGCCATAAAAGTGAGTTGTGGGAAAGAGGCAGTTGCAGTCATTTTTTCTATGTGGGTTCTGTCCCTAGAATACAAAGAAGGAAGAGAAGAAGCAGAAAGGGGAGGAAGAGGAAAATTCTATATCTTATTTGCTGTGCTATAGTGAAATATTACTAATATACAATAATCATCTAGGATCTTACTCCCCTGAGTTGCTTTGAGAAAACTCCAATATAAATAATCATAAAGCCTTTCTCCAAGAGTAAAAATGATTTGAAGCTTAAGTACAATAAGTGGGTTAAAAGTACTCAGTTCTCTTGAAGGCCTCTGCTTAGAGAAGAAAACAAATGAAAATAGCAGCCGGGATTCAGCATGGATAACGTGATGAATTTGTGCATGACCAGTCTGTGGATCTTGTAATTTTTCTAGCTCTCATCTTCCACTTGTGGAGGCCTAGGAACATATACATACTTGTCATTCTGATTAAGCTTTTGCTTTTGATGTGCTCAAGATTCCATGAGAGTTGTAGCTTTCGTATGGTGTTATGATGATATTTCACGTCTAGTCCTTTGTGCGTGCCGAGTTCCTTCAGTCGTGTCCAGCTCTTTGCGACCCCGCGGACTCTAGCCCACCAGACTCATCCGTCCAAGGGGTTCTTGAAGCAAGAATACTGGAGTTGGTTGCCTTTGACCTCTACAAAGGCAACCTAAACACATTTCTACCTAGTACATCATTTGTACCTCAAAGCTATCAGGAGGGTAGGTAAAAGAAATCCAATTATCTATGTTTTATGAGTAGAAGCAAAGTTTCAAGATACTGTGACTTCTTTAACTTCAAGATCACACATCTATAAATCATGGGCTGCATGTTAGAATTTTTGTGCCTTTCTAGTATAGCTTGTTCCAGTATTATTAACTTTAAAAGTTTCAAGGAAAATTTTTAAAAATTCCACTTACTTTTTTTCAATACCATTCTTCCCTCCTCCCAAATTAAAAAAAAAGGAGGGGGGATTCTCTTTAACCTGTTGCTCATCAAATTCATTTTGTGGAACTAACCAAGAGGGGAAAAAAAAATTGGAAGAAAAAAATAGCAAAATGTCACCCTCTTTAACTGCACTGATTTAAGACATAACAAGGGAAATGGAAAAAATTGGGCTATCCTGACAGATAATTTTGTTTGCCAAACTACAGGCAGATCAGGATTTAAGAAGCTTAGTCTTAAACTCCTGGAAAATAAGAGAATTATTCCAACTGGAAATTTTGTGAAAAAAAAAAAAAAAGACTTTCAAAAGTAGGACACTGCAGATCAGTGATAGGTACCAATGCAAAAGGAAATAAAGAGAGTGTAATTCATCAGACTCTAGGTGCACTTACTCACATGTCTAGAGGCATTCTATATGTGTTGGTAAACATCTTTATTGCCAATGGTGCAACAACGTTATGTACTCTCAACCATTTCAAATGATCTCTTCCAATTTAAGACCATTAAAACCCACTGAAATCCATGGGGCTATAGTATAAACAGAGATATATAAACATGCATGCATTAAATGTCTTCAACAGCGACCAAAATGTTAAATCGATTTTATGAGAATTTGGTTTTCCAGTCACTGAGTGGCTGTAAATGTTAAATGTTTTTACAGGTTGTTGCTTCCCCAGCTGCTGAACGGCCTTAAATGTTATCACACACACACAGACACACACACATGCACACACACACACACACACACGCATTCTCCCTTTTCCAGCTGTTAAGCCTCTCTGTACATTTTTATGAAGTTTTTCCTCATTCTTCCACTTGCTAAATCTATTTATATTTTACTCACAAAAGCAAGTGCAAAGTTGTCTTGGCATCGCCCAGCTTTTATTTTTATTGTATTTTTTTAAGTACAAATAAAAATTCCATCCCCTTTTCAGCGCTTTCCAGAAAGTAGGGGCTTGAGTTATAATGAATCCAAGATGAACATTACGCGTTCATCTCAGAATTTAGATACCACAAAAGCACTCTCGTTGCGGTATGCTCAGTGGAAACACTGTTCTTGTGGTATTTCCATTGGAAATATTGTACTTGTGGTATTTTTCAATGGAAAAACTATTACTGTGGCATGACTGAGCACTGCAGGAAATGCTGGCTGGAGTCTTGCAGCAAGTGGCCAAGAGACAGAGATGCTGAACAAGAGAGTTACATTAAGGCACACCAGACACGAGCCAGGGGTTAAAAAAAGGGACGGTGCGGAGGATGTTTTCTTTGAGAATCCAAGATGAAGTCCCTGTCCTATTATAAATGAGCAAAGAAGGAAATCCTTTCATGTGCAGCAGAAGCTTCATAAAAAATAAACCAAGATAAAAGTGGGGGTTTGAAGTAAGAGTCACACATGGTAGTGGAATGAAAATAACACAAAATAAACTTGTGAGACGGGGGTGAGCCATGGGGGTGGGGGATGTGCTTAGAGGTGAATCTGGGTGTCTGTTCACAAGCCCCTGAAATAAGTGTGCAAGGAAGGAGACAAGAGGCAGATATTCAAAGAAAAAGACCCAAGGGAGAATTTGCTGAAGAGCTTTTCTCCATTCAGGCTAGAGGCTGCACTGCTGTGCTGAACTCAACCGGCTGAAATAATCGCCTGCTTCCCAAGCTTGTCTGGGTCTGACATGGGCTTGGGTGCTTGCCTTGGTGACCAGCACTCCTCAGCAAGACTCTTTGCTTCTGTGGGGCAGAGGCCCGACCATCTCTCACTCACGCCTGGCATTTTCTCACGCTTGTTTCCTGCCAGGGCCCCCTCCTTCCTGGGAGACCCTGCACAGATCCCAGTTTCTCCTGGGCTTTGAGCCAAGGTCAACGTCCAGCTCATCGAATGAAGCCCTTCTGACTTCACCAGCCTCTGTGGATAAACCACTCTTTCAAACGTTAACTTGGTGGCATTCCTCTGCATGTCAGCATTTAACGGTGTTCTTATGATCCACTGCCTTCCCAGAAATGTGGGGGCAGGCCCCAAAGTTGTTTTGTTTGTTTGTTTCTGTTTTAAATCTGAAATATTCTGAAAGCATTTTTTTTGGAGAAGAATTGCGTTACAATGCTGTGCTGGCTTCTGCCGCACGACCGTGCGAATCGGCCGTTTGCACAGATATCCCCGCCCCCGGGAGCCTCCCTGCCACGCCCCATCCCACCCTCATCCCAGAGCCTCGAGCCGAGCTCCCTGTGCTGCGTGGCAGCTCGCCCCTAGGTCTCTGTGTTACCCATGATAGCGTATATATGTCAATGCTGGGACTTCCCTGCTAACTCAGCTGGTAAAGAACACCCCCCACCCCCACCCCCCCACCCTCCACAATGTGGGAGACCTGGGTTCGATCCCTGGGTTGGGAAGATCCCCTGGAGAAGGGAAAGGCTACCCACTCCAGTATTCTGGCCTGGAGAATTCCATGTATAGTCTATGGGGTGGCAAAGAGTTTTTATTTCTTTGTGCCCTACAGTACCTAGCACGAGATTAAGTGCCAAGTAAGGGCTTCTTTCACTTAGCCTAATGAAAGGTTCACCCATGTTATAGCATGTAATGACGCTTAATTCCTTTTTTATTTATTTATATTCTGTTGTATGGATATACCACACTTAAGTATCCATTATTAGTTGGTGGACATTTGGGTTGTTTCCACTTTTTGGCAATTTTGAATAATATTGCTGTGAACTTTTGAGGGACCTCCATACTGTTTTCCCAAATGGTTGTGCCATTTTCCATCCCCATCAGCAGTCTATGTGAAGGATACTGATTTCTTCGTGTCCTTCCCAACACTTGCCGTTATCTGTCTTTGATAGGACTATCCCAGTGGGTGTGGGGTAGTGTATTGTGGTTTTGATTTGCGTTTCCTTAGAGGCTAATATGGAGAAGGCAATGGCACCCCACTCCAGTACTCTTGCCTGGAAAATCCCATGGACGGAGGAGCCTGGTCGGCTGTAGTCCATGGGGTCGCTAAGAGTCGGACACGACTGAGCGACTTCACTTTCACTTTTCACTTTTGATGCGTTGGAGAAACAAATGGCAACCCACTCCAGTGTTCTTGCCTGTAGAATCCCAGGGACAGGGGACCCTGCTGGGCTGCCGTCTATGGGGTCACACAGAGTCGGACACGACTGAAGCGACTTAGCAGCAGCAGCAAGGGCTTCTTAGTTGGCAGTTGCTTGACTGACTGAAGCTAAGCAAACAGGATCTGTCATTTCTCTGAAGCCTCATGGGATAATTATTTTAGCTGCTATAATAGAGGAGCCCCCAGATTGTAGAGCCTCACACGACAAAAGCTGCTTTCTCATTCACATCCCATTTATTTCCATGTGAACTGTTCTGGTGGAGTGGCTCTTCTGTAAGCACTGGCTTATGTATAAATCGTGAGAGAGAGGGCGTGCCTGGAAGGCCGGGGACAGAGTAACTCATTCTGCCTGAATCCCACACACACAAAAAGGTGCACACAGTAGGTGCGATTTGGCCTGGATCCTAAGGCAATAGGGTGTAAATTCAGGAGCACAGACTTCGCTGTGGGACACAAATGTCTGTCATTTGTTTAGCAAAATAAATTTGGGTGTTTTTTTGTTTTGTTTTGTTTTGTTTTTAGTGCAGTGGTTAAGGGTACAAACTCTGGAGTCCGATCACTAGGGTTTGAATCCTGGTTCCATCACTCATTATACAACCTGGGGAAGTTTATGTAACTCCTCTGTCCCTTATTTCTTCGATTATAAAGTAAGGATAAAAATAAATAGACCCTACCCTGTGGGTTTGGTGAGAAGACCCACGAGTCAGCATGTGCCCAGAGCACTGCGTATTTGCGTTACTATCCATCAGCCTTGCTCTGCTCATTGTCAGTGAGGCGGGGAGAATCCGCCTTTAGGATGGGTCTGAGGAACAAAGTCAAGATGCTTGCACGGACCTCCCTGGTGCTCCAGCGGTTCAGACTTTGCCTTCCAGGGCGCAGGTTTGATCCTTGGCTGGGGAGGTGAGATCACACGTGCCTCTTGGCCGAAAAGCCAGAACGTAAAACAGAAGCAATGTTGTAACAGGTTCAATAAAGACTTAAAAAAAAAAAAAAAAGCCCTACATGCAAAAGGTCTAAGCAGTGGACTTCAGCTCAGAAACCTTGCTTGCTTATTGATTCACGGACTCAACCAAGAGACAGGACTGTAGGCTACCTCTATGAGGATTGCCTTTTCCTCTGTGCAGGAGACCTTTACCTTTATGTAGATGAACTGGACTCTACAGATTAGGGTCTGAGGGGCAAAGTCAACATAGATCACACATTAACTGCTTTCAAATTCTGTACTGAGTTTATTCTGCTTTTCCTTTACGTGAATCTCCATGATCCCACAGAACAGTTCAGATTAGAGGGTGCGAAGCAGTATACTGTGAATAAAAATATGTCTCCAATGTAATTAGCATCCTTTGCAATATTTGGCTAAATGACACGATGACACTTCAAAAACATACCTGCTCTGAGTGTACAGGTGCATTTGCTGTGCCTTTTCCAGAATTATTTTTAGCATCATTCCTTACATCCCACTTCATGTAAAATATATTTTTAGATGGCTTAAAATGATACATAAAACTAAGAGCAGCCGATGGGAAAGATAAAAGTGGCGATATGAGGAAAACTCAGAGGTTCCACAGAGGTATCAAATCTGTACTGTAGGTCAAACTACCACATGGCCAGAGAAGGGCCACAGAAATTGGCTCTGACCATCCTGTAGATCAAACCAAAAAGGGGAAGATGATCTGTTCTGATACGTACAGGGCCCATCAGATAGAAGCAAGCACGTCAACAGAACATTTTAAAATACTTTTATTCGTCTACTTATAGTTGGCTGGGCGGGCCTTCCATCGCTGCGCAGCTTTTCCCTGGCTGCAGTGAGCAGGGGCTCCTCTCTGGTTGGGGTGGGTGGGCTTCTTGTCGAGGTGGCATCTCCTGCTGCAGAGCCCAGGCTTCAGCGGTTTCCTCACGTGGGCTCAGGAGTTGCGACTCCAGGCTCTAGAGCACAGACTCGATAGTTGTGGCTCACGAGCTTAGTCGCCCTGCAGCGTGTGGCATCTTCCTGGACCAGGGACTGAACCTGCCTCTCCTGCATTGGCAGGCCGATTCTTTACTACTGGAGCACCAGGGAAGCCCCTCCAAAGAACACTTCTCGGCAGTCTTCTAAACACCGTCTGGTTCTCTGAACTCACAAACGTTGTTTCTAAGCTTCTTTTGTGTATGCACCTGCTTAACTTCTGTTTTATTATCTATATCCATTAAAATAGGCTTCTCTGCTGACTCAGATGGTCAAGCATCTGCCTGTAATGTGGAAAACCTGAGTTCAATCCCTGGGTTGGGAAGATCCCTTGGAGACAGGAATGGCCACCCACTCCAGTATTCTTGCCTGGGGAATCTCACGGACGGAGGAGCCTGGCGGATGGGTCGCAAAGAGCAGGACATGCCTGAGTGACTAAGTGTGCACACACACACATTACTAAACCATAGGCTCCCTGAAGACAGAGGCCTTCGTGTGCCCACTTTTGTATAACACTGTACCTCACACAACACAGGACCTTCATAAAATGTTTGCACGATGAATTAGTTAGTGAAGCTTTAAGATGTGTGTTCAAAGAAGGAAGCCTGTTTGAGTGGACTTATCACTTTCAAAGAAACTGGCCAGAAAGGCAAGCTAACTGGTGAACTGTGTTGGAAAAGGTGAAAGTTAGATGTGAATCTCCGTGTTGGCAGACAGAGAATCGCCATGGTGACTTATTTTCATATGATGAGATAAGATTGGCCAATACAAGATAATTCTAGCTAAGAAGGGAGAAATTATTGAATCCAAGTTCTTCATTCCAAAGATCAATCAGCATCTAAATCTCAATAAGACAGTAATCTAACTTCACAGGGTAAATGTTGTTCATTTGCTTTAAAACCAATATTCGTGACAACAAGCTCCCTCCATATGCTCTTGCTAAGTCCCTTCAGTCATGTCTGACTCATTGCAACCTCATGGACTGTAGCCCGCCAGGCTCCTCTGTCCATGGGTTTCTCTAGGCAAGAACACTGGAGTGGGTTGCCTTGCTCTCCTTCAGGGGATCTTCCCCATTATATGAAATGGTGAAATTTATGGCATGTTAATTTATCTCCATTAAAAAATAACGTGTTTTGAAAATTCATGTATCCAAACGCTCTTGTAAATTGTTCAGCTTAACTCTCTTCATATGTTTCAGAATCGTTTGTTCATTAGCCCTCCTTGTTTTCACACTTAGTTTGACTTAATATCTGATACCACATTTTCTGTCTTCTTCAGATTAGCAATCCTGCTTTTTGTAATCCTGGCTTTGATGGTGCTCTTTCTCCAGCGTTCCAGTTCCAATCTTGTTGTTAATTCTGATATAGAAGACTAACTCCCCATCCTAGCAGCTGAGATACTGGCCCCTGATGCTTTTCCTTACCAGACTCCAAGGTTGGCTGGGCAGGGTAATTGTGCAGAGAGATTTGATTGGAATTAGGTAAACTGGGCACTTTGCACAAGTTATATGCTTTAAAATTTTTTAAAATATTTATTTGGCTCTGCTTAGTCTTAGTTGCAGCTGTTGGGGTCTTCAGTCTTTGCTGTGGCTTGCAGGGTCTTGAGTTGTAGCATGTGGGATCTAGTTCCCCAACCAGGGATGAAGCCCCAACTTTCTGCCTTGGAAGGATGGAGTCTTAGCCACTGAACCACCAGGGAAGTCCCTATATATGCCCCTAAGGCTTAACCTGGGCTTCCCAGGTGCTAATGGTAAAGAACCTGCCTGCCAACGCAGGAGATGTAAGAGACCCAAATTCAATCCCTGGGTTGGGAAGATCCTCTGGAGGAGAGCTTGGCAACCCAGTCCAGTATCCTTGCCTGGAGAATCCCATGGACAGAGGACCCTGGTGGGCTATAGTTCACAGGATCCCAAAGAGTCAGACACGAATGAAGAGACTTAGCATCCGAAGCTTAACCTACAAGGAGGTGGGAGGAGGATTGAACAAGGGAAGAAGGAAAAGACGTGACCACGTGCAAGAATGGAGAGGAAGATGTAACTGATCCCACCTGGGATCCAGGCAGAGCAGCAGAAGCCAAGTTACATTTTTAGTACCAACCGGCACCACTTCTTGTCATCTAGTTTCTCAGAATTTCTACTGGAAGGTTATGTATTATGATAAAGCGTTGCATGGTACCTGGCATAAACACTTCATAAATTACAAGGATGGTGCTGGGACTCTGTGTTTTGTTTTTGCTTCTTGGAGACTCTTGCTTCCAAGCCGGTTCATGAATCATCATCGTTATCATCTATGAGAAGTGGGGACTAGCATCCTCATTTTATAAATAAGACCACTGAATGACTAGCAGGACCCCAGGACTTGCTCAAGGTCACACAGGTAATGTGCCCTTGGCCTTCTTCTTGGGCTGTGGTTTTGTGCTGAGACAGAGCAAATCCTGCTGGATCTGGATAGAAGCTGGGAGCTCACAGAGGGTGATAAAATCTAAGAGAAGCAAAAGGGAGATGAAAATTAAGAAGTGAAAGTGGAGGCAAGGTGGGTGCCAGGAAAATCGAGGTCAACTGAGGAAACCTCTGAAGAAATAAGGCGGATCCGGACGGGACCGAGACCTATCTTTAGCGATTTGAATTGGCAGGGCTGAACCTACAAATCAGCCCGGCAAGAATAAAGAAGGGCAGGGTGCCTTCGATGGATGCCAATGCCTTGGAGCTTGGATGGGAAAAGCTGAGACGCTCTGGGCGCCTAAACAACTGGAAGAAGGGGCCAAGTAGGGCAAATCTCACAGTAAAAGTGTTTGTGGAAATATGTTTTTTACCTCCTGCCGTGGTGAATTGTCTGGTAGCTTCATTGGGGGGCAAAAAGACATAGACCACTTGGAATCAAGCTCATTTGCAGGGTGAGGGCTCTTTAAATACTGGTAAATTCACTATCAAGGAAGGACAGTAGCTTGTAGGGAATGGTCATCAACCTTGATGACCCCCAAACAGCAAGCAGCTACTTTGTCCTAAAACCGGTCGTCCTTTCTCCTAAGTCCCAATATCACAAAGTCCTCTGAGAGGTGTCAGTTATTATATGCTATTGAACAACAACAGTTACATAATATTACAGATCATCTTTTTGTGTATTTATGATATCCCCTCTTTGCTGTTGTTCAGTCGCTAAGTCACGTTCGACTCTTTGCAAACCCATGGACTGTAGCCCGCCAGGCTCCTCTGTCCTTCACTATTTCCCAGAGTTTGCACAAACTCATGTCCATTGAATCGGTGATGCTATCTGACCATCTCATCCTCTACTACCCTCTTCTCCTTTTGTCTTCAATCCTTCCCAGCATCAGGGTCTTTTCTAATGAGTTGGCCCTTCGCATCAGGTGGCCAAAGCATTGGAGCTTCAGCATCAGTCCTTCCAAAGAATATTCAGGACTGATTTCCTTTAGGATGGACTGGTTTGATCTCCTTGCTCCCAGGGACTCTCAAGAGTTTTCTCCAACACCACACTGTGAAAGCTGTCTCCCCTACTAGATTATAAATTCTTGCCAAGATAGGTGTGGATATTAATGTTATTTTTTTTTTCCTATGGACGTTGCTTGTCCATTGGACCCATTTATCCAATCTTGATTGATCGACCTCTTGCATCAAGCATAGAAATGATTCATGCAGATGGGCCCTGTTTAAGCCCACGTGGCCAGTGCAGATGGGCAGATACTGAGATCGGAATTACAGCTCAGGATGTTGATCGAGGTGTCCTCTTGGGATCAGCACTCGAGGAGAATGAAGCAGGAAGCAGATGAGGCAGAGAAAGGTGCTGAGCTGCAGGGGGCCTGACGATGGCCCCGGGGACCCCAGAGCTAGAATGGTGCTTCGGGCTTGTCTCAGGCTGGGTTGATGCAGACAGGACCCTACTTCTCCACTGGTCAGCTGCCAGACATAGGAAAGTGTGGGCCCTGGGGGAGGCAGCTATTTGAAGGGGCTGACTTCTCAGGGGCTGAAGAGCAGGCGTTCTTCAGTGAAGGAGGTCTGTGCGCTGCTGCCCTGTGACCACCTGTGCTGGGGAACTCCAGACAAATGGAAGTGCTCCCTTTAAAGGTAGGGGTTATTTATTTCCTCTGCTTTGCAGTACATCTCTGAGGCCACAGACAAGGTTTCAGTGTCCTCCACTGTTACGTTCATCATTTCCTGGTTTTGCTCAGTTAAATTACATTTGTTATGGCAGTTTCAGAATTTGCTGTCAGCACCTAGAAAAGAAGCAAGTTTCTGAAAACTCAAACACTGCCTTTGCCACTGATGTTGGGACTCTTTCAGGCTTCCTTGCTGCCTCAGTGGTGAAGAATCCACCTGCCAATGCAGGAGACCCGGGTTCGATCCCTGGATCGAGAAGCCTCCCCTGGAGAAGGAGATGGCAACCCACTCCAGTATTCTTGCCTGGAGAATCCCAGGGACAGAGGAGCCTGGCGGGCTACAGTCCATGGGGCCACAAAAGATTTGGACACAACTGAGTGACTATGCAACTGGGCACCCAGGACACTTCCACACTAAGTCCTCAAGATGCTACATGGTCTAAGGAAACGCTGAGATGGGACTTAAACTAATTGCAGTTGTTCCCTTTTTCTAAGATAACTTCAGCCATCAGTACATTCTGAATTGAAAACACAAGTTTGGAACGGACATGTGCACACTGCTGTATTTAACGTGGATAGGGAAAAAGGACCTACTGTATAGCAGACGGAACTCTGCTTCATATAATGTAACAACCTCAATGGGAACAGAGTTTGAAGAAAGAAGAGATACATGTATGTGTATCACTGAAGTACTTTGCTGACACCTGAAACTAACTCAACGTCATTAATCAACTCAGCGTCATTAATCAACTCAGCTATACTCTAATGTAAAAGAAAAGGTTAAAAAAGAGATACTGAGGTAACTAACAACACTGTAAAGCAACTAAACTCCAATTTTAAAAGTGTCTTAAAAAAGAGAGGGGAGACGGAGAGACACAGTCTGCTGGCACCCTTTGCTCGGTTCTTCAGAGGAATCCCCTTCCCTTACAGATGCCGCTAAAGTGACAGCGCAAGCTGGGAAGTGAGCCGGATCCCCGGCGGCGCTGGTCGTAAGCAGGAGATGTGAGATACGCGGGTCCCATCCCTGGGTCGGGACGATCCCCTGGAGGAGGGCACCGCAGCCCTCTCCAGTATTCTCGCCTGGAGAATCCCATGGACAGAGGAGCCTGGTGGGCTATAGTCCACGGGATCGCAAAAGAGTTAGACATGAATGAAGCGCCTTAACGCACACACACACACACACACATACACACACACAGAACGGCTTGGACAGGAAAAGCTAGTGAAAGAAGAGCACGTGTCCCTGGTGTGCGCTTGGTGCTTCTCTGCGAACAGGTACTAGGGAAACGGCAGGGCTTCGCGCTCAAGGAGCAAACTGCAGCGCCAGAGCTTCCCCCGACCCGCGCGGAGAGACCGGCGGATCGCACACCTGCTCCTGCCCGGGAGCCTCTGCCAGGCCCGGCGGGCCGGCTGCAGGCTCTCAGCTCTTGGCCGCTGCTCCCAGCTCCACCCGTCCTCCGGGAAGGAGCCCCTCCCAAGGCAAGTTCAACTGGGTTCCTTGGCAGCCGAAGTCTACACGGACCCCGCAGGGAGTGGTGGAGAAAAGTGAGTTTGACATGCTTGGAAATATTTAGATCTGGGATGTAAACTGCAAGGAAAATATTTACTCTGTTTGTTTTCATACCGCAGAGATCTGGATCCAGAGAATCTTCAGAGAAGCCTGAACGGCTCCTGCCAAGACATCGATTTAACAATCTGGTCAGTGACACAGGGCATCCTGTTTGAGGAGTCTGAGTTTAAAGAGTGTGTTTCCAGGGTCCTGACGTGTCTGTCCCGTCGCTTTACAGGACTGTTTTCTTTAATCTGTGAATCTGGAGTTTGGCGTCCGCGTTTGGACAGAATCAAAATGCTTTCCTTTGATAGAAAGCAAGTGAGCAAGCACATCCTATGAGGCTGGAGAGCCTGCTCGCCAAGCCCAGGAAACGCAGAGCCACCTGACTCTTCTGAAGCCAGCTCTTCATAGGAGTCGTATGTGCTCGTGGCCCGTGGTGAAAGTCCCTTTGCATGTAGCGGCCTGGACTTCAGACACACTGCCGATGCCGCAGAGCCTGCTAATCGTACACTTGCTCAGTAGGTTTTAACCAGGAATTATGATAAAAGAGTGGAGAAGGAAATGGCAACCCACTCCAGTACTCTTGCCTGGAGAATCCCATGGAGGGAGGAGCCTGGTAGGCTACAGTCCATGGGGTCGCAAAGAGTCGGACACGACTGAGCGACTTCACTTTCACTTTCATGATAAAAGAGGGCTTCCCAGGTGGCGCTAGTGGTAAAGAACCTGCCTGCCAGTGCGTGAGATGCAAGAGAGGTGGGTTCAACCCCTGGGTGGGGAAGATCGCCTGGAGGAGGGCCTGGCACTCTAGTATTCTCGCCTGGAGAATCCCATGGACAGAGGAGCCTGGTGGGCTACAGTCCACAGGGTCGCAAAGAGTCAGACATGACTGAAGTGACTTAGCTCACTATGATAAAAGAGAAGACTTTGTAGACGTGATTGGAAAGCTTGCCTGATCCGAGGTTTTGTCTTCCGTGGAGAGATTTCATCTTGCAGGACCCAACCTGACTTTGCTAGCGTTTTCAGGTCACGTTAGTTGACAGCAGAATGGGGAAGTTGCTTGCAAACGGCACTTTTAGAAAAGTCTCAGTTACGTGCACAGCATATGTGAGGACCTACTGGGAGGAGAAACGTGCCAGAAATCAGGCTGCCATCCGAATGTTCCCTACATGAGTCTATAAGAGATCAACTGGGCTGCCTTCCCACCTTCAGGTAACACACCAGGCAGAGGCAATTTTAACCATCTTCTCCTCTGTGATCTCTTACAGTTCCCTGTCCCACCAGCTCATTACTTCCCTGCTTCGGTAATTTCTCTTTCCATCAAGCCCCTTTGGCTGCAGGGCCAAGCCAACTCCTCTTGTCTAAATGACATGGACAGCAAGCAGCTGCTTCGCAATTGCTGGTCACAGTTGTATTTCGATTCCCTCTTGACAGCTGTGGAAGAGAGTTCCTGTTCAGAATCTTGCAACAGTCAACTAAAAGCAGAGGGCCTATCTTCCTCTCTGTGGTGATAGAGACTCATTTTCTGCTTCCTTTTCAGGACACTTAATGGCAACCCACTCCCGTATCCTTGTCCGGAAAATCTCATGGACAGAAGAGCCTGGTGGGCTGCAGTCTCTGGGGTCGCTAAGAGTCGGGCACGACTGGGCGACTAACACCTACTTACTTACCCTTTCTGTGGGTTTCCCCAGTGGCCCAAATGGTAAAGAAACTGTCGGCAATGTGGGAGACCCAGGTTCAATCCCTGGGTCAGGAAGATCCCCTGGAGAAGGGAATGGCAAGCCACTCCAGTATTCTTGCCTGGAGAATCCCATGGACAGAGGAGCCTGGTAGGGCTACAGTCCATGGGGTCGCAAAGAGTCAGACAGGACTTGGCAACCAATCCCCTTCACTTTCACCCTTTCTGAATTCCCTTTGACTATCCTCACTGTACCTGTAGTTCCAACTAAATCTGCTGTCTGCTGATGAAACTTCAAATATTTAAGATCCTTTGGTCCATTTCTCCCGGAGTCAAAAGAGAAAGTTATTACCCTTCTTACCTCGCGACAATGAAGTGAAGAAAGCCATTTAATACGCAAGCAGTTATTCTGACATAGCCCACTTTTTTCCACATTTCTTCTTAGTTGAGAATTAGTCATAAGAACATCTATAATGGGAAAAATTCAAGCATGCCAAGGAATTACATTTATTAATGAGCTAATTTGCATGAAAATGAAAATATAAATGTATTTGATTTTATCAGCTTAGAACACAGGGATAGGAAAGATGAATTATTCTAAATCCAGTTTCTTTCATTTTGGAGAAAGAAAACCAAGCTAGAGAGGTGAAATAATTTTTTGAGTCAGATAGCTAGTCTCTAGTGTAGCTCAGACTGAACCATAGGTGAACATCATTTTTGCTCACCTTCTGTTGAGCAGCTAAGTCCTACGCATGCATGCTAAGTCACTTCAGTCATGTCCAATTCTTTGTAAACCTATGGACCGTAGGCCACCGAGCTCCTCTGTCCACGAGATTCTCCAGGCAAGAATACTGGAGTGGGTTGCCTTACCCTCCTCCAGGGAATCTTCCCAACCCAGGAATCAAACCTGCGTCTCCTGCATTTCAGATGGATTCTTTATCAGTGAGCCACCAGGGAGGCGCAGGTAAGTCCTATAGTGGTTTAGTCGCTAAGCTGTGTCTGACTCTTTGGGACCCCACTGTAGCCCACTAAGCTCCTCATGGGATTTCCCAGGCAAGCATACTGAAGAGGGTTGCCATTTCTTTCTTCAAGGGATCTTCCCAGGGACTGAACCCAGGTCTTCCACACTGCAGGCAGATTCTTTACTGATTGAGCTGTATTTACACCTAATTGCCAAGGGTGACAGGACATGTATTCTGGTGTGTTTCCAGTGGGAAAAGATGTGGAATCTGGTACGTGTGTGCCATCTCCATCACCAGAGGGCACAGAATTGAGTATATTGTTCACCAAAAGCCAGCTGCACTTGGTTACACAGCGTTGCTTAGGGGTAACCATTACCGACAGTTATTGAATATTTAGCAGCAAAAGCCCTGTTAATAGAATAATATTCATAGCCAGTGACTTTAAAATCTCAAGGTGTTCAAAGCATCATAGATCAGAAGTCATTTATTTACCCAAATATATTATTGATATATTATTATAGATATTATTGATACAGGCTTCCCTGGTGGCTCAGATGATAAAGAATCTGCCTGCAATGTAGGAGGCCTGGGTTCGATCCCTGGGTTGGGAAGATCCCCTGGAGAAGGGAAAGCCTACCCACTCCAGTATTCTTGAGGGCAGGAGGAGAAAGGGGTGATAGTTGGATGAGATGGTTGGATGGCATAATGACTCAATGGACATGAGTTTGAGCAAACTCCGGGAGATGATGAAGGACAGGGAAGCCTGGCATGCTGCAGTCCATGGGGTCACAAAGAGTCGGACACAACTTAGCAACTGAACAACAGCAACAATTGATGTACTTTTGATGATATCTGGTAATCAGACATTGTATTAAGTGCTAGACCAATGGAGATCAATAAGATACATTCTCATCCTTGAAAAGCTCTTAGTATTTAAAGGAGGCAGACATGTACACATGTAACCGAAATACAACCCCTTTTTCTATAATAAAATTATATATGTTGGGGGTTAACATATACACACGACTATATATAAAATAGATATGCAGCAAGGACCTATTGTAAAGCTTAGGACTGTCATTGTTTGAGTTGCTAACTCATGTCCCTGATGCTGGGAAAGACTGAGGGAAGGAAGAGAAGGGGGCAATGGAGGATGAGATGGTTGGATGGCATCATCGACTCAATGAACATGAGTTTGAGCAGGTTCCAGGAGACAGTGGAGGACAGGGAAGCCTGGTGTGCTGCCGTCCGTGGGGCCACAAGGAGTTGGACATGACTTAGTAACTGAATAACAACAACGTGGTGTCTGACTCTTTCATGATCCCATGGACTGTGATCCTCCAGGCCCCTCTGTCCATGTGATTCCCGGGCAAGAGTACTACAGTGGGTTGCACCTCCTTCTCTAGGGGGTCTTCCCGACTTAGGGGTCAGGCCTGGGTCTTGTGCACTGGCAGGGGCTTCTTTATCGCCAGGCCACCAAGGAAGCTGAAATAGCTCGGGGAGCTGTATTCAGTACCTGGTAAAAACCTGTAATGGAAAAGAGTCTATCTATGTATCTTTCTATCTGCCAACTATCTGTACCTGAATCACTTCTCTGTACACCTGAAACCAGTACAGCTTTGTAAATTAACTACACTTCAGTAGAAAATGGTTTAAAAAAGAGGATGCGTGCTGGGTGTTCTACGTTGCTTCAGTCGTGTCCGACTGTTTGTGACCCCATGGACTGCAGCCCTACCAGGCTCCTCTGTCCATGGAGTTCTCCAAGCAAGAATGCTGGAGTGGGTTGCCATTCCCTTCTCCAGGGCATCTTCCTGACCCAGGGATCTAAATGGGTCTCCTGACTCTCCTGCATTAGCAGGCAGATTCTTTACCACTGGCGCTACCTGGGAAGCCCATATATATATGTAAAGATAACCTAGATAGACTATACAGAGACAAAGACAAAAATGATGAATTAATATCTAGAATCTTTTTCAATATTGGAATCCATTATAGGGCTATTAAAATTAAAAAAACTTCTTTTGATGAACTCTTGGCTCATCAATATTACTTATTTATATTATTGTATTTATGATTTATATCATTTATAAATAAAATTTCTAAGTTCTAACTCCAAGTTCCTCTGTCAAGCTCCTCTGTCCATGGGATTCTCCAGGCAAGAATACTGGAGTGGGTTGCCATTTCCTTCTCCAGGGATGTATATGCTATAGAGCCAGCAAAAAGGGAACTATTATGTCCTGGTCTGATAAGACAAGTAAACAAGGATGATGAGGGAAAAGTCAGCAGCAATTAACGATGCCTGTAGTACCTCATTAAATAAGGAAGTTTACGAGTAACGGGTTATCAAAATGCAAAACACACCAAATGGAAGAAGTAAAAACAAAAAGTGTTTCAAAAGGTCAGTGGTTTTTCTAGTTCAACGTCTTGGGAAAGAGATCTTGAAATCTAGAATAACATTCAAACTAAGAAAATCAGCAAAGCGCCCCCCCACCCTTCGTGGTTGCCCTTTGGATGGAGCCAGTTAATGGTCAGACTCCTGTTGCTGAGCTGCTCCCCGCAGGGCCCTTGGGCCACCTCCCGCAATGCGAGGCCCCCGATGGGCCTGACAGAGGCAGACTTTCATCAGAGCCTCTCACCAGCAGTGGCTGGAACCCGTCCACTCCATGCGGACAGACAACCACAAGTATTCCGTTCTGTATATCAGTACCAGAAGGAGAAGCATGGAACGCACACAGTATGCTTTGAACCTCATAATTGTTCCTTGTAATAATAAATTTTTACATTTGAACCTGTGAGTTATCAAGGAAAAAGAAACACAAAGCCACTTTGGTTAAAGGATCGACTTAAAATAACAGGAATTATGGAGATGGAAAAATACCACTTTCTTTGTTGGCCCAAGGATTTATGTTTGGGGAAAAAATGATTCAGAGGTGAGGGCCTTTCTTGGACAGCGACAGACTGGGGAACAGTCTGAGTCCCTGATGGGGGCTGGTGTGTCAGCTCTGGTGGGGAGGGGCGGGCCAGAGACAAGGAAAGGGCTCAGACAGCTTGGTGTTTACCAAGGGAGAAATTCTGGATTCCTTTTGTAAGGAAAATTTATTATGAAATCCTCCTCAGCCTTTACTAGAGAGTGAGAACATTTGTTGTGCTTTAAACTGGAATACCAATACTGCTGAAATTGATATATCCATACAAACAACAGGTTTTTCCAGCCAACTTGTTATACTCAATGCACGCTTATCAGATTCTGAGCCTTATACAAATGAACTCCAGATGGGAGAAACAGTCAAACATTTACACGTTAGAAATCCCATGACAAAAGAATAAAGAAAAGATAGACATTTTTCCCAAAAAATTTCCAAAGAGGAGAATTGAAAAAGGTGACTGTTGGAGTTTCAATACATTTTTCAAATTTCATACATAAAAAATTACTTTATTTTGAAAGACAAACTGCTGAGTATTGAAAGGGAATTTGTCTCTCTTGTTAATGCCACATGCAAATTCATGACAAAATAATTAACTAATAGATATACTATCCAATGTTGTGGCTAATTTATATGAGCAAATATAGATAACAGACATGCAAATGAAAGATATTTACTTACGTTGGTAATTAAAAATTGTCATTAATTTAACGTCATATTTCACCTGTTATATACTTGTAAATTGGTAAAAATATTTTGGGATGCAACTTCAGCTTCCACATACTTGTTGACTGAATGAGCTATGTTCAGAGATGTGAAATGGTGAAAAAATTGTGTTTTTCTGTTAAAGTCCTGTGTTGAATCTACTTTCTTTGTTTTTGGACAAGTCATTTTTGAGTACACAGAAGTCCAGTTTGAGCTTAAGAAACAAACACAGCGCCAACCCTTCATTGTGTGACCCTGCATCAGGCTTCTTCTCCGGACGCCTGCCTTAGGACTTGGAAACCTGCAGTGCGGACGGTGGATGCGCTGTAATTTGTCCACCTTTTTCTTCCGTTCCTCCTTCCTTACAGTGCTGCCTTGGCCACTCCTTGGTGATAAGGAGTCAGAGAAGAGAAGTCAGGTCTTAAGAGTTATCAGCTGATGCACTGGTCCAGTGACCCACAACGGAGGCAGGTAGTTAAAAGCTGGTCTTTCTGTCTCAGAGTGTTTATGGACTCTTCAGAGACGACCCGTGATAGTACCCACTGACTCGGGCAGTGGCCCACCCGGGTGGCCGTGTGTGATGTCCGTCTGAAGTCCTGCTGCTCGTGGAGGTCTTCTTCCAACCTCTTACTCTTGCAGGCAAGCCACGGGATGGTCCTCTGCCGGTGGTGCCTGCCTCTCACTCTCGGCAGGGTCCATCCTGACTCACTTTCCTTCTCTGTGTTGAGCCCACTGGATTCCGTCCGTCCACCCTCTTGTCTTTCAATGTTTCAGGCGAAGGTCAGCCTCTTCGTTTTCCAAATTCCTCGCATATCTGCGTTTTCTCGCTTGACCTGAGATTGGGTGGTAAAGCAGGGGGAAAGCTGCGGGACTTTCTGACAGTTGTTCTAAGACCTTCCTTAGCCACCTTTCTAGTGCCGTCTTAGCTTTTGTTACATGAAAGAAGGTAGGTGATAGGCTGAGAGGAGCCGAATCTGGTTTTGGCTACCCCCTTCCAAGCTCACATGCAAGTGACCCAGTGTCTCTCTCTAAAAAGAGAATCATACGTGCCTCTGTCATCATGAGACTTGCATGAGCTGAGATAGAGTGTTAGCAGGTAGGCACTCAGAAAGCCCTCTTCAAATCTTGAGAAGGACACACAGAAATGAGAGTAGGATGAGGTTAAAAGGTTGATATTTCTTGCACCTTATTCACAGTCTTCCTTTAACAATGCTCTATTACTTCCACAATTAAAAACAGACTCAAGGAAGCCGAGCGGCAGGAGACCAATATATTAGTGATGCCGGCCCGTGAACTCTAAGGACAACTCCTGAAGAGGAGGGGGTGCCAGACTGAGGCTTCCGCACGACTCCTGGACAAATCTGTTTCCCCACAGATGGTGTCAAATCATCTAAAAAAGACTCTGCGCATCCCAGCTAGTGGTGCTCCCTAGCCCTCTCTGCATCCCTGGTAGCGCTCCCTTGGACTTCAGATATAAGTTCTCTGATATATGTTCATGCAGCTTCCTCCCAAGTCCATTAATGTCAAATGATATGATCTCAATAAAATACTTAAGAAATAAACCAAAGCTAATGTCCTTTGATGAAAGAGGGAGAATTACAATGTCCTAGAGTGTATTTAATGCAAACAAGAGAAGACATCTTGGCAAACATTTCAGTGAGTTTTATCTCAGTTTATCATATGTCCTCATTATCTGAACTATAATCTGCATATATGTTGGAAATGAAAGTAAACTGCTTTTGAAGGTTTGAGAATAAACTCTTCCTAAAGCATGATCACTCTTTTATTTACGGATATTTACACTAATAAAAACATTACATGCTTTATTTCAAACCAAGAAGAGAGCTAACAATAGCATTTTAAATGGATGAAGAGGTCAAAAATCTTAAAGGTATTTGTTGACTGGGTTTAGGACTAGAACCTTTACCGTGCATGCCCCAGAAACATCTAACTGATTAACCTAAGCGAATCTCCTCAAGTCTAAGTAGAATTAACTTTTGCATGTCTGCTCTTTACATGGCTTTATGCTGTTGCTTCCACCGAGAACTAGCTGACTTGCTCAATCAATAGTGTTAAAAATCTAAATGCTCACGTTTGAGGGGAAGTTTACATCTTTACAACTACATGTCTTGCTTCATGGTTACATAGGGATAATTGATTAAAAAATAAAAGCATATCGGGTGTATCAATTCAAGAATTATCATCCTTTGGGACTTCCTGGTAGTCCAGTAGTGAAGATTTCATGTGCTTCGGGGCCAAAAAACCAAAACGTAAAATAGAAGCAACAAGTTCAATAAAGATAAAACATGGTCCACATCAAAAACTCTTTAAAAAAAATTATCTTCCTTTGATCTTTTAGTATTTAAAGAAAAGAGGATAAATTTGTGGTCAATTATTTTTTAAAGCAACGTGGAGTTGGGCATAACGGCTCATTGAAGTTTGGATTCTGTGCTGTATCAATCAACTTTGGCTAGGAAGCAACACGGGAGCTCAGCGGTGCGTAGGCACAAATATTTATTTCCCATTTGTGTGTCTGTGCGGCAGCAGGGTGCGGGGTGGGGATTCTCTGGGTGGCTGGGATCAGCTGGACTCGGGCTCTGGACACAGTCAAGTCAGTTTTGCGGTGTGTTCATCTTCAGGGGTCAGGAGACGAGACGGGAGAGTGTTCATCAAGGGGGATGGATGATCCCAAAGAGGATGAGAAAAAACAAACCATGCCTCTCAAGGCTCAGACTTGTAATGTGCATACTATCCTTTCAACTCATTATTATAAGTTACACATTTGTGTGCTGGAGAAATATACCCCTCCCACAGAAATTCGGCAAGAATGGAGTGACTGTTCCTGAATAACAATCTTAACATCACAAAAGCAACACGTGTATTCTACTTCCTGTTCCTACAACGATGTCATAAACACGTCAACCTAATCACTAAATTCTCTCGTTATTTTTTCCACTTTAGTATTTCTCCCACCTCTCCAATTGCTCCAGCCCTTGTTATGTGTATAACACGCCTCCCCTAAATTATTACAGTGGGTTCCTTCCCTGTATTTCACACACCTTAGCTGTTCCTCCTATGACACTGTCATTGTTCACCTTTTAACAGAAAATTTGGTCATATTGTTGTTGCTCAGTCACTAAGTTGTGTCCGACCCTGAGACCCCGTGGCCTGCAGCACGCCAGGCTTCCCTGTCCTTCCCCATCTCCTGGAGCTTGCTCAAACTCATGTCCATCGAGTTGGTGATGCCATCCAACCGTCTCATCCTCTGCCACCCACTTCTCCTCCTGCAGTCAATCTTTCCCAGTGTCAGGGTCTTTTCCAATGAGTCGGCTCTTCAAATGAGGTGGCTAAAGTATTGGAGCTTCAGCATCAGTCCTTCTGATGAAGACTCAGGGTTGATTTCCTTTAGAATGGACTGGTTGGATCTCCTTTCAGTCCAGGGGACTCTCAAGAGTCTTCTCCAGCACCACCATTTGAGAGCATCAGTACTTTGGTGCTCAGCCTTTTTGATTTTCACATCTGTACATGACTACTGTAGTATTACTCCTCCCCTTATAATTCAATGAGCCTGCCATCGTGACAGGTGGGCAGATTTTTTTTAACATGGCATGAATGACTCTGTCCCTCTAATTTGCTCCTCTCCCGTCACCCCTTTCCTGGAGGATGGACAGTTATTGCCATGGCTTTTGTTCCCAACAAAATTTTGATGACTCTTGGAACAGTCTCCCATGGGCAAGTTTAATAATCAGAAGGACAGACATAAGAGGTTAACAAGTCTGGCAAGAAATCTGGATTTGCATCCTCCAAAGCCCACACAGAATATTTTCACTCCCGATTGAGTCTCTGGGTTTGGGTACCATGTGTGCCTGTATCAGCTTCTGGGGCCTTTTTAATCAGCTTGCAATAGCATAGGATCATATCAGTAGCTTCCCTGGGCCAGATTCAGTGGGCCTGTTGGCCCCTTCATGCTTAAAAAAAAGATGTTTTGGAGTCAGGGGTGTTTCTGTGACAACTTTGCTCATTAATTAACGCCTGTGCGGAACAATGAGAGCCATTTGGGAGATTTGACCTCCTGTTTCATTCCTTCCTACAGTGTGAATTTCTGCCAGGAGTGATTAGATTTCTCCTTGTTCTCCCAACCAAGATGCTGGAGAGTGATGGATCTACTTGAAGAAAAGGACCACATGGAGGCCTGGGGAGTGGGAACAAAGCATGCAATATGGACCGACAAAGGCAAGTCTAATACTTTATTTTACTCTGGAAACGTGCACAAGTAGGGGCATTGTGACCCTTTAGCTATGTTTCTATACTTTATTTTAAAAATTATTTTACTATTCTTATTGTTATCTTATTGTTTATTTTTATTTTTTGGCCATTATTGCCCAGCATGTAGGATCTTAGGTCCCCAGCCAAGGATGGAACTCAAACCCTTGCATTAGCAATGCAGAATCTTAAGCCCTGAACCATCAGGGAAATTCCTAGCTATATTTTTTATTTAAAAAAAGTGAAAGTGAATATGTTAGTTGCTCAGTCATGTCTAACTCTGCAACTCCATGGACTATAGCTGCCAGGCTCCTCCACCCATGGAATTCTCCAGGAAAGAATACTGGAGTGGGTTGCCATTTGCTTCTCCAAGGATTCTTCCTGACCCAGGCATCAAACCCAGGTACTCTGCATTGCAGGCAGATTCTTTAGCATCTGAGCCACCAGGGAAGCCCAGATACATTTTTAGATAGCCTATATTCCCTGGCAGGTCAAAGTATAGCCTATGAGTTTGACCTGATGAAAGTGAAGGAAAATCAGTCATTAGGAAAGAGTCAGAGAAAGAGGAGGGCTCGGTAACCTCGGGGATGACTGCCCAGAACTCCACAGTCATCTCCTTCTCTATGAAACCCCAAGAGTAACCTTCACCCTTGGCAACTAAAGCTAAACTGGAAAACAGCTGGAAACTGGTGATTCCCCTGGACGTAGAGGAGGGAGTCCTTTGGCTTCATGTCCACTCAATGCCCTGTGAGGTGTGACGGCCGATGACATCAGTGGCATGTGTGGGCGGAGGAGCTGGACAGACAGTTTCAAAGATAGGGAATTCCATCCTGCGCTTGGAGGAACATTTCTCATTGCTGTTTATTCCTCATAGAGAGAATCAAAGAGGAACATTTGTTTTTCTCCTTGTAACAAAAGTGCCTTTAATTCTGTGAAGCACATGGATGAGGTGCTTCCCTGGTGGGTTGGTGGTAAAGAATTGACCTGACGTGGGTCTGATCTCTGATCCGGGAAGATCCCGTGTGCTGCTGGGGAGCAGCCAAGCCCGTGTGCCACACCTAGGGAGCCCGTGCGTTACAGCCAGGAGCTACTGAGCACACACACGCCAGAGCCTGTGTCCCACAACCAGAGAAGCAAATGCGAGGAGAAACCCATGCACCGCAATGAAGCGCAGGCACTGGCGAAAACCCAGCAGAGCAAGGAAAAAAAAAAAAAAACACAGCCCGAAACAAATAAATACAACTTGTACAAAAGAATATGCACGAAAAGGGAAATACTTTACTGCTTGGACATCGGTTCTTGTCAGCGTGATAAAGTGTAGATACGATTGCCAAATAACCTTGCTGAAGCACCAGTCTTTCTTGTTGACATTAGGCTTTCTGGTGGACCATCAACTTGTGTGACCTCAGAAACAAGGTCACAAAATGTGCCAAACTTGGTGGAGAAAAACTTGTGTCTTGAAATTTAAGAGCAGTTTTTATTCCCTCTGGTCGTCTCTCTGAAATTCTGTGAGCAGGACTTACCTAGTTTGATTCTTCATTACTTGGAAGTGCTGAATCGTTTTTCTTGGAAGTGACCAGATGGAAAAAATTAAAAATGTTTTAGAAGAACTATTAATGCTGGGTGGATTTTTTTCTAGAAGCTTTTTTATTTTTATTTAGATTTCGATCAGGCACATTTATGAGATTAATATTTGCTTATCCAATGTGATAAAATTTGCTTTGGTTGGAATTTTAAGCCATAGAGAAATGCGTTGATCGGCTAGATTCTGGTTCAGATGGTCGTCTTTGCCTCCTTTGAGCATTCAGAAGACAACAAAATGAAAATTTTTCACTATAGTTTTGCTTCAAATGGCACAAATTATTGTGTTTAAAAATGTGAACACAAGGAAGCAATGGTTTGTCTCCAGAATCTTTTCATAGAGGACATTTAGTCCCTTTGCTTTTGCCCTAATGGATGTTCCTTGGTAAAGAACAAGACCAAGAGTATAGTGGGGAACTCGCAAAGGTTTTTGTTTTGTATTTTTTTTAAAACAAACTAGATTTCAGTGGGCGGTAGAAAGATAAATTCTACAGACAAAAATAATGAATAAATCCAAATAAATTAATTTCCTTCTTCATGTTTTATAATCCTATGCCATCAACAGTTAGAGATGAAGTGTTGAAATCCTCAAAATTGCCACAAGCGGGAGAGCATTTTGTAAGATTTTCACGGTGCAGACACAAATACTGTAGAGAGGATAGAGGAAGAACAAGACTCTTAACTCCACGGAGGCACCAAATGATTGGATGCCCAGTGAATGCGAGGTACTGCCTTTGCCAGAAACAGTGCCCCCAGGAGTTGGTGAGTCCCTCTCCCAGTGTTACAAGGCAGAGGCTGAGGCATAGAAAGAAACGAGAAGAGTTTGGGTAAAGCATACCTGGGTAGACATCAGCAGCAGCTTCATGTTCAAAAGGTTTCTAAATCTTTCCAAACATTTGTTTTCTCCTTTCTTAATTTCTAAAAGGGCTTCCCTTTCACAGTGTAGATACAATTGACAAATAACCACACCAAAATACTAGTCTTTCTTATTGACGTTAGTGACTGGCTGACTTGGTCACAAAAAGCTAGAGACATTGCGTAGCTATTTTGATCATGCTTTCTGGTGGACCATCGACTTGTGTGACCTCAGGATAAGGTCATAAAATGTGCCAAACTTGGTGGAGACAAACTTGTGTCTCAGGGATAAACAATCTGCCTGCAATGCAGGAGATGTGGGATCGATCCCTGGGTCAGGAAGATCGCCTGGAGAAGGCAGCCCACTCCAGGATTCTCTTACCTGGAGAATTACATGGACAGAGGAACCTGGCATGCTACAGCCAGTCCATGGGGTTGCAAAGAGTTGGACATGACCCAGCAACTAAACAACAAACAACGGTATTGCTTAGGATGAAAATGAGAAACAAACTGTCCTTTTAATCAGAAAACCAAGGTAAAGAAAGAAGTGACAATGGTAAAGAAATCAGCAATTATTTCTGTACTATAGTTACTTCCTGACATTTCCTTCTAAGCAGTATGTTTAATGAAAACACCAAAGCCGTGATGCAAGGTCTCCTGGTTCTGAATCCTTGAGTCTCTCCAGTTTCCAATTCCTTATGGCAATAAAATTTCTTATCTTCTATTTACAATGGAATTCTTACTCCAATACTGCCCTTGTGACTGTAGTAGCTGATGATTGATTATGCAGACAATTTCTACTGGTACAGAGCCAAGCAAATAAAAAATGCAATAAGGTTGTTATTATTATCAAGTATAAATTCACATGTGTTCTGTACATGGAGAGGACCAAAAGGCGTCAAGAGAACTAATTGTCAAAAGGAATCAGCTCAGCCAGAGGACTGTCCATTTACCGAGTATCATACACAGCAATGTTTGGCCCTTAATGAAATCCTCAGAATCCTCAGATATACAGTGTCAATAGCCCCAGTTTTCAGTTTTTAAATGATAATTTATAAGGATTTATACATTCTACTTACTTTTTTGTAATTGTTGTTCAGTTGCTAAGTCATGTCCAACTCCTTGCAACTCCATTAACTTGCAGCTCACTAGGCTTCCCTGTCCTTCACTATCACCTAGAATTTGCTCAGACTCACGTCCATTGAGTCAGTGATGCCATCCAACCATCTCATCGTCTGTCTTCCCCTTCTCCCCCTGTCCTCAATCTTTTCCAGCATCGGGGTCTTTTCCAATGAGTCAGCTCTTCACATCAGGTGGCCCAAGTACTGGAGCTTCACCTTCAGCATCAGTCCTTCTGATGAATATCCAGGGTTGATTTCCTTTAAGACTGACTGGTTTATTCTCCTTACAGTCCAAGGGACTCTCAGCAGTCTTCTCCAGCACCACAATTCAAAAGCATTTTCCAAATTTTAACTTTGGAAAAGCAAATCAAATGACATGAGTTTCTGGAACTGTCCTTTATGTAGCCTCGTTGTTCAGTTATCCGGGATGTAGTGAGGTTAACACTGACCTTCAGCTCTGGAGACCAGCTCTTCTGGTCTAATCTTCCTCATGGATAATAATACCTGGAAACAGTGAAGCTATGAAGGGTACAGATGATCTGGTCCAAGGTCTCAAGAACATCTGGTAGTTTTCAGTTTTCTTTCCTGATGTTTCTCCCCTAATATATTTTCTCTCAGTACAGAAACGCCTTAGAATATAGACTGATGACAGTGTGAAAGCTGCTTGGAACTGTAAAATACTGATTTTCCATGCCACTTAAAAAAATCTACATATATGTGATAATGCTGAGAGGAAACAATGAAAAGTAATGTCTATTTTATTGCAACTAAAGTTTACAGCTTTTCAACACAGCAGCTCCAGCAAGACTTGGAGAAACATCCAGAAGACTCATAAAATGCCCTTAAATATCCATCTGAAAGTGAATTTGTTTGTGGCCTTTTGGTTTTGCCAAAAAGGGAAATTTCCTGAAATGTTTGCCGATTTTTCTCAGACTCAGGGTATAATGTCCTAGTTACTAAGATCCTCTGGAAAATTATTGAGGCAACTTGCAACTTTGTAGATCTCACTCATTCAGGAAATGAAACGAACAAGCGTCTCTTTTATGATGGAGCAGTGAAAACGCTGGGCACTGGAATGTATTGACCGATCCCGAGAGAAGTGAGGTGACAAGACTGTCCTTTTCTAAACCGCTCATATCTGTTTTTATCTCTCCCCAGTGAAGCTCAGTCACAGACCTCAGGAGTCTTACACGTTCGATGGTCTGCCTGCCCAGTTTGTAACTCTGTCAAATCTTCTGAACCTTGACCCTATTGATATTTGGGGAAGAAGGCTGAGTGCCGCAGAATTGATGCTTTTGAGCTGTGGTGTTGGAGAATCCGACTCTTGAGAGTCCCTTGGACTGCAAGGAGATCCAACCAGTCCATTCTAAAGGAGATCAACCCTGGGATTTCTTTGGAAGGAATGATGCTAAAGCTGAAACTCCAGTACTTTGGCCACCTCATGCAAAGAGTTGACTCATTGGAAAAGACTCCGATGCTGGGAGGGATTGGGGGCAGGAGGAGAAGGGGACGACAGAGGATGAGATGGCTGGATGGCATCATGGACTCGATGGCTGTGAGTCTGAGTGAACTCCGGGAGTTGGTGATGGACAGGGAGGCCTGGCATGCTGCGATTCATGGGGTCGCAAAGAGTCGGACAGGACTGAGCAACTGAACTGAACTGAATACTGTACTGGGGGTTCCCTGGTGGCTCAGTGGTAAAGAATCTGCCTGCAGTGCAGGAGAGCCGGGTTCGATCCCTGGGTCGGGAAGATCCCCTAGAGGAGGGATTCTTGCCTGGAGCATCCCACGGACAGCGGAGCCCCACAGGCTGCAGTCCGCAACACGGTTGCACAAAGTTGGACGCGACTGAAGCAACTAAGCAGCAGCAGCAGCACTTTACCGGGAGAGGGAGCGTCTTGTACATTGTGGGGAGTTTAGTAGCATCTTTGTCCTCTTCTGGATACCAGTTGCCCCCCCCCCAACCCCCGCCACTAGTTAGAACAACTGAAGATGTCTCTAGACATTGCCTTTGGTTGAGAACCATTGCTATAAGTCTTAAAAAATAAAAGTAAAGCATCTTTAATATTTTAAGACTTAAGATGTCATGTAGAATATTAGATAGGTAGGTAGAAAGATCGATTTCCCTTTCCCTTTCACTTTTCACTTCCATGCATTGGAGAAGGAAATGGCAACCCGCTCCAGTGTTCTTGCCTGGAGAATCCCAGGGACGGGGGAGCCTGGTGGGCTGCCGTCTATGGAGTCGGACACGACTGAAGCGACTTAGCAGCAGCAGCAGGTAGAAAGATAGATAAATACAGATTGTGTGTGCCATATATATACGTGTATATATGGAGTATAAATACATGCTTAGTTTTGTGCATCTTTCTGGGCTTCCCAGGTGGTGCAGTGGTGAAGAATCCTCCTGCCGATGCGGGAGACCTGAGACTTGGGCTCAATCCCTGGGTCAGGAAGATCCCCTGTAGTAGGAAATTTCAACCCATTCCAGTATTTTTGCCTGTAAAATTCCAGGGACAAAGGAGGCTGGTGTGCTACAGTCCATGAGGTGGCAGAGAGTCGGACATGACTGAGTGGCTGAGTACAGACACAGATTGCATCCATCTGACAGAAATTCGTCTCTTTCACATACGATTATCTACAGTCTTTGGTTGATCTTTTAAAAGAAGCTGAAGGTTCGCTAATAAATCATTGTCTTGTCTGTGAAAGCTCTTGTAGTCTGTGGGACACACGTGTATTTTGAAAAGTGTTTTTAATGGGTGGGCTGCTTGTTCATTATTGATAGAAACCATTTCTTGCCTTTGACCCATCCCTCAGAGATCTCAGATTGTGGATGGGGAATATTATGTTCCTGGACTCGCTTCCTAAGGGATCACATCACTACTTTTAAATACACTTTCTGGTTTCAGAGCCTTATGTGCAGTGATCTCCAAGAACTAACAGGCAGGGGCCTCCTTGGAACACGCGCCCCATGCTCCTCTCCTGACATTTCTTCCTCCCTCCCGCGCTATACACATATAGATTCTGATGAGAGAACTTGCTCAGAGAAATGGTCAAGGAGGCAATAGACTGAAAACAAAGTTATGACTGACAAGCAAGATCCTCAAGGTAAGTAAGAAGATGGGGTTGCACTCGTAGGGTGTGTTGGAAAAAGTCATCCTCCAAAATTCTGGCTCTGGAGGCCAGCCATTATTCCCTTTGCAGGAGAGTGTTATCAAAAGTTCTCCTGATTTTAAGAAGTCCCATAATGACCTCTGTTGACCTTGGTGCTTTACTCAGGAGCATGGACCAAGTTTCAATCGAAGAAAGAATGTTGACTTAACATAGCACCTTTCTCTGGGCAAGCTGCCTTCTTTGTAATCTCTCCAGGGTTATATTCAATTTACATTTGCAATAGAGAAATATGTGAGCCCACAGATTAATTATTTGGGTTTTCTTAATTCAGGAGAATTGACTTACTGAACTAGATGTTTCTAAATTTTATCTCTTTACTGAAATCTCTACAAATTGAAATTCCTTTCAGGTTTGCATGATTTGGGAGCCTGATAACGTTGAAAATAACCATCTGATGAAATTATTGCACCTTCTCTCCATGTTCTGATCATGTGTTTCCCAGAAAGCATTGAAATTTGTACCAAAGCTCTTATGTAGATGCTCTCTTAAAAGCTGGGCTCCATCCCGTGTGTGTGGATGCGTGCTCAGTCGAGTCCAACTCTTTGTGACACCAGGGACTCTAGCCTACCAGGCTCCTCTCTCCACGGGGAATTCAGGCAAATATACTGAAGTGTGTAGCCATTCCCTTCTCCAGGGGATCTTTCCGTCCCAGGGATGGAGCCTGTGTTGTCGGCAGATTCTTTACCATCTGAGCCACTAGGGAAGCCTTTGAATGAGTAGAAAGGTATAAAAATTCATTAGAAGAAACGATATAATAGAGATGGCAGTTTCCCTAAATTGCAACACCAATCGCAAAAATATCCTCAGGTTGCCAATTTGTTGATCTTTGAGTAATACATTTTTTAAAAAAGCCTGGGGAATTTAAATGTAAATGATTCTGAAAGAGATGGGAATACCAGACCACCTGACCTGCCTCTTGAGAAATCTGTATGCAGGTCAGGAAGCAACAGTTAGAGCTGGACATGGAACAACAGACTGGTTCCAAATAGGAAAAGGAGTACGTCAAGGCTGTATATTGTCACCCTGCTTATTTAACTTATATGCAGAGTACATCATGAGAAACGCTGGGCTGGGAGAAGCACAAGCTGGAATCAAGTTTGCTGGGAGAAATATCAATAACCTCAGATAGGCAGATGACACCACCCTTATGGCAGAAAGTGAAGAGGAACTAAAAGCCTCTTGATGAAAGTGAAAGAGGAGAGTGAAAAAGTTGTCTTAAAGCTCAACATTCAGAAAACGAAGATCATGGCATCCGGTCCCATCACTTCATGGGAAATAGATGGGGAAACAGTGGAAACAGTGTCAGACTTTATTTTTCTGGGCTCCAAAATCAGTGCAGATGGTGATTGCAGCAATGAAATTAAAAGACACTTACTCCTTGGAAGGAAAGTTATGACCAACCTAGACAGCATATTAAATAGCAGAGACATTACTTTGCCAACAAAGGTCCGTCTAGTCAAGGCTATGGTTTTCCAATAATCATATATGGATGTGAGAGCTGGATTATAAAGAAAGCTGAGTGCCAAAGAATCGATGCTTTTGAACTGTGGTGTTGGAGAAGACTCTTGAGAGTCCCTTGGACTGCAAGGAGATCCAACCAGTCCATCCTAAAGGAGATCAGTCCTGGGTGTTAACTGGAAGGACTGATATTGAAGATGAAATTCCAATATTTTGGCTACCTGATGTGAAGAGCTGACTCATTTCAAAAGATCCTGATGCTGGGAAAGATTGAAGGCAGGAGGAGAAGGGGGAAACAGAGGATGAGATGGGTAGATGGCATCACTGACTCAATGGACATGGTTTGGGTGGACTCCAGGAGTTGGTGATGGACAGGGAGGCCTGGTGTGCTGCGGTTCATGGGGTCGCAGAATCGGACATGACTGAGTGACTGAACTGAACTGATCTTTTAATGAAAGATTTAACACACTGGTTGCCATAATTACTAAAAGTGTTAACTTTTCTGTTATTCATCCATTTCATGAGCGCGCATGCACTGAAAGCTTTATGACGCACGTGCTTCACAGAGGCACTAAGAATGAATGAAGCTGCATGCCGCGCCGCTGCTCTGACAGCAATCCTGTCAGAAATTAAACGCAGTGAGGCCAATAGAGATGAACCCAAGACCGGAATAAACGGGTGCGTTTTCAGCTCTCCAGATGTTTGGTTCTATGTAAACAGAAGACCCACATGTGTGGCCTGGAGCTAATCAAACAGGACTGAGGACAAACCAGACTGATGGAAGAGCTAACTGAGAAAGGCAAGCGGAGGAAACCATAGGACATCAGTCCTGAAATCAGAGCGTTTTTAAATGACTCCCCATGTTCTGGATAGTGAGGTGGGACCTTGTAGACCATCCATTCAACCCTTTCCATTGCATCAAGCAGCTGTGATTATTTATGAGTCTGGTACAGATTAGGAAGTAGATTTAAAGTGATTACTTACTCTACTGAAACCTATAGAGCTAGTAAGTGGTGGACTCAGGTTTAGAAGACCAGTCCTGACTGCCCAGCTCTGCTTCGCCCTCCAGAACTGAAGCTGTGATAGGGGGCTTCTCTGTAGGACAACCAACAGGGTCTAAGTCCTTCAAAGATGCACCAGGGAGCCTGTTTTTTTAGGTAAGGGGGAAAAATAGAACCATTCTCATTTTCTCCTGACAATAAATCCTTCAGTCATACAAACTCCAAATATAAATGCTTGGCAATTCACTGGAACTGTGTTTTCTTCTTATTATTATTTTTTTTAAAAGGGCAGTGGGGGATGGAATTTCAAACCAAGCAGCTTCTGGAAAGAGTCTCGCCTCTGAAGCAGCGCTCGTAACCCTGGAGGTCCCGCCATATTGGAACGGGTCCTAATTGGCGGAAAGAAAGGGCAAGATTCGCAATGAACATAATAACAGGGCGAGATGGAAAGAAAAAGACTCCTTTCTCTTTTCCTTCTAATCAAGGGCCCTGATAAAAGACACGCAGACACGTAGCGAGAGCCTTCCAAGGTTGAATCACGTTTGTTTTCAAACCTGCTGTCCTTTAAAATGTAGGTTCAGAAAAATAAGCAACCGACAATCAAGAAGAACCCTCTCATCCTGGGCCAGGTTCTGAGCTGAACGAAGGCAGGATATTTTCTGGAAGCTTATTAAATGTTTGACCCACGTGAAACAGTCCTGTATTTGTTATAAAATGCTTCTCAGGCTCCCACAGCCCCAGTGATACGGATGGGTTTAAGCAAAGTGACATGAGAGAATGTTGATGACCGCTGCTCACGTTGCCTAATGGGAGATACAGGGTGGGACCGCCTAAACCATCATTTCTCTTATTATAGGCGCCCACATTGATGGCTTTGATCTCCAGTGCAGACAGCATTCTGCTCCACCTCAAAAGAGGTTGCCGTGTGTGCCCCATTAGCTGGCCTTTGGAATAAACTTGCAACAGACCTCACAGCTAGAATTCCACCACTGACCATTCACGAAGAGGTAACTTTTAAGTGCTTCGCATCACTTCCAAATACTTCGTTCAACAGAGAACAGTTGTTGCTTTGTTTTTTTTTAATCTATTAGCTAATATTACCATCTGCTTTGGTCCTAATAAGGTTTAGAGTTTGGGCCTTAATCATGAAGTGTTTTGCCAAAGTCCCCTTTTTCCTTCCAGTCATTGAAGGAATTGCCATTTTAAGCCTGGGTTAGACTTTGTAAAAGATGTTTTTAAATGTTGGCATTACACCCTTGCTGCTGATGATAATAACACTCATATCTGCAATTCGAAACCTGATTTTAGATAAGGATCCAGGATTGAACCACAGCTGTAATCAGTCGGGAGGAGATGTTAATCCATTTTCCGTGGGATTTTTTAAGATATTTATTTGGCTGCATTGCATTGGTCTTAGTGATGGCATTCGGAATCTTCATCTTCAGCGTGGCGCGAAGATCTTCAGTTGCGGTGTGGGGGGTCAAACCCAGGCTGCAGCATTGAGAGAGCAGAAATCCTACCGCTGCACCACTAGGGAAGGCCCTCCGTGGGGCTTTTTTCTACTAGTATGTATTTTTAATCTGGGGGCCAGTCACACATGCATTTCTGAGGTAAAGGGAAGGTGTTTTGCCATTATAGGGGACAGAATAAATACACCTGGCTCTCGTAAAGGCAGAGAGTGTGGCTCGTTGGCCACTGTGCTTTAACTGTCTAAGACTAAACCAAGGCAGGCAGGTTGGCAGACTGAATAGCCTGGGGCTTGTAGTCAAAGTCCTGAGACAAAAGCCAAGATCTGCCCCCAGCTAGCTGGCTGTCCTTGGGTGAGCCCCTTCAGACCTCACAGACTCAGTGCCCAGTGTCCCCTCTCTTACCTGAGATTCGTCCTCACAGCTGATCTCAATGAACCATTGACTTAATATTTACGGGACTAGTTTGTAAACACTCAGTCCTGTGTAAGGTGAAGTGTGCCGTGCTCAGTCGTGTCTGACTCTTTGTGACCCCGCAGACTGTAGCCCTCCGGGCTCCTCTGCCCATGAGATTTCCCAGGCAAGAATCCTGGAGTAGGTTGCCATTCCCTTCTCCAGGGGGTCTTCCCAACTCAGGGATCAAACTCGCATTTCCTGTGGCGCCTGCATTGGCAGGCGAATTCTTTACCACTGAGCCACCAGTGTGGGAGATACCCTGCTTGTTGACTAAACTAATGACTGAGCCACAAGACCCATGTTTCAGGGAATTTGGGAGAATATTCTAAAGAGTTATTAAATAACACAATATGGAAAAATTAAATACCTAGTTGTATTCATTTTCTATGACTTCATAACAAGTGATGTGTGCAAGCTTAGTCCCTCAGTCGTGTCTGACTCTTTGCAACCCTTTGGAGTGTAACCCACCAGGCTCCTCTTGCCTGGGATTCTCCAGGCAAGAATACTGGGGTGGGTTGCCATGCCCTCCTCCAGGGGATATTCCGGAAGGATCAAACCCACGTCTCCTGTGTGTCTTGCATTGCAGGCAGATTTTTTACCTGCTGAGCCATGGGAAGCCCCAGTGACCACCAATTTTATGGCTTAAAGCAACACACATTTGTCATCAGGTTCCGTGGTGAGGAATCTGGGCTTGGTTTAGCTGGGTTGTCTGGAAAGTTACCATCAAGGTGTTGGTCGGAGCTGGGATCTCATCTGGAGGCTTGACTGGGGTGGATCTGCTACCCAAACCATCCAGTGTGCTGGGAGAATTCATCTCTCTGTGGCTGTACAACGGGGGCCTTTGCTTCTTGCTGTCTGTTGACCCGGGGCTGCTCACAGCTCTAAGGATTGCCAGAGCTCTGTGTCATCTGGTACCCGCATCAGGCTTTTACCCAACAGCGTATTCCTCCAACCTGGCAGAAGAGAGTCTTTATCATGAGACTGCTTGCCAGCAGAGTGATTTTATATGATGTGAGCATGGCAGTGACGTCATCACCCTTGTCACGTAGTGAGCGTCATCACAGGAGAGACAGCAGTCCGCTGCAGTTTCTGTGGGTAGAGGCAAGTCACAGCTACCACCATCCTCGGGGGGAGAGGATCTCTTAAAGGCACGAATGCCTGAGACCAGGGGTCGTGTGGCCACCTTAGTGTCTGTCCACCAAATGCTTCATTTTTAGGTCTCTGTTAAATATACACATCAGAGCATTTCTTCAGTTTGTAGACTACAGAATTTAGGTATTGACTTCCCAACCTTTCAAGAAGACCCAACTGGGGAAACTAACAAATTGTTAGTTACAATAGTAGTCTATACAAAAATAGACTATGTCACATTCCCGCAAAGTACAAAATAGAATATTCTACTTCTCAGCCAGAGCTGGGTGTCCAACCTCTCTTAGTCTCCTCTAAAACAAGATGAAGATCTTCTTTAAAAAAATGATTTATTTTCTGTCTTGGTTGTGGCATGTCAAATCTTTAGTTGAGTCATGTGGGATCCAGTTCCTTGACCAGGAATGGAACCTGGGCCCCCTGCGTTGGGAGCACAGAGTCTCAGCCACTGGACCACCAGGGGTGTCCCAGAGGTCATCTTTATTTCAGTGAAGTTGGGTCATTAAGATGAGTGTTGCCCCTGGGACCAGCAACCGTGTGATATCCCCCCTAGAGTCCTTCTCCATCATCCTCCACCTTGCTGCGGGCTCTGGGAGGCTGACCATTACAGATTCGATCAGGTCCTTTGAATTTCCTGTGGGCTCAGCCATGGGAGGCCACAGTGGGAGTGAAGAGAGAAGGGCTGGGTCATCTTTCTGTCCTGTGTCCCCCTCTCTGTGGGGTCTGCTTAGGCTGCCCCCCTGGCCTCCGCCCCCACACTATCCCCTCCTCCCATCTCTCCAGGAGCCTCCTGTCAGGACTCGGGAACTGCTCCCTTCCCCATCTCTTGAGCCACTGATTACAGCTTGGATGTTACTAGCCCTGGGGGTGCTGACTGCCCTGTTTGTGTGTACTTGTGTGTGTGTGTGCGCGTGCGTGTGTGTGTGTGTGTGATTTCTCTGACCTCTCCCCACAACTTTGCTAATAATTCCTCCATTAAATCTTCCTCAAATTACCACAAATCAAATGTGGCATTTTTTTTTCCTTGCAGAATCTCTGGCAAATATATCCCTCAAGGAATTTATCTTTCATAAACACAGGGGTTTGTGCATAAAGGGCAATCAAAAGATTTTTGAATGATTGAGAAAAAAGATCCTTTACCAGTAAGTGTGTTATTTTTCCTATTCAATAGATCTTGAGGGGCTTCTTCTGCCTTGTAGAGTTCTATAAACTTTCATTTTTTTAAAGTTTTTATTGAACTTATTTCAATGTTGCTTCTGTTTTATGTTCTGAGTTTTTGGCCACAAGGCATGTGGAATCTCAGCTCCCCAGCCAGGGATCGAACCCTCACTTGCTGCACTGGAAGACAGTCTTAACCACTGGACCACCGAGGAAGTCCGTGCCTTGAAGAGTTCTTGAGGAGCTTGAGGAGCATCAGTATAATGGCTCATATTTCCTGGAAAGTCCTCTGAGAGGCTTGGGATGATTGATTGTTTATTCCAGAAAAGATAAGGACATTGCTTTTTACAGAATCTCTCCCTTACTCTTATCCAGTAAACAGAGAGGGGGCGACTGGGGAGCAAGGTGCATAAACGTGACAGACAGCACTCACTTCTGTGCTCACTGATGTCAGAGTCCACATGTGTCTTTGGTGGAAAAAGCAACAATGCAGGAGCAAAGGGCATCATATTAAAGAATTATCATAGCATGCTTAAAGAAGACAAAATAAATATGAATATTGGATAAAGCTAAAATGTAAAATGTCAAGGCTGTATATTGTCACCCTGCTTATTTAACTTCTATGCAGAGAGCATCATGAGAAACACTGGGCTGGAAGAAGCACAAGCTGGAATCAAGATTGCCGGGAGAAATATCAATAACCTCAGATATGCAGATGACACCACCCTTATGGCAGAAAGTGAAGAGGAGCTAAAAAGCCTCTTGATGACAGTGAAAGAGGAGAATGAAAAAGTTGGCTTAAAGTTCAACATTCAGAAAACGAAGATCATGGCATCTGGTCCCATCACTTCATGGGAAATAGATGGGGAAACAGTGGAAACAGTGGCAGACTTTATTTTTTTGGGCTTCAAAACCACTGCAGATGGTGACTGCAGCCATGAAATTAAAAGACGCTTACTCCTTGGAAGGAAAGTTATGACCAACCTAGACAGCATATTAATAAGCAGAGACATTACTTTGCCAACAAAGGTCCATCTAGTCAAGGCTATGGTTTTTCCAGTGGTCATGTATGGATGTGAAAGTTGGACTCTGAAGAAAGCTGAGTGCCAAAAAATTGATGCTTTTGAACTGTGGTGTTGGAGAAGACTCATGAGAGTCCCTTGGACTGCAAGGAGATCCAACCAGTCCATTCTAAAGGAGATCAGTCCTGGGTGTTCTTTGGAAGGAATGATGCTAAAGCTGAAACTCCAGTACTTTGGCCATATCATGCGAAGAGCTGAGTCATTGAAAAAGACTCTGATGCTGGGAGGGATTGGGAGCAGGAGGAGAAAGGGATAACAGAGGATGAGATGGCTGGATGGCATCATGGACTCAATGGACAAGAGTTTGGGTGATCTCTGGGAGTTGGTGATGGACAGGAAGGCCTGGCGTGCTGCAATTCATGGGGGTCGCCAAGAGTCGGACATGACTGAGCGACTGAACAGAACTGAACTGAAAATGAAAAAAAAAATTAAGCATGCTATAAAGAAAATCTGAGTAAAAATGTGTGAGATGGTAGGATAAACACTTGAGGCAATGTGAAAAGTTTGATTTTTAAAGATAATTTGAAGGGAATCTGGCTGAACATTCTATATTGCCTTGTGAATGGAAACTGGGAAGTGATCAAGGATTAAACCAATAATTTCGGAGTCTTATTATGGCTCTGATGGTGTATAGGGCTATCTCTGGGGTTAATATTTGCTCAGTGGTGTCTGATCGATGAGATTGCTGAGATTTCTCAGACATCCGTTTTGATCATGCCGATATGAGTTATCTTAGCTGAAAATAGGAAATAAGCAGTGGCCAGATTCCTGGGTTTTGTCTGCATCCTTTTCTCCTATTAGTTTTGACATTTACAGACACAAGATATCCTGGACGGACGTGGGGCCTTGGAGGGTGAAGCCCGTTTCTAATGTGGAGTCCTTTCATTTGTTTGCTGGCCAGCTCACGGCCCCTCTTCTCTCCACTTGCTTCCTGCGCTACTGTGAAAGTAGGACACGCCGTGTCAAGGCTGCAAATCCGAGCTCCTTTGTAGACACGCAGTCTGAGGTTCAAAGGAGCAAGGACCTGACTCTGGGACGCTTCCAGACATCGTTGGCTTGTTTGTTCGTTTTTAATTGATTTGTTTATTGGAGAATAGTTGCTCTACAATGTCGTGTTGGTTTCTGACGCACAACAAAATGAATCAGCCATTTGCTGCTATTGTTCAGTTACTCAGTCATGTCCGTCTCTTTGCAACCCCGAGATCTATAGCCCGCCAAGTTCCTCTGTCCATGTTATTTCCCAGGCAAGAATACTGGAGTGGGTGGCCTTTTCCATCTCCATAGGATCTTCCCGACCCAGGGATGGAACTCACGTCTTCCGCCTTGGTGGGCCGGTTCTTTACTGCTGAGCCTCCATGGAAGCCCGGATCAGCCATACTAAACATGCCCTTTTGGACTCCCTTCCCGTCAGGTCACCACAGTGCATTGAACAGAGTTCCTTGAGCTATCCGGCAGGTTCTCATTAGTTATCTATTTTATCCATAGATTCAGATTGGGACTGACACATAAGCACTATTGATAACCTGAGAAACACTTTATTGTCAAGAGGAGTTAAGCAAAAATACAGTCTGAGGTTAATCTCAGGTATACTTTCTTCTTTAACAGGGGTGCAACAGATCCATGTTAATGGCTCACAATATTTCCAGTGGCCACTGCTGTAAACACGAATTTCCCCAGAACTTAGAGTTAAAGTTGTTATCATGCAGCTGGTACGTCATGCCTGACTCTTGTGACCCTGGGGAAGTGCAGCATGCCAGGCTTCCCTGTCCTTCAGCATTGCCTGCAGTTTGCTCAACTCATGGGCACTGAGTCAGGGATGCCATTCAACCGGCTTATCCTCTGTCTTCCCTTCTCCTCCTGCCCTCAATCTTTCCCAGCATCAGGGTCTTTTCCAATGAGCTGACCCTTCACATCAGGTGGCCAAAGTACTGGAACTTCAGCTTCAGCATCAGCCCTTCTGATATATTCAGCTCAATTGAATATTCAGGCGTGATCTCCTTTAGGATGGACTGGTTTGATCTCCTTGCTGTCCAAGGCACTCTCAAGAGTCTTCTCCAACACCATAGTAAGAAAACATCAATTCTTCAGCTCTCAATCTTCTTTATAGTCCAACTCTCACATCCATCCATGACTACTGGAAAGACCATAGCTTTGACTGTTTGGACCTTTGTTGGCATAAGATCCAATAATTTCTCGCTATGGCCACCATGAACATGGAAATGGGTTTTATCCCTTTTAATAGTCACAGTAATAAATTGCATGGCCTCTGAAGATGCTAAGAGAGGAAAGCAGATGTCAGATCAGAGGCTTGTATTCTCAGAGTGCGCTCTTGCCTTAAAGCAGGCGTGCCTGATGAGGTTGCCTGAAGCAGCCCATCACTGATGGAGCCATGCTGCCTCTGAATCAGCTACTACTTGGGACCAACTGTGAAACGTTCAAAAGGAAGCTCGCATCTTTCTGAGTCATCAAGAACTTGAACATTTATTTTCAAGTCCAACCTGGAAGCAGAATCAGTAAGATGAGTCAATACCAAAAGCAAAAGGGAGACCACATCGACAGAATCGCCAGCCCCGCCAAGTTCAGACGCCTCCAGCTTTGCGGCAGGATTCAGGGAGGTCTTACCCGTCAGAACCAGTTCCCCCTTCTTAATTTCCCTTTCATGGACTCTGCCTCTGGGCATACAAAAGTGTCCTTCCATGCAATGGGGACTTAGCTTATTTGTGTGTGGGGGTAAGGCAGCCTTTGATAAATATAAAACCCCATCATTATCTCATTTTGGTGTATTCTGAGATTTTCCTAAACAGATGTCATGGAAAATTCATTGAGAAAGAACATAACTTGTTGCAAAAGTAACCCACAGATTTTATCTTTCTCTTTTCCCTTAGGAGTTCAAAGCTGGGAGGAAAAGGCTTGATTGAGATAGGGCTGAAAGAGAAAGAACTGAACGGTCAGCATGTGGCATTGACAAGGTGGTCGGAAGCGAATTGTTTGGGATGGAAATTTAAATGCTCTCAACGCCCTGTGATTGGGTTTGGCACCGCAAATCGTCCCATTTTCTTGCACTATTAAACCGTTCTCGTTTTGAATAGCACTACGCTTCCCGTAGTAAGAGGGTGCCACCATGAACAGAAACACAGGTGCGTTTGCTGCTGCTGCTGAGTCACTTCAGTCGTGTGCGACCCCATAGACGGCAGCCCACCAGGCTCCCCCGTCCCTGGGATTCTCCAGGCAAGAGTACTGGAATGGGGTGCCATTGCCTTCTCCAATGCATGAAAGTGAAAAGTGAAAGCGAAGTTGCTCAGTCGTGTCCGACTCTTAGTGACCCCAGGGACTGCAGCCCCCCAGGCTCCTCTGCCCCTGGGATTTTCCAGGCAAGAGCGCTGGAGTGGGGTGCCATTGCCTTCTCCAATGCATGAAAGTGAAAAGTGAAAGCGAAGTTGCTCAGTCGTGTCCAACTCTTAGTGACCCCATGGACTGCAGCCCCCCAGGCTCCTCTGTCCATGGGATTTTCCAGGCAAGAGCACTGGAGTGGGTGCCATTTACTTTCCTACATCAGTTCAGTTCAGTTCAGTCACTCAGTCGAGTCCGACTCTTTGCAACCCCATGAATCGCAGCACGCCAGGTGTCCCTACATAATAGACTGGGTTTTCCCTCGAACTATGGAGAAGCCCTCCTCAAAGCTCTGATCACAGAACTTTGGTAAATAATTTGACAATTTGTTTTAAACATACGTTTGCCATATGACCCAGCCATTTTAACCCTTGATGTTTACCCAAGGAACATGAAATTTGGGGTTTATGGAGGACCTATATGCGAATGGTCGGCACACTTTTTTTTCACAATCTCCAAATCCTGGGTACAATCCAGATGGTTTCCATTCAGTGGCTGGATAAACAAACCATGTTACATCCACGCAATTAAACTGATGCCTTAATCAATAGGAAATGGCAACCCACTCCAGTATTCTTGCCTGGGAAATCCCATGGACACAGGAGCCTGGCCAGGCTACAGTACATGGGGTTGCAAAGAGTCAAACACAACTTAGCAACTGAACAACAACAAATATATGTATTTACACACACACACACACACGGTCTTCCCAGGTGGCACTAGTGATAAAGAACCCATTTACCATTTCAGGAGATGGAAGAGACGTGGGTTCGATCCCTGAGTCACGAAGGTCCCCTGGAGGAGGAAATGGCAACCCACTCCAGTATGCTTGTCTGGAGAGTCCCATGGACAGAGGAGCCTGGCGGGCTGCAGTCCACGGGTGGCAGAGTCAGACGTGACTGAAATGATTTAGCACGCATGCACACGTTCACACACACACACATGCAATTACTACAGAGTTATTCCCCAGCATTTCTTTTTCAAACTGGAATTGAAATCCAGTAACATAGCTTCAGCTTACATGTTCCCCAAAGAGAATCTGATGCTCAGAAGTGTAGAGAAACGCTGGGCTTGCATGGCTGTTAAAACTGTCAGCCTGAGATACAGTACTTTGGGCAGATTTTCTGTGTCATCATATTGGTCTCTGACTCTCCTAGCTGCTTCCTGTGTCCTGCCTGAAGCTGTCCAGTGGCTTCCTTACTCGGACTCCACGGTAATCTGTGAATCATCAGATTCGGCAAAGATCTATTCACTGTCTACAGAGTTCCTAATGCACTCTTTCAGTGACTGGAGATTCGTCAGCTGAAAGAGATAGAATCCATCATCCGCCAAGCAACCTGAATCTGATGTTTGTAATATACAGGAGTCAAAAGTCTTTGCCTTCAACTTTCTTGTTTGCTGGCTACTGAAAGCTTCCTAATTCAGCTGTTTCAACTAGTAATTAAAGTTGATTTGAAAAGCATAGAAAAGTAGAATCAATGAAAAAAAAAAGCGGTATCCATTTGGTGGCCTCAGTCATTTCTGATACTGCTTTTCTGAGTTATAACTCAGAAGAACTTGTGTCTTTTGCAAAGTTGAGATTCTGGAAACTGACATTTTCACTCTCAGTTTCAGCTTCATAAAACTATAGGCAACAAACACTGATTTGTTCATTTGAATGCAACACGTGGAAAGTAGCGTGCTGAAGCACCAGGCAGGAGCACCCTGCCGGGCCCTGGAGTGCCTGCTAAGAACATCCTGTCTCTCAGGAAAGAACTGCGAGTGTGTGACATCGATTATTTAACTAGACAGATATCCTCTGAGCCTGCTGGAGCCAGGGGTTCTCCAGAACCCTGAGAAAGGAACTGTGTGTAGTGATGAAGCACCATCTGTCCAGCCAAGGCAGTTTATCCTAAGGAACATCACCACCCAAGCAAAATCGTCATCCCCTGGTTGCATTTTGCGCTCATTTAAAGCTGCATGACTGAGCCTGTTCCCCCCTGGAGATCCTGCAGGCTCCACTTCAGATCACAGCATGAGTGCTGCAGTAAGTGAGCTGTGCCGACTTTCTGGTTTCCTAGTGCAGATAGAAAGGGTATTTAGACTATGCCGTCCGTTGAGTCTATAAGTGTACAGGAGCAGCATGTCTGAAACAAATGGACTGTTTGCTTAGTCGCTCAGTCGTGTCCAGCTCTCTGTGACCCCATGGACTGTGGCCCTCCAGGTGTTTCTGTCCACAGGATTCTCCAGGCAAGAGCACTGGAGTGGGTTGCCATGCCCTCCTCCAGGGGATCCTCCCAATCCAGGATCGAGCCCAGGTCTCCCACACTGCAGGTGGATTCTTTACCATCTGAGCCAGCAGGGAAGCCCAAGAATACTGGAGTGGGTAGCCTATCCCTTCTCCAGGGGATCTTGCTGACTCAGGAATCAAACCAGGGTCTCCTGCATTGCAGGCAGATTCTTTACCAACTTAAAAATTAGTTTATTGCTTAAAAAAAAAAACCAAAAACGCTATCATCTGAGCCTTCTGCAAGCCCTAGGAGTAAGATCAAAGATGACTGGTCACAAATCACTATAACAAATATACTAATAATGAAGAAGTTTGAAATATTCCAAGAATATCAAAATGAGATATGGAGACGCAAAGTGAGCAGATGCTTTGGAAAGATGATGCTGATAGACTCACTTGGCACAGGGTTGCCTCAAACCTTCAATCTGTGAAAAATACAGTCTCTGTAACATGCAATGAAGCAAAGCCCAATGAAGTACAGTAGGTACTGTATTTCTTTGTGTTGACACCAATAAATCAGAGTTTGTAACACCTTTCCTGCAAGAATTTGAAGAACCTCTAATTTTAATATAAAACGTGGTTATGCAGGACTTGAGTATTTCACCTGTGAATGGGATTTCCTCATTTGAGGTAATTTTGACCAGATTTAGCTTTTTGTTCATCTTTATTTTTCTAAATAGTGATTTAGAAAAACACAAATGAGATCCATGAGCCTCTTACTATTTTACTTTGCTGTAAGGAACAAATGTATCATAATAAAATCTGAATTACTTACATCTAGTGTGGACTTCTTAGCCAATAAGCAGTTTTTGAGAACCTTAAAATTATGTTGGATTCTTTTAAATCTGTGACTCAAACTTTTTAGCAAAGAGTGAGTCCATACTTTAAAGGAGATGAAAAATATTCATAAAATTAACTCGAGATTTTGTAGACATCATACAGTTTGGATTTTCCTCTTCTCTGACCTCATAAATATTTTCATGTGCTAAGTGTACATGGACGTGAAACACAGATTAAAATAAATATACACTATTCAACAAAAAAGGAAAAGTCTTTGAAAATGAGATGACTTTGAATAGAAAAGACTGGTAAGGGCCACTAAGGACCACCAACTTGGAGGCTCCTGTTTTGGAGTCTGACAGATATATGTTTGAATGGCAGTTTTATCAGGGCAGATACTATAATTTAACCACCTCAAATCTGTTTTTTTTTTTTCTTTTTTTTTGGCGGAAATAAAACTCCCATACATATGTCAGCTTTCTTTTAGGCTTCAGTTCAGTTCAGTTCAGTCGCTCAGTCGTGTCCGACTTTTTGCGACCCCATGAATTGCAGCACGCCAGGCCTCCCTGTCCATCACCAACTCCTGGAGTTCACTCAGATTCACGTCCATCGAGTCCGTGATGCCATCCAGCCATCTCATCTTCTGTCGTCCCCTTCTTCCCCTGCCCCCAATCCCTCCCAACATCTAAAAACAGTACCTTTTCTATTCCTAGTCACGTATCCAGAGAAGACCATAACTGAAAAAGATACAGGCACCCCAGTGTTTATAGCAGCACCACTAAGACCTGGAAGCAAGCTAACTACCCATCAACTGAGGAAGGGCTAGAGAAGATGTGGTGTGTGTGTGTGTGTGTGTGTGTGTGTGTGTATGTGTGTGTGTGTGTATATATATATATATATATATATGATGGAATATTATTCAACTATAAAAAAGAATGAAGTAGTACCATTTGCAGGGACATGGATGAAACCAGAGATTATCATACCGAGTGAAGTAAATCAGACAAAGACAGATATCATATGATATCCCTTGTATGTGGAATATTAAAAAATGATACCAATGAACTGATTTGTGAAACAAATTTACAGACTTTGAAAACAAACTTAATGATTACCAAGGGGGAAATGCAGAGGGGAGGGATAAATTAGGAGTTTGGGGTTGACATACATGCCTACTAGATATAAAATAGATAACAAGGGCCTACTGTACAGCACGGGGAACTCTGTTCAATAATCAAGGGCCTACTGTACAGCACGGGGAACTCTGTTCAATAATCAAGGGCCTACTGTACAGCACAGGGAACTCTGTTCAATAATCCAAGTGTTATTCACTCAGTCGTGGCCTACTCTTTGTGACCCTATGGACTCTAGCCCACGAGGCTCCTCTGTCCATGGAATTCTCCAGGCAAGAACACTGGAGTGGGTTGCTATTGCCTTCTCCAGGGGATCTTCCTGACCCAGGGACTGAACCCAGGGCTCTCACATTGCAGGCACCGTCTTTACTGACCGGGCCAGCAGGGAAGACCTGTAATAGCCTAAATGGGGAAAAATTTGAAAAAGAACAGATGCACATATATGTGTAACTGAATCGTTTGCTATACACCTGAAACTAACACAGCATTGTAAATCCACTCTAGACCAATATAAAATGAAAATTAAATTTAAAAATGAAGTTTAGAAAGCGAACGTTCCAAGATTTCCTTGCAGTTTGTTGTTGTCTCATCGCTAAGCCCTGTCGAACCCTTCGTGACCCCATGGACTGGAGCCTGGCAGGTTCCACTGTCTTTGGGATTTCCCAGGAGTGGGTTGCCATGCCCTTCTCCAGGGGATCCTCCCAACCCAGGGATCAAACCTGTGTCTCTTACGTCTCCTGCTTCGGCAGGCGGGTTCTTCACCACTGAGCTGCCTGGAAATCCTTGCAATTAGTGTGCCCTAATTAAGTAAGTTCAGACCCGTGGTATTTGTAAGTGAAAACCGTGGTGTAACTTCCTGGAAGGAGGAAGCTTGTGCTTTCCTCCTTTTCTTCTCTTCCTGCTAGTGCTGGAACACACATCTTGGAGCAAGGTGTAAAAATGGTGGTATTGGGATATCATTGAAATCTGTGGATCAACTGGGTAGAAAATTTACATTTTAACAATACTGAATCTTCCCATATAAGAGCACGGAATAGTTGCCTAGTCAGAACTGATCATTAAATCATCTGAGCCTGAGGATTTCTTTTTGGGAGTATTTTTGGTTAGAAAATTCAAGTTTTCAATGTATATATAGTTAACTACATAAACTTGGCTCCATGCCAGTATGTGGTATTGGCCTGAAACTGCCAATAAGATGCTTTGTTTTCTCCTCCCACTAAGAGGAGCTCAGGCAGAGATATACATTCTCATGGCCATATACACAAGCTGGTGAAAGGTCTTAGTTAGCCCACCCAGCGTAGAAGATTTAAATTTAGCCCAGACCTAGCAGGATGTTAGTGGCTCATTTGTGTCTGACTCTTTGTGACCCCATGAACTGTAGTCTTCCAGGCTACTCTGTCTGTGGGGATTCTCCAGGCAAGACTACTGGAGTGGGTTGCCATTCCCTTCTGCAGGGGATCTTCCTGACTGATCCAGGGATTGAGCCTGGTTCTCCTGCATTGCAGGTAGGCTCTTTACCATCTGAGCCACTGGGGATGTCCCAAGCTGGACATAAGGCTCAGTTCTAAATCTCAGTCTAAGGCAAGTTTCACGCAACTCCTCCTGTTCCTCTACGTGAATCATCCATGGTCTAGCCGTTCCATTCAGTTTCTGGGGTTCCTCTGGCAACCATCTATAAACTTATCTCTCTAGCTTTAGTTGCCTCTTTATTTCTGGAACCTGAGAATTTCCCTTTCTTTCATTTGGATTCAGCTATATGATTAATCAGCAATTTTATTGTAGGGAGGAGAGAGTTCCTCACTACATTTGAACCTAACGTTGCCATTCGAGTTTATTATTCTTGAAGGCATGTAGAGGGTGTGTTTTATTTATATCTTTATTCTTTATAGTACTTAGCTCATGGTTGTAAAACTCCATTAGTGCTTAATAAAAATAAGCAGGATGGATTTTAAAGTGGGTGAAAGCAGAGGACTATCATACAGTTAAACGAGAGAAGGCTTTAGTGCTTTAAAAGACGAATTCTGTCTCTCCATCTCCAGGGGTTGTGAGAATGAGGTGGGGGAGAGGAGTTGGCAAAAGGTCTTGCCTTCCTCACTCATGTATCAACAGTCTCGTGTAGCGCTTCATTTCCAAAAGAAAAACGTCCCATGCTGGTTGCTGTCCACAGAAATTCTGCCAACATCCTGGTGGTTGCTGGTTTGTAATTTTATGGGTTTCCAGAGGATCAAACACTGTATTATTATGTTTGGCTACTAACTTGGGTCAGCAGTTCAAAAGGAGAAGAGGAGGGGAATGAAGTAGGTGGAAGGGGGCGCGGGGATCATACAGGAGCCCATGCGTTTAGTTGTATTGAATGTACTGAGAGTAAAGCCCAATCCTTACTGAAACAGTTAATTTTGTTTCAGCAGATGATGATGGTAATGGTTCAAAGCTCTGTTTCACGAGAACTAAAGATGTGGTGATTATGCACCCATTTTAATTTTGCCTAAAGAATAAATTAATAGGTTGTTTGCTCCATGTATAGTCTTCCCTTTACAAAGTGCTGAAATGGAAGATTTCCTATCAACAATGACAACAACAAATATGTGATTAAACATTCCCTGAGTCCCAAATCCCTCTTCCTTCAAAATAAATTTATTTACCTTAATATAATTTGTAGGAATATTTATATGAAATATTATATTTTTTGACCTTTAAAAATAATGTTTAATATTAAGAAATGCTCAAAATAACCAGTATTCAGTTCTGAAACAATGTGTATATTTTCTTAGAAAATGAAGCTCAAATTAATAACTTAAGTAACTCTGAACTTAGCGTGTTGTTAATGAAATCTGCATGTCCAGTAATTTGTTTAGTGTCAGAAAAGAATTAACATATGTCTAACACTTATAGCAAGTGTAGCTTCCTTATAGGCCCCAGAAGGAATTATGTTTGACTTTGCTGTAGTTTATTTGCCTTGGATCCAGAAGGGACTGAGAGAGAAATGGGTAAAACTATCTTGTTTGACGTAAGACAAACTATTCCTGTATCTGTGGCTTTTCTTTCCTGCTACATCCTCAAAATAATTGCTTTGTATTGTTAACTCCGTGATTGGCTGGCTACCTACAACCAAGAGGGGTGGGATGCAGGTTGGAGTTGGGAGGGAGGTGCAAAAGGGAGGGGACATACGTATGCTTAAGGCTGATTCGTCTTGATGTATGGCAGAAGCCAGCACAGTGTTGTAAATCAATTATTCTCCAATTAAAAATAAATAAATTACAAAAACCAAAAGGAATAGGAGAGAATTGTCTACGGACATTACAAAAAGCATCAGGAAGGGATAGATCGAGAGTTTGGGACTGACATATATGCAGTACTATATTTAAAATAGGGAACCAACAAGGACCTACTGCATAGCACAGGGGTCTCTGCTCAATATTCTGTAATAACTAAGATGGAGAAAGAATTTGTAAAAGAATATGCATAGATATATATATACACACACGTATACCTGAGTCACTTTGCAATACACCTGAAACTAACTCAACATTGTAAATCAAACATAGTCCAATACAAAATAAATTTAACAGGAAAGCATCATAGTACAACTCTTTATTATCGTTACCTATGATAAAAGTGCATATATATATACATATATTTTATTCATTTATCAATTTATCCACTGCTTTCAATGTTCCATTATTCTTTCCTCATTCCAGTATTTATGAACCACTGATCTTGTGTTTTGCGCGCTGGGACTACAGTCATGATCAGTGAAACAAGATCTTCGCTCTGGAGGAGACGTTCCGGCCTGGAGGCACCATAAACAAGAACACAAATAATGCAAGGGCTGTGGATAAAACAGTGGAAAGGGATAGAGTGACTGGCTTGTATTGGACAGGCTGTGCAGGACAGTATGGCCAGAGATGGCCTTTCTCAGAAGATACTGTGTATACCAGTGTCTGCCAGGTGGAAAGAGCTGGTGTGAGCCTGGAGAGTAGCCATTGGCTGCGATGCCCGGGCCAGGCCCTCTGCGAGTGGGGCTCCAGGCCCTAGTGTGCTTCCGTGTGCATGCTAAGTTGCTCAGTCGTGTCCAACCCTTTGTGATCCTATGGACTGTAGCCTGCTGGGTTCCTCTGTCCATGGGATTCTCCAGGCAAGAATACTGGAGCGGGTTGCCATTTCCTTCTCCAGGGGATCTTCCCAACCCAGGGATCAAACCGGAGGCCCCTACGTCTCCTGTATTGGCAGGTGGGTTCTTTACCACTAGCGCCACCTGGGAAGCCCTAGACCCCCATCTAAATACTTGAAAGTTATAAATCAAGCTCACAAGCCATAATATAATATTTTATACAACCTTGACAAATAAGCCTCCCTAACAACCTGGAAGGCTTGCTTTGTATTTAAAATATCGTGGACTTTCTGGCATTCTTCCCTGGCACATGGAAGCTTGGGGAGAGCCAACCCCATTCCCGGCATGTTCCTCCTTATCTTCTCACCTGTGGCCCCCTCCCCAATCCCAGGAGCCCCCACACTCACCTGTGGACCCCTCAGGCCATGCATCCAAGCTCTGTCTACACCCCCACCGTCTGCCATCATCTGATCACTCCTTGAGCCAGGAGAGTACACGTCAATATTGTCAACCAACCTAACTTTACTGAGAGTCTCTCCCACAGCAAGAAATTATGGCTCTAATGCTTGTAAGCCGTGACTGTGATTGGGATGTGTCAGAAAAAAGCAGAAAGTTCAGGGTAGGCAGTGAACATTCCCCCAGCGTTCAGTTCAGTTCAGTTCATTTCAGTCACTCAGTCATGTCCAACTCCTTGTGACCCCATGAATCGCAGCACGCCAGGCCTCCCTGTCCATCACCAACTCCCGGAGTTCACCCCAGACTCACGTCCATCGAGTCCGTGATGCCATCCAGCCATCTCATCCTCAGTCGTCCCCTTCTTCTCCTGCCCCCAATCCCTCCCAGCATCAGAGTCTTTTCCAGTGAGTCAACTCTTTGCATGAGGTGGCCAAAGTACTGGAGCTTCAGCTTTAGCATCAGTCCTTCCAAAGAAATCCCAGGGCTGATCTCCTTCGGAATGGACTGGTTGGATCTCCTTGCTGTCCAAGGGACTCTCAAGGGTCTTCTCCAACAACACAGTTCAAACGCATCAATTCTTCAGCGCTCAGCCTTCTTCACAGTCCAACTCTCACATCCATACATGACCACAGGAAAAACCATAGCCTTGACTACACAGACCTTAGTTGGCGAAGTAAAGTCTCTGCTTTTGAATACACTATCTAGGTTGGTCATAACTTTTCTTCCAAGGAGTAAGCGTCTTTTAATTTCATGGCTGCAATCACCATCTGCAGTGATTTTGGAGCTCAAAAAAATAAAGTCTGACACTGTTTCCCCTGTTTCCCTATCTATTTCCCATGAAGTGATGGGACTGGATGCCATGATCTTCGTTTTCTGAATGTTGAGCTTTAAGCCAACTTTTTCACTCTCCTCTTTCACTTTCATCAAGAGGCTTTTTAGCTCCTCTTCACTTTCTGCCATAAGGGTGGTGTCATCTGCATATGTGAGGTTATTGATATTTCTCCCGGCAATCTTGATTCCAGCTTGTGTTTCTTCCAGTCCAGCGTTTCTCATGATGTACTCTGCATAGAAGTTAAACAAGCAGGGTGACAATATACAGCCTTGATGTACTCCTTTTCCTATTTGGAACCAGTCTGTTGTTCCATGTCCAGTTCTAACTCTTTCTTCCTGACCTGCATACAGATTTCTCAAGAGGCAGGTTAGGTGGTCTGGTATTCCTATCTCTTTAAGAATTTTCCACAGTTTATTGGGATCCACATAGTCAAAGGCTTTGGCATAGTCAATAGAGCAGAAATAGATGTTTTTCTGGAACTCTCTTGCTTTTTCCATGATCCAGCAGATGTTGGCAATTTGATCTCTGGTTCCTCTGCCTTTTCTAAAACCAGCTTGAACATCAGGGAGTTCACGGTTCACATATTGCTGAAGCCTGGCCTGGAGAATTTTGAGCATTACTTGACTAGCATGTGAGATGAGTGCAATTGTACGGTAGTTTGAACATTCTTTGGCGTTGCCTTCTTTTGGAATTGGAATGAAAACTGACCTTTGCCAGTCCTGTGGCCACTGCTGAGTTTTCCAAATTTACTGGCATATTGAGTGCAGCACTTTCACAGCATCATCTTCCAGGATTTGAAACAGCTCAACTGGAATTCCATCACCTCCACTAGCTTTGTTCATAGTGATGCTTTCTTAAGCCCACTTGACTTCACATTCTAGGATGTCTGGCTCTAGATTAGTGATCACACCATCATGATTATCTGGGTCGTGAAGATCTTTTTTGTACAGTAAGGTATTGAGCATGATCTGCTGTTCTCCACATCTGTTTGTCTCGTATGGACATTTCCATGTGTTACAAAGATGCTTGAGGACTTCAAGGCATACTTTCCAATCAAACGCCTGGTATCATTCATCCCTGCTCCACCATCCTGGAAAGAAAGACCCGCAACTCCAACAGCAGCTCCCTGGAGAAAGGAGAACCAGCTGTGGTTTATGGGTAAGCGAATGAAGCTCAGCGTTCAGTGGGTGGCAGAGTAGAAAAGGGTTAGGAGCATGGAGACTGATTTGGGTCCTTAGTGTCCCGTATGTTGGTTGTGTGGCTTTAGATGCGTTCATATCTTTACCTTTAGTTCCATCTAAGATATCCTCTAGTCAATGGTGGTAATGACAGTATCATCACCCAGCATCATGGACGGAACGTGAACGAGCTGACATATACAGTGCATTTAACAGAAGGCCTTGCCCATCATTTATGGTCAAGAAACTTTGATTTGTTTTCACTATTACTTCAACTACAGGACAGCTACTTTTGCTATGATTATTTACTCAGGGCTGTGTGTGTTGCGTGTGCTAAGTCACTCAGTCCTGCCCAACTCTTTGTGACCCCATGAACTATCACCCTCCAGGCTCCTCTGTCCATGGGATTGTCCAGGCAAGAATGCTGGAGCGGGTTGCCAGGCCCTCCTCCGGGGGCTTTTCCTGACCCAGGCATCGAACCCGCATCTCTTATGTCTCCTGACTTGGCAGGCGGGTTGTTTACCACCAGCACCACCAGGGAAGCCCATTACCCAGGGTTACGTTAAGCAATTGAGAGAACTTAAATATAGGTTTTCTGATTCAAAGACTTGTGCCCTGGAAAGCCTTCAGCTATGCTGATTTCATAAAAAAATAAACATAAAGCATAAAACAAGAAAAGCCAACAGCACCATGCCTTGCAGACACCCACCATCATCCAAAATCACAGTGCGAAAGGGGCTGAGGTCAGGGCAGCGGCATCTCGTTGTCTTGTAAAGGCAGAGCCATTTCCTTTCCTGTATGATCACACTCACTGTGGTGCTGGCCCCGGACCAGCAGCTGGAGGAAGCTCTTGACTGTTCACACAAATGGAGTGTGACAGCTTGGAAAATGTAGAACAATGGGCCGCTCAACCTAATTACAGCTTGGCTTTTGGCTTTAGGGCTGGAGGTTCTGAGTGTCTCTCTGCCCTTCTCTGCCCGCCCCCTCTCTTTTCTCCTCTGTCTCTGTCTCCCTCTGTCTCTCTCTGTGTGTCTCTCCCTCACATGCACACAGAGGCACAGACACACACACAAAGACACACAGGCACACGTTAGACGTGTGCAGTTTCCCTGTGTTCACCTCTTTGCTCTTGGACTCGCCTTGTTGCCCTTCAACGATAGTAGATAACTATTCCTAATCAAAAGCTATACGCAAAATGCCAAGGTCACCTTAAACATCCTGCCGTGTTACACATGGCATGCAGTCAGGGAAGGTTCAGTGAGTTAGCGAATGGTACTGAGGTTGTTTTCCAGAAGAAAATATTTTGTCCTCAAGCTTTGTTACCCGGACTTTGTTCTGCTTCTTGGAAATCTTCTATCTGTGGTAAGAACTTTGAGTTCAGGAGAATGGGGGTCAAATTCTAGCTTTCCACAAGGGATTTCTGCAAGGTTCAATCTCTCTGACAAGGTTAATCATAATAAGAACACTGTTATTATTCTAGCAGGTTCAGCCTCTCTAAACCTGTCCTGTGCTATAAGGTAGACTCTCATAAAGAACTACCTTTGTCATTGTTAATATTCATTATTATGATTATTCCTTGAAATTAGGGCTGAGAGATTCTATGAAGTGTGTAGTGGCCCTTTTCAACCACTCAGAAGGAAAATGTTTGACCAAAAACATCTTAAAGAGCATGTTGTTTGTTGAGGTTTCTTAGGGAAAAAAGGCTGAGGCTCTGTGGGGTGGTTCCTTTGGGGAAGTCATCTCAGACATGAGGAGGGGTGGACTAGAGAAGGTGAAGCAAGGTGGGTGGGGAAATGGCATTGTCTCATGCTTTGTTGGCTGAGTAGTAGTCCATTGTATATGGATACCACGCCTTTCATATCCATTCCTCTGCTGATGGACATTTAGGTTGCTTCCCTGTCTTGGCTACTGTAAACAGTCTGCCATGAACGCTGGGGTGCACATATCTTTTCCAAGTATAGTTTTCTCCAGATATATGCCCAGGCCCGGGATTGCTGGGTCATATGGCAGCTCTATTTTCAGTCTTTTAAGGAACATCTGTACGTTCTCTAGGTGGTTGTGCCAATTTCTGTACCCAGCAGCACTGTAGGAGGGTTCCTTTCTCTCTACACCCTGGAGAGCCACACCCTCTCCAGCAGAGAGTCGGGCACGACTGAGCGGCTCACACGTCCATATACATGGTCTACTAAAATAACAGTGTCTCTCCTGTATCCCCTTTCTGTCTACCCGCCCAGTCCCCAACCAACTGACCCCTTCCTGTGCCTGTTCCCCAGGCCCAAGTACAAGGGAAAGTGGTTCATCTGTATGGCTGACAAGTGACTTGTACCCAAAAAGATTTTTCTCTGTAGTTCTGTTTACTAGAAGTGCTATTAAAAGCAACGTGATAGAGCCAACACAACTGGTTGCAATCAAGAGCAGTTAAATAAAGGAATCTTCTAAAAAAAGCATCAAGGGAGGACTCAATAGTTTGCTAGGATGAGGTACACTTAAAAATATTTTGTGTGTGTTTTTCTCCATGTTAAAGTGCTCCTCATTTCAAAGGGAATGTCTTCTGTAGCTCTTTGGTAATGTCTTCTGGTAAGCACAAACCGGACCAACCAGCAAATTAACAAGGATGATATAAGTCTGTCCAGGAACAGTTTTTTTCCCTTTCAGACATTTTTGTCAAACAAATGTTTCATTTTTAGAATAATCTTAGATTTTGGAGAAGGTAGGACGGACGGTCTCCAGGCACGGCACTCCCAGTTGTCCTCCTCTTTTAACACCTTCCACTTGCGTGTCTGTTTGTCACAATTAATGAAGCAACATTGCTACTTTATTATTAACTGAAGTCGATACTTTACTCAGGGGTCTTCAGCTTTTCCCTAGAGTCCTTTTTTATTCCAGGATCCCATCAGGAGACCACATTACATTTAGCCATCGTGTCTTGCGAGGCAACTCTTGAGTGTGCCACTTCGTAGCATCCTTTCTCATCCTGAGTAGCCCTTTAGGGCAGAGCGCCAATGATGGCTATGGATGGGGACGCGTGACTTTGCCTTCTGTGTATCCATAGGAAGTGCTACATCATGGGGATTCCCTGAGCATCAGGACCGTTGAACCAGAGACTATAATCTCATAATGATGCATGAGGTTCCTTGACACACGAAGACGTGGAGTGGCTTCATTTTTTAATGTTTTTAAAGATTTTTTTTTAACGTGGACCATTTTAATAAGCCTTTATTTAGTTTGTCAGAATATTTCTTCTGTTTTCTGTTTTCTGTTTTGGTTTTGAACCCCACCCAATGCACTGGAAGGTGGATTCATAACCACTGGACCACAGAGAAGTCCCTCAGTGGCTTTGGAGTCTGGTCCCAGCCTTCCTTTTCGGCCCTATGTCTTTTTGCCCCCACCCTTTTCTCGCATCCTGAGACTCAGATGTTCATGTTCGTCCCCATTCTGTGCATCCTTGACTCAGCGCTGGACTCCTCCTGACAAGCCCGTTTGGAGGGTCTTCCCCTCACCTCAGCACCTGTTAACAGCACTCCAATGTTCACGGTTACCCCCTCTTATGAGCCTTCCTCACAGGCAGTCAACTTCCCTGTTGACTCAGCTCAGCACAGACCGTTTCCGGTTACCTGTTCATTCTGTGTGCGTGCATGCTCGTCTGACTCCTTTGTGACCCCCATGGACCGTAGCCCGCCAGGCCCCCCTGTCCATGGGATTCTCCAGGCAAAAATCCTGGAGCGGGTTGCCATTTCCTTCTCCAGGGGATCTTCCTGACTCGGGGATTGAACCCGCCTCTCCTGAGGGTCCTGCATGGCAGGCTGGCTCTTGATCACTGAGCCGCCTGGGTCTCCCACTTGTTCGGTCTAGACGCACGCGGGTAATGACAGTGCTCAGAACTTTTCATCCTGTGCAGGCGCTTTCCACACGTTGCCTTGTTTAATCTTGGCGACAGCCTTGGGAGGAGGTTCTGCAAAGTGACCTCACCCTACAGAAGATGAGGAGGCGCAGCATGCTTTTCCCCGTCCCGGGCCTCCTGAGTGGGAGAGTGGCGCCTGGAGACTCAGTCTCCCCTGCTCCTGATGAAGGCTGAGGCTGGGGCCTTATTCTTCTCGTTTCTGATTGAAGCACCACTTTTCTTGCCGAAGCCCGTGGCTCCCCGTCCCACGATCGCCTGTGAGCTGCTTATACCTGGGGTCCAGTTTATTCACGTCTTCATTCACAGGGTGCTCAGTTCCATACCTTACTCATGGAAGGCATTCACTAAGAGCTTATTGAACCAGATTTCTTATATTAAAAACAAAGACGAAAACAAACCTGTCCTCTGAGCTTGAACCCAGCAGCTCTGAACGTGAGCTGGAAGACATCTCATGGGAGGAGAAGAGCTAAAAATCCCTTCCCATTAAAGGGCCGATCCAAACTACCAGTGGACAGTCTCCAGGGTCTCTGGCTGCCCCAGGCTCCAGGGCTGAGGCCTGACTGAGAAAACATGCCCCGTCCAGGGACCATCCTTTGCCCACACTGGGAAAATGACAAGACGGGGTAGAATGCACTTTGCTCTGCAACTCAACAGACCTGGTGTCCAGCCTGCCAGACACTAACTCCGTGACCTCCTGGGAGTTTCCGAACCCCTCGGGGATCCAGCTTCCTCACCTGTAAAATGCGGGGGAAGGACCCCGGCCAAACTCAGAGGACCCCGCCAGCTCTCACATCCTGTGATTTTAGGTGCAGTTATGCAGGTCCTGGAAGCTGGGCTCATCCACACAGCCTTTTGGAAAAAAGGAAAGGAAAAAGGAAAAGAAAAACACTTCCATAAAAGTATTTATAGCACAGCCAGTGACTATGAATCATGGCATAATTAATTCTCTCTTATGCAGCTGCCTCGCTTTCTGTCTTGGTGGGGTCATTCGCGAGCCCACCCCAGGAGCAGCTTCATTGACAGACATAGCATCTTCCTTGTCATCTCTCCTGGAGTAAGTTCAGAGCCCAGACTGAGTTTCTGCCAGTGCCAGATTTCTGTAACTGCATGATTCTAATCTCCTCTGACTAACTGACAGACCTAGTTCCCAAAGGATGGAAGATAACTGTGATCTAGCTTGACTTCAACAAAGTTTGGAATTAACTTCCTCACATCAGTTTTGTTCATCAGTTTTGAGGATTGAGTGCTTTGCTGTTTAATTATGATTTGTCTAGAAAACTTGACCATGGGCTGGTTTGAGATTGCTCTGTTCCCATCCAGTAAAGTAAAATGTTAGCCGCTCAGTCTTGTCTGACTCTTTGTGACCCTATGGACTGTAGCCCTCTAGGCTCCTCTGTCCATGAGATCGTCCAGGCAAGAATACTAGAGTGGGTTGCCATTTCCTTCTCCAGGAAATCTTCCCAACCCAGGGATCAAACCAGACTTCTACCTTGCAGGCAGATTCTTTACTGTCTGAGCCACCAGGGAAGCCTGATTCTGTAGTGAAGAGATAATAAAAACCCTTTTCTGCAAATGGGTTCGACCCTCCCTGTCTTAAATCTGATTCTTCCTGGCACAGCTTTCCAATAACTTGTCTCCTCCCAGAAGAATTGTTTTCTCTAATCTCAGATCCCATCCCAGAATTCTTAAAATGGCATTTAGGGAACTGCCTGCAAGTTTTCCAGCTTCCCAGGTGGCTCAGTAGTAAAGAATCCACCTGCCCAGTGCAGGAGACATGGGTTCAATCTCTGGATCAGGAAGATCCCCTGGAGAAGGAAATGGCAACCCACTCCAGTATTCTTGCCTGGGAAACCCCATGGAGAGGTCTAGCGGTTTCCAGTTCATGGGGTCACAAAGAGTTGGACATGGCTGAGTGACTGGGCACGCATGCCGCAAGTTTTCTTGCTTGATATCATTTTTGATTAAAATTTTCAAGCTTTGTTTTTATCTGCTACCCATCTACTCCCACTGTTGAGTGGAGGAGCCACCATTTCAGTTCCGTTGTCTCTGGATTAAATTTAGCCTGAAGCGAATAGCAGTTGATTTTATGTTGACAAACTCTTCAGAACAGCCAGAGACAGGAAAATGGCAGGCCTGCCCAGCAGAAACACAGGAGCTTTCGCTTCCCTTTTATTCCGTCTCTTGTCTTACTTGAATTTTGATAGGAGCCGGGTGAATAAAAGGTAATAGGACCACAGCTCAGATCCCTTCTCTGACCTGGAGCAAGGCAGTTTACCTACCTGGTGTCCATTTCCTTGCATGCAGAATCAAGAACCTGGCTGGATGACTTCTAAGGCTTTTTTTTTTTTTTAAAGCTATTGTTCAATGTAAAGAATCAGGGAGCAGTCTGGGTTAACCCATTTTTATCTGTCCAAGTTCATTTGTTTCTTAAAATGGTAAACGTTCCAGAGCCATTTTAAAGCTTTTGCTTTTTAATCAAAAATCTTATTTTTCAGTAATGTGCTTTTGACGTACCCCTCCAGGGGAATGCTATATAAAATATACGACCACAGGGGTGGTGAATTTATCAGCTAGAAACAACATCATCCTTTTATCACCTGAGGTAGTAATGGAACATTATATGCTGCACTAAACGTCTAGACATTTCGGGATCACTCAGAAAATAATCGGCCTGCCATAAATGTTCCTGGGGAAGATAGCAGTGAGCCAGACAAGAAGTGCAATTCTTGGCAGAAATAACTGCTTTTCTAAAAGCAAGGTCCTTACCATCCACTTGACCCCAAATGGAACAGATTTAAAAACACTCAAGGATTTCCAGCTTAATCTGCCTGTTCACTGCCTTCAACCAATTCTGAGTCCTTAGCTTGCCCTTTGGAGAGCTGTGTCTTTGAATTCTATTTTTAATTTGTAAGCAGATAAAGCAGGAGATGCAGGTTCTATCCTTAGGTCAGGAGGATCCCCTGGAGGAGAAAATGGCAACCCTCTCCAGTATTCTTGCCTGATAAGAATACTGTCCCAGGGACAGAGGCGGCTGGTGGGCTACAGTCCATGGGGTCCCAAAGAGTCTGACATAACTGAGCAACAACAACAAGAGAGAGAGAGATTCCTGCAGAAATGATACGGGAGCTCTTTCTTGTTTCAGTGATGGTCACTTTCATGAGAAAAAAACATAATCTTTTTTACTTTACATCATATGAAGTCCATTACATACATTTATAGAGAAACTTTGAGCCTCCATATGACAGCAGTTTAAGACTGGATCTTCTGAATTAACTGCAACTTTGTTTTGTATTCTTCAGAGGGTGTCTCCTCATCTGTAGCCAATCTGATGTCATAACACCGCTCAACACTGACGCCTGTAGAACATTGGAGAGAAGGCTGCAGGGTGCCCAGATGCTGTGTGTAGAATTACAGAGGAGCTGTTGGCATATGAGCATCCTTGCTGTCCCACTCAGCAGCTCAGCCCTCAGGGCCCTGTGTCAGGACCTGTGATGGCAGAGGGCTGGTGGGTCTCCATCTAGTCTGGGCAACTGTATTTTCCAAGCTTAGCATCTGATTCTCTGACAGGCAGCTGAACGTCAGAAGACAGTCCTGACAAGGTTTTGCCATGCAACTTTGCCCTCCTAGTATCCTTAGCACAGTGAGAGAAGAAATCTGTGAGGGAAGAGCTGTGTTCAATGCGGCAATTTCTGGTTTCTGTTCACTACAGAAGTGAACCTCAAGTAGGACTCATTTCGCAACAAGATAAGCATTAATTTCAGGTTGGGTTTGCCTCGTATGCTGGCTGACTCCAGCTTTTAGTCTCATGCAGTCGCTGTGATCTAAAGGGGAGACGTGACTGTTTTTCATCCGGGATGTGCTGCTGGCTCCTGTTGTCTTTCTCGAATGTATACTTTGTCTGTTTGGAGCAGGAGAAAATGAGAACAAAAACAGAGGAGAAATAGGGATGGATTTCCTTGTCTCGAAATCAAACCAAAACAAAAAGCTTCTAATTCCGAAATTAAACATGTCGAGTAAAACAACCTCTTCCTCTGCAGGACAGACACACGTGATTGGAAGCTGAACAGAACCATTCTCACGCTGTGTGCGGCCCCTGATAGAGAAGATGGACTTTGCCCCATTTATATCCCATCATTCTTTGAATTGGAGAAGGCAATGGCACCCCACTCCAATGCTCTTGCCTGGAAAATGCCATGGATGGAGGAGCCTGGTGGGCTGCAGTCCATGGGGTCACTAAGAGTCAGACACGACTGAGCAACTTCAATTTGACTCTTCACTTTCATGCATTGGAGAAGGAAATGGCAATCCACTCCAGTATTCTTGCCTAGAGAATCCCAGGGATGGGGGGTGGGGGGTGGTGGGCTGCTGTCTATGGGGTCATGACTGAAGCAACTTAGCAGCAGCAGCAGCAGCAGCATTCTTTGAAATAATGCTTTTAGGTCTGTCTTTAATTTTATTAACCTCACATTGCTTTAAATGGTGCTTATTTTCAGTGGATTCCCTTTATTAAGTCAGAGCTTCATGAGGGACCATTCTCTAGAGGAAAGTGAAAGTTGCTCAGTCATGTCAGACTCTTTGCGACCCCATGCATGGACTATACAGTCCATGGAATTCCCCAGGCCAGAATACTGGAGTGGGTAGCCTTTCTCTTTTTCAGGGGATCTTCCCAACCCAGGGATCAAACCCAGGTCTCCTGCATTGAAGGCAGATTCTTTATCTGCTGAGCCACAAGGGAACCCCAGGAACACTGGAGTGGGTAGCCTATCCCATCTTCAGAGGATCTTCCCAACCCAGGAATCAAACCAGGTCTCCTTCATTGCAGGGAGATTCTTTACCAACTGACTTACCAGGGAAGCCCTTCTCTAGAGGAAAGTGAAAGTGAAGTTGCTCAATTGTGTCCGACTCTTTGCGACCCCATCGACTGTAGCCGGCCAGGCTCCTCTGTCCATGGAATTTTCCAGGCAAGAGTAATGGAGTGGGTTGCCATTTCCTTCTGCAAAGGAGAAGGAAAAAATTCTTCCTTCTCTAGAGGAAAACAGTAGCAAATACTGCTGAAACCTGTATATTATAAGTGAGATCACGTGACTTGCTTGCAAACACTCAGGGCAAAAGGAAATTCCCCCTTTTTTTTAATTAACAGAGGACTGCCCAACTGAGTAATAAAAGCATGATAGAAAGAATCATCAGGATTTTTCTAATCCATCCCCTCATTCTAAACAAGGTTAGAAGCATCTAAACATTCTTAGAGTGATTAAAATCTCCCCTGTATCAAATCTTTCAAGGAATAAAATCCATTAAGCAGTATATTGTATAGAAAGACTGTAATCATAGATTATACCTTTATTTTTATTCTTACTTCCCACTTATAGAATATATAACCTTGGACAGTTATGCAGTGTTTAGAAGTTTAAATATCTTTCCCCTCTCACTTTCACCTAAAAATGTCTCATTAATTGAAGTTGGTAATAAGTACTATATATATTATTACAGAGATGAAAAATCATAGCATGTATTGCTTATATGTGGAATCTAAAAAGAAAATGATAGAAATTAACTTATTTACAAAACAGAAATAGATTCAAGATGTAAAAAAATAAACATATGGTTACCAAAGGAAGGGAGGAGGGATAAATTAGGAGTTTGAGATTAAAATATACATAAGACTATATATACAGTAAGGTAGGGCTGTAAGGAAATTTTATAGGAGGGAAACAGGACTATGCCGGAGAAAGGGGACTGAGGTCTTAACTCTTCTCTGCAATTCTTGGGTGGTGAAACCAGTTAGACTGGACCTAGATGGTGCCCTCAGTGAAGGTGTCTGTCAGGAAGGGGAAGGTGGCACTGGGATCTGAATCATGGGAAGACGGGCATATTCATAAGTACATAAAATTACATCCTAGATTTCATATCTTTGCTGACAAAGGTCTCTGTAGTCAAAGCTATGTTTTTTCCACAGGTCATGTATGTGAGAGCTCGACCAAAAAGTAGGCTGAGCACCGAAGAATTGATGCTTTTAAACTGTGGTGCTGGAGAAGACTCTTGAGAGTTCCATGGACTGCAAAATCAAACCAGTCAATCCTAGAGGAAATCAACTCTGAGTATTCATTGGAAGGACTGATGCTGAAGCTGAAGCTCTAATACTTTAGTTACCAGATGTGAAGAGGCAACTCTTTGGAAAAGACCCTGATGCTGGGAAAGATTGAAGGCAAAGGAGAAGGGGGCAGCAGAGGATGAGATGGTTGGATGGCATCACCAACTTAATCGACATGAATCTTAGCAAACTGGGGGATGGTGGAGGACAGTGGAGCCTGGCATGCTACAGTCCATAGGGTCACAAAGAATAAGACATAACTTAGCAACTGAACAACAGCAAGATATAACATTTCTCCAGTGTTGTCTCAAATGTACTAAAAACCAGTCAACCCTGGTTCTTTGTATAGAGAGCTAATATTCTTTACAGATTCTCCACAAATAAAGTAAAATTCCATTTCTAATTTCCCAAAGCCTGTTCTCTCTTAGCAAAGCAGACTAAGACTTATAAATCTCACCACTCATCAGATTGTGTTCAGCTCCTGGACCATTGGCAACCGGCTTCCAGCTTATCTGGAGTGGGTTGAGCAGTGGAGAGGTTGCTCAAATCTGGTGTGGGAAATGGAAAAAATTCAGTCTGTGGTGGTCAAAAAAAATGGGAAATGATACTTTTCATATCGCTGAGAAAAACACTGGCCTTGTTCTTTGGCATTTGGTTTCATAAATAAGCTTGTAATGGATCAAAATAGTGTTCAGGCCACAAATTCCCTTAGCATCATCTTTTCACTTTCTTTTTACCATTTTAAAATTGAATGAGTTTTTGTTTAAGAGATTTCCTAGGTAGAGCTGTTTTTTCCTCTCCTCCCTGTTTACCTCTGTCCCAGGTCATCCTTGAGGGCTCTCTTACAGAGGTTCTTTTGTTTTCATCAAGGAAACAATGGTTTTTAAAATAATTGGCATTGGATAACTGATAGCCATTTGAAAAAAGGTAAAATTGGGCTTATATTTCACAGCACATATCACAATAAGTTATAAAGGCATCTGAGTTCTAAAGGCAAAAGCCAAACCCATACAGATCCTAGAGGGAAACATGAGGGAATTCTTTTATAACCAGAGTGGGGTGGAACTTTTAAAATTCTTTCTTTTTTGTGCTTTCTTTTTCCAAAAAGTGGGCAGAAGCTCTAAACATACGTTTCTCCAAAGAAGACATGCAGATGGCTAATAAACACGTGAAAAGATGCTCAACGTCACTCAGTATTAGAGAAATGGGAATCAAAACTACAATGAGGTATCATCTCACACCAGTCAGAATGTGTGGTGCTGTGCTAAGTCACTTCAGCTGTGTCCAACTCTGTGTGACGCTATGGGCTGTAGCCCGCCGGTTCCTCTGTCCATGGGATTCTCCAGACAAGAATACTGGAGTAGGTTGCCATTTCCTTCTCCGGGGGATCTTCCTTCCAGGGGATAATCCTTCCAGAATCAAATCTGCATCTCCTAGACCATCAGGCAGGTAGGGGACTTACTGCACAGGAATTCTCATCCATGTCTCAAAGTCAGCTTTTGAGGGAAACCACGAAAGAGGAAATGATTGATAAAATACCTTTAATGATAAAAATATATGTGTTTATATTTAGAACACATTTCTTCATCCTTTAATCTCTTCATTCATTTAATCACATTGGAGTCAACCCATCTACCAAGTGAAAGTTGCTGACTATCTGGGATTAAATAATAATAATAATAATAATAATAATAATAATTTGTGACTCCAAGGGGACCCTAGTCTGGTAGCAATAGGCAAGTGAAAATAATATGCAAGTAAAAATAAATATACAGGATGAATCTTGGATGCCTTCAATAAGGAAAGCAAGGGAGACAAGGCAGGACATTAGGTGCTGTTTTGAGAGAAACAGACCCTCATTTTATGAATGTGGGCACAGGGTGAGGGAAGGCCACTGGCCTAGTCTGGGGAGAGTGAAGAGAGCAACGCAGGTCTCTCTAGTCCAGTATTCCTCCTAGCTTCCCATATGGAAAAATGGAAAGAGGTGAATTCCTGACATTTTATGACTTAAACTATGTCCAGAATTGTATGTGATAAGGTGGTAGGTAACCAGTAACTTTTTGTTTCAAATGGATTTAGTTAACCAGAGAAAGAAGTAAGTGAGGAAATTAGTTTTTCCACTTCTTAACCCATTTTCATGGGCCAAATTCAGCACTCAATATCAGTCTGTAAAAATAGCGAAAAACAAAGAAAGCAAATATAAAACTCAAATTCTATTTAGGTAGGTCCCTTGGACTGCAAGGAGATCCAACCACTCCATTCTGAAGGAGATCAACCCTGGGATTTCTTTGGAAGGAATGATGCTAAAGCTGAAGCTCCAGTACTTTGGACACCTCATGCGAAGAGTTGACTCATTGGAAAAGACCCTGATGATGGGAGAGATTGGAGGCAGGAGGAGAAGGGGACGACCGAGGATGAGATGGCTGGATGGCATCACGGACTCGGTGGACTTGAGTCTGAGTGAACTCTGGGAGATGGTGATGGACAGGGAGGCCTGGCGTGCTGCCATTCATGGGGTCGCAAAGAGTCAGACACGACTGAGCGACTGAACTGAATGGAACTGAACTGAGGTGCAATGAATTGGAAAGAAACGGGTGGTTTCCAAATCATTTTTTTTTTAAATTTTATTTAATATAGGAGTATAGTTTGTTAACAATGTTGCATTAATTTCAGGAGTCCAGCAAAGTGATTCGGTGATACATATACATGTATCTATTCTTTTTCATCATCAGCTAAATGGACATGAGTTTGATCAACCTCCAGGAGATAGTGAAGGACAGGGAAGCCTTGCATGCTGCAGTCCACAGGGTTGCAGAGAGTCAGACAGGACTCAGCGACTGAACAACAACAATTCTTTTCCAGATTCTTATCCCATGTAGATTGTGACACAGGATTGAGCAGACTTCCCTGTGCAATACAGTAAGTAGGTCCTTGGTGGTTATCTACTTTAAATATAGCCACGTGTACCTGCACCAAGCGTTTTTTATTGTCTGGTTTCTCACCTTTGATCTTAGAGCACGACTGTACTATAGTTCAGACTTTCTCCCTTGAGCTGGACATGACACGTGATGAAATGCTTGGGACGGTGAATGTTTGGGAATTGATCACGGGTCATGGCTTGGCAATTGCTTGGCCCTGTGTCTTGAATAGCTTCTTACAAGGCAGAGCCAAAACGTTGCTTGGGGTCCTAAGTTGTCATCTGAACAGGCAGAATGTGTCTTACTGTGGTTCAAATTCAAGTCCAGGGCCCTTTATTATTATTCTCTTCAAAAACAGAGCCTGCTCATACTGGTCCAGATCCCCTTGTATTTGTTTCAAGAGCAGTATCAGGTGACTCCCAATGATTTATTTGTTCATAAAGCAAATTAATGGAAATAAATTCTGATTCTCACTAGTCCAGTGAAGGCATTCTGGCAGTTGCATATTGGACCAGCTTGTGACTTCTGCTTTATTATGATGGTACCAGCATTTCATACGTAGGGACCATGGGCTTGCCTCCCCTGGTCTCCTAAATTAGAAAAGTTCAACAAATGCCTTATACACCTGCATCCCCTCAAATATTTATCTTCCTTAGCTTTCTAGCATCCTTTACATTTATCCCCTTCCATAATCCTCAAGCAATTACAAAATCCATTCACTATAATTACAATGCTCCATTATAATTTGATATATGCAACCATTAATATTCACCATCTGTAATCTTCCAAATGAATATTTGTTTATTTCAATACTTTAGCTATGACATCTAAAAATGAAGGTGAATAATTTGACAAGGGCCTCAAAAGGCTTGAATATTTTCTTTCAGTTGAGAAGTGTATGACTTCTTAAAATATCTCAGCTCTTTATCTTTCATAGAACTTCTATGAATGCCCTTATGGATTATTTTGTGAGACTATAAAGGGAAAAGATTTGGATTAAAAAACCCCTTGGCTATTTTTAGAGAAATACTCAACAATCAGAAGATACGTTTCGAGTTTTTCTAAAAAGAATGCTATTCTGTGGTCCATGCAATTCCTAGTTCATAACTGAGGCTCCATCATCATCATCGAGAAGCGTCATGATATTTATCGAAGGAATCTAATATTATGCTACTTGGAGTCAGAGTTCTTGGTTGAAATTTGTTGTTGTTGTCGTTCAGTCACTAAATCGTGCCTGACTCTTTTTGATGCCGTGGACTGTATTACACCAGGCTCCACTGTCCTCCACTACCTCCTGGAGTCTGCTCAAATTCATGTCCATTGAATTGGTGGTGCTATCTAACCATCTCATCCTCTGTCGTCCCCTTCTCTTCCTGTCTTCAATCTTCTCCAGCATCAGGATCTTTCCTAATGAGTCAGCTCTTTGCATCAGGTGGCCAAAATTTTGGAGCTTCAGCTTCAACCTCAGTCCTTCTGATGAATATTCAGGGTTGGTTTCCTTTAGGGTTGACTGGTTTGATTTTCCTGCTGTCCAAGGGACTTTCAAGAGTCTTCTCCAGCACCACAATTCAAAAGCATTAATTCTTCAGCCCTCAGTCTTCTTTATGATTTGAACTCTCACATCTGTACATAATTACTGGAAAAAACATAGCTTTGACTATAAGGACCTTTGTCAACAAAGTGATGCCTTTGCTTTTTAATATACTCTCTAGGTTTGTCATAGCTTTCTTTCCAAGGAGCAGGTGTCTTTTAATATCATAGCCTCAGTCATTATCTGGAGTAATGTTGGAGCCAAGAAAAGAAAATCAGTCACTGCTTTCACTTTTTCCTCTTTCTCTTGGTTGAAATAGAAACCAACAAACCATCTCTGGGTAACTTATGTGGAAAAAAGATAGTATATGAAATCTGTAAAGTCTCTCAGATTCAAGCTGGAGAACCAGGCTGACACCAAAATCAAGGAAGGAAAGTGTTTTCAATATGCCTTCAGTGAACTTCAAGACATCACTGCTCACCAGATGACCCTTTTTATAGCTACCTCTGGGGTGGAGCAGTGGTTTCAGCAGTATGTGAACTGAGAAATTCCAGATGTCCAAGCTGGATTTAGAAAAGGCAGAGGAACCAGACATCAAATTACCAACATCCATTGGATCATAGAAAAAGCAAAAGAATTCCAGAAAAACATCTACTTCTGCTTAAATGACTAAAGCCTTTGATTGTGCGGATCATAGAAAACTGTGAAAAATTCTTAAAGAGATGGGAATACCAGACCACCTGACCTGCCTACTGAGAAATCTGTATGCAGGTCAAGAAGCAACAGTTAGAACCAGACATGGAACAACAGACTGATTCCAAATTGGGAGAGGAGTACATCAAGGCTGCATATTGTCACCCTGCTTATTTAATTTACATGCAGAGTACATCATGAGAAACGCTGGATGGATGAAACACAAGCCAGAATCAAGATTGCCGGGAGAAATATCAATAACCTCAGATATGCAGATGACACCACCCTTATGGCAGAAAGAGAAGAGGAACTAAAAAGCCTGTTAATGAAAGTGAAAGAGGAGAGTGAAAAAGTTGGCTTAAAACTCAACATTCAGAAAACTAAGATCACGGCATCTGGTCCCATCACTTCATGGGAAATAGATGAGGAAACAATGGAAACAGTGGCAGACTTTATTTTTTGGGGGCTCCAAAATCACTGCAGATGGTGATTGCAGCCATGAAATTAAAAGACGCTTACTCCTTGGAAGGAAAGTTATGACCAACCTAGATGGCATATTCAAAAGCAGAGACATTACTTTGCCAACAAAGGTCCATCTGGTGAAGGCTATGGTATTTCCAGTGGTCATGTATGGATGTGAGAGTTGGACTGTGAAGAAAGCTGAGTGCCAAATAATTGATGCTTTTGAATTGTGGTGTTGGAGAAGACTCTTATGAGTCCCTTGGACTGCAAGGAGATCCAACCAGTCCATTCTAAAGGAGATCAACCCTGGGATTTCTTTGGAAGGAATGATGCTAAAGCTGAAACTCCAGTACTTTGGGCACCTCATGTGACAAGTTGACTCATTGGAAAAAGATTCTGATGCTGGGAGGGATTGGAGGCAGGAGGAAAAGGGGATGACAGAGGATGAGATGGCTGGATGGCATCACCGACTCAATGGACGTGAATTTGATTGAACTCCAGGAGTTGGTGATGGACAGGGAGGCCTGGCGTGCTGCAACTCATGGGGTCGCAAAGAGTCGGACACGACTGAGCGACTGAACTGAACTGAACTGACAAGGCATGGCTCGTAGTTTCACTGAGCTAAACAAGGCTGTGGTCCATGTGATCAATTTGGTTAGCCTTCTGTGACTATGGTTTTCAGTCTGTCTGCCCTCTGATGGAGAAGAATAAGAGGCTTATTGAAGTCTCCTGATGAGAGATACTACTGAGGGGGATACTGGGTCTTATTCTGATGGGCGGGGCCATGTTAAATAAATGATTAATCCAATTTTCTGTTCATGGGTGGGGCTATGTTCACTCCCTGTTATTTGACCTGAGGTCAAACTATGGTGGATGTAATGAAGATAATGTCAGCCTTCTTCAAAAGGTCCCAGGTACACATTGCCACACTCAGTGCTCCCGACCCTGCAGCAGGCCATTGTTGAACTACACCTTCCCCAGAGACTCCTGGACACTCCTGGGCAACTCTGGGTCAGTCTCTTGTGGGGTCACTGCTCCTTTCTCCTGGGTCCTAGTGCACAAGTTTCTGTTTGTGCCCTCCAAGAGTCTGTTCCCCAGTCCTGTGTATGTCCCGGCTGCTCTATTGTGGGATTAATGGAGACCTCCTCCAAGAGGGCTTGTGCCATACCCAGGCCTGCTGCACCCAGAGCCCCTGTGGCAGGCCACTGCTGACCCACACCTCCTCAGGAGACACTCAGAAACAGTTTGGGCTCAGTCTTGTGGGTTGGGCGTGCATTTTGTGCCCTTCCCTGGTCTGAGCAGCTCAGATGACCAGCTGCTTGGGGGGCACACTGTCCCAGGAGGGCAGTGGTCTGACTCACCTCCCCGGTCCTGGCCACTCAGTCTCCTGGGTGTACCGCAAGAGCGCCGTCTCAGGTGTGCCATGTGTCTCCCCTGGGGAGCTGATCTCAGGCTGCGACCCTCCCGGCAGATGTCAACTGTCCAGGATCCCAGGAAGACATGGTTAGCAGCTTGCAGCCTGCTCACAGTTTCGTGGAGGATGCTGTCTCTGGGGCTGAGATTGCCCCTCGCCTTCCAGCTCTGGCTGTCGCCCACCTGCCTCTCTGCCTCTGGGCGGGCAGGGGCCAGTCCGTAGCTGGCTAGATCTCCTTTGGGTTTCGCTCAGTCCTTTGTTTTGTGAGGGCCAGGCTGTGCATTAGGTTGTTAGATTAGAGCCTTTTGCAGGAAATTTCTCTTTTCTACAGTTGGGACTAAGTGTGTATTCTGTGTGTGTGTGTGTGTCTTTCTCCTTGTTATGTTGCCCTCTGAGATTCCAAAACTCCCCACAGACCCGCTGGTGAGAGGGTTTCCTGCTGTGTGGAAACTTCTCCTCCTTCATGACAGGTCTCCATCCCTAACTCTTGTCTCTCTTTTTGTCTTTTATATTTTGTCCTACCTCTTTTAGAAGAGAATGGGCTGCCTTTCTAGGTGCCTGGTGTCCTCTGCCGGTGTTCAGAAGTTGTTTCGTGGAAGTTGCTCAGCATTCAAATGATCTTTTGATGAATTTTTGGGGGAGAAAGTGGTCTCCCTGTCCTTTCCTATCAAGTGGGCCTTAGGAAGCATCACTATGAACAAAGCTAGCAGAGGTGATGGAATTTCTGTTGAGCTATTTCAAATCCTAAAAGATGATGCTGTGAAAGTGCTGTGATGCTGTGAAAGTCAATATGCCAGCAAATCTGGAAAACTCAACAGTGGCCACAAGACTGGAAAAGGTCGGTTCTCATTCCAGTCCCAAAGAAAGACAATGCAAAGTATGTTCATAGCACTCATCTCATATGCTAGAAAAGAAATGCTCAAAATTCTTCAAGCCAGGCTTCAACAGTATGTGAACCATGAACTTCCATATGTTCAAGCTGGATTTAGAAAAGGCAGAGGAACCAGAGATCAAATCACCAACATCCACTGAATCATCAAAAAAGCACAAGAGTTCCAGAAAGACATCTACTTTTGCTTTATTGACTACACAGAAGTCTTTGACTGAGTGGATCACAACAAACTATGAAAAATTCTTAAAGAGATGGGGATATCAGACCACCTGTCCTGCCTCCTGAGAAATCTGTATGCAGGTCAAGAAGCAACAGTTAGATCTGGACATGGAAAAACAGACTGGTTCCAAATTGGGAAAGGAGTACTTCAAGGGTGTATATTGTCACCCTCCTTATTTAACTTATATGCAGAGTACATCATGCAAAATGCCAGTCTGGATGAAGCAGAAGTTGGAATCAAGATTGCCGGGAGAAATATGAATAACCTCAGATATGCAGATGATACCACCCTTGAGACAGAAAGTGAAGAAGAACTAAAGAGCCTCTTGATGAAAGTGAAAGAGGAGAGTGAAAAAGTTGGCTTAAAGCTCAACATTCAGAAAACAAAGATCATGGCATCTGGTCCCATCACTTCATGGAAAATAGATGGAGAAACAGTGGAAACAGTGACTTTATTTGGGGGGCTCCAAAGTCACTGCAGACGGTGACTGCAGCCATGAAATTAAATGATGCTTGCTTCTTGGAAGAAAAGCTATGACCAACCTAGACAGTATATTAAAAAGCAGAGACATTACCAACAAAGGCCCATCTAATCAAAGCTATGGTTTTTCCAGTAGTCATGTATGGATGTGAGAGTTGGACTATAAAGAAAGCTGAGTGCCAAAGAACTGATGCTTTTGAACTGTGGTGTTGGAGAAGACTCTTGAGAGTCCCTTGGACTGCAAGGAGATCCAACCAGTCAATCCTAAAGGAAATCAGTCTTGAATATTCTTTGGAGGGACTGATGTTGAAGCTGAAACTCCAATACTTTGGCCACCTGATGCAAAGAATTGACTCAGTGGAAAACACTCTTATGCTGGGAAAGATTGAAGGCAAGAAGAGAAGGGAGTGACAGAGGATGAGATGGTTGGATGGCATCACCACTCAATGGACTTGTGTTTGAGTGAGCTCTGGGAGTTGGTGATGGACAGGGAGGCCTGGCGTGCTGCAGTCCATGCTGTCACAAAGAGTTGGACATGACTGAATGACCAAACAACAACAGCAACTGGGTCCAGCAGCCCTGGACACTGGCAATTGCTCTATCTGAATTGCCTTTGGACTTTTACTGCTATGCCATGGGCATCCCCATATTACATGGAAACTTTCTGATTTTCTACCTGCATATCTTTTATATTGGTTTTCCCCTCCAAGGTCAAATGTAGGCTTTCATGTCTCTGGATGCAGGGTTCTCACAATCTTACAAACTAAGTTCTAGCAGTAAATAGATTAGGGGTCTTGAGAGAAGATTTATTTTTAATACTGCAATAAAGGGGATGAGAACAGTTTTCTTCCCAAAGAGCCTTATTTGCTCTTTAGAAGCTATTGTTCTAAGTTCATTTTAAAGACCTTATGTCTTAAGAGTCTTGGTTGTCAAGGACTAAAATGCTGTTCATTATGACTTATCCTGGTGTTTTAGTTCCCTGAGATGAGTTTGTTTTTCATCAGAGGGAAGTGATACACTGAAAATAGATGCCTCCACAGAGATCATAATAAGCGAGCTCTTTCAAAGGGGAAATTGCTTTTGCCCGGAGAAATGTTCCCACCATTTTACTTTTTTTTTTTTTAATTGTTCTTTCACACCTTACTTCACATAGGAAGAAGTTTTCTTTAATTACCGTCATCAACTGAGAAGCTTATAGGAAGTGACTCAAAGGAAAAGGTGTAGACTCTTGTGAGCTGATAACATAGAAGCTGGTGGCCATGCAGGAAGACTTTCAATGGGGAAACACAATGTTCATTTTGTGCCAGCATTCCATGGCCTGTTACAGGCCACCGTATTCCCTTATATTTACACAATTTCATGAAATCACTTTCAAGTAAAGATTTCAGTCTGTTCAGTTCAGTCCAGTCACTCAGTCATGTCCAGCTCTTTGTGACACCATGAATTGCAGCACACCAGGCCTCCCTGTCCATCACCAACTCCCAGAGTTCACTCAACTCACGCCCATTGAGTCAGTGATGCCATCCAGCCATCTCATCCTCTGTCATCCCCTTCTCCTCCTGCCCCCAATCCCTCCCATCATCAAAGTCTTTTCCAATGAGTTAACTCTTCACATGAGGTGGCCAAAGTACTGGAGTTTCAGCTTTAGCATCATTCCTTCTGAAGAACACCCAGGGCTGATCTCCTTTAGAATGGACTGGTTGGACCTCCTTGCAGTCCAAGGGATTCTCAAGAGTCTTCTCCAACACCACAGTTTAAAAGCATCAATTCTTTGGCATTCTGCTTTCTTCATAGTCCAATTCTCACATCCATGCATGACTACTGAAAAAACCATAGCCTTGACTAGACGGACCTTTGTTGGCAAAGTAATGTCTGCTTTTGAATATGCTATCTAGGTCTATACTACATGTGAATATATATTACATATTCAGTGAGGTCAAACATTTCCATTTTATTTTATTCAAAAACTATATTTTATATTGGAGTATGGTTTTCCAGTAGTCATGTACGGATGAGAGTTGGACAGTAAAGAAGGCCGAGCACCAAAGAATTGATGCTTTTGAACTGCGGGGCTGGAAAAGACTCTTGAGAGTCCCTTGAACTACAAAGAGATCAAACTAGTCAATCCTAAAGGAAGTCAGCCCTGACTATTCATTGGAAGGATTGATGCTGCAGCTGAAATTCCAATACTTTGACCACCTGATATGAAGACCTAACTCATTGGAAAAGACCCTGATGCTGGGAAAGATTAAGGGCAGGAGGAAAAGGGGATGGCAGAGGATGAGACAGTTGGATGGCATCACTGACTCAATGGAGATGAATATGAGCAAACTCCAGGAGATAGTGGAGGTCAAGGGAGCCCAGCATACTACAGTGCATGGGGTCACAAAGAGTCAGGCCTGACTTAGTGACTAGACGATAACAACCAAAACACAAAGCTGTTGTCTAGTGGAGAGTTGTCTCACACCCTAAGGAGTGACAGCACAAACAGATTCCACTGAAAATACTTTCTATGTGTGCATTAAATGTTTCAAACTTGAGAGTTTTTTTCCTTTTCCCCCCAGTGATTTATTATCTTTTTATATTAGACAGTATCTTTCCAATTAAACAAGACCTAATTTAATGTTTTCAAGAATAATTTACCTTCATCTATCGTTCATGTGGTCACAGAGTCAGTCAACAGATATGTATAGATTTCTGAGCACCTGTGAGATGCTGGTCAGTGTTGGAGACACCTTTGTGCACACGTTTGACACGTATTTCTTCCTGCCTTTCGGATGCATCACACTCCTTGTGAGAAATCACAAACCTCCGTGGGGGGGCCCCTTTGAAGTTCTGCACAAAAGCAACACAGGACTGCAAAGATTTTAAAAATCATTTCCTTTTATCACAAAGGGAAGAGCTCACATTTTCCTCTCTGTTTTGTGAGGAGGAAATGGGAGTTTGAGTAAATCTTAAGTCTTTTTTTTTTCAAAACATGGATCATAAAGCAAAAAGACAAACAAAGAACAAAACCCACAATAATAGAAACAACAACAACAACATCAAAAAACTAGGCGTCTTCCGGCTCAGTCTAAGGCAGTAACCTATGTGACAGGTAACAGTGACGATCATTCTATATATTGTCTTCCTATTAATAAACGAAACACAAAGAAGAAGAAAAAATAGTCATCATCTGGCTTCCTTTGGATGACTGTGACCATATTAAAAAAAAAAAAAAAAACTTGAGAAAAGAATAGTTATCTCCTTACTTGATTCATACCAGCAGTCATTTTTATCTTCGTAAATACAAAACAAAAGGCTTTCCCCTATAAAATTTTGGATTGTTACTAAATTATCAGATAGTCTCTTCTACTCTATTTCACTGTTGGTGACGATTTCACCTGTGGTCCCAATATCGGCATAAGGCCGTGTTCCAAAGGTAAATAACAATAATATTGAGTTGATGCGTGCTTTTGAACAGCCATATTCTAAAAAGACAATTTTTTCCAAAACAAGTTTGTTCATCGTGCTTTCTATTTTTAATTTGCAGCTAACGCTCCATTTCAGTCCCCACCATGCATGTGGTCTGTGTTTACTCGCCTCCCTTAAGACAGGTCTGTTTCCTTTTCTGCTTTATGGAAACCTTCACCATCTGTTCCTGACGCCACAATAGCCTGCCCTGAAGTTTAGGGTTACAGCAATACTGACAAATTTGATGGGGGAGAGAGATGGCAAACAAACAAAAAAAAGTAAAGAAGAAAAAAGAAGGACTGAAGCCAATTGAAATTCAAGTTAATTAATGGAAAACTTTCAGGTTAGCAAAGCATTTTTATGGCACACTGTAAAACAAAGTTTACATTTTCTAAAAATGTATTTATTACTGTATCTACTATTAATATGATTAAGTCCTTTTTTATTTGCAGAGTGCTTCATCTCTGAGAGGTTTATGTTATCATCACATCCATAAGTGGGATCAGTTTAGAGAAAAAAGCATTAAGATCATTTTACATTAATAATAAACCAACTCAGTGGAAACATCTCACCAAGAAAATATATAGCATTAGTTATTGGGGAAAAGCAAATTTCAGCCATGGTGAGATACTATTTCATATTTATAGAATGGTTATAGAAGGGAATGGCAGCCCACTCCAGTATTCTTACCTGGGAAATCCCATGGACAGAGGAGCCTGGCAGGCTACAGTCCATGTGGTCTCAAGGAGTTGGACACGACTGAGAAACTAACTCTTTTTTACCATACAAAACAGAAATTTTACTTCTAAATATCTACCCAAGAGAAATGAAACTGTATGGTCACTCCAAAACATGTATATTCCTAGCAGCATTATTCCTAATAAGCCAAAACTGGAAGCAATTCAAATTGTTCACTAACTACCGGAAGGCTAAGTAAAATATGTTTCCATACAATAAGATACTATTAGGCAATTAGATTAAACTTCTGATACACTTTACAATGTGGCGAACCTGAAAGCGTTGTACTAAATGAAATCAAGCAGGCAGAAAAGTCTACGTATTGAATGATTCCATTTGTATGGAAATATAAGTACACAAATACAGAGAGACAGGAAAAAAATAGTGGCTACTTTGGGCTTAACTCTAAAGAGGCTCGAGGGATCTTATTAGGATGAGGAAATGCTCTAAATCAGGGTTAGAATGGCAGATGCACCGTTCGGCACATTTACTGAAAACCCTTGAATCGCACACTTGTGATGGGGTTGAGCACCAGCGTGGGTTTCTCTGCAGGTGTTCTGACACCATCTGAAGGTTGGAAAGAGAGATTTGCCCTCATCTAGCAAAGAGAATTGCCAGAATTCGGTCGATTCTGTGTCTCTGTATGTGCCATTTGCTCCCACCAGGAGACCTTTATGGCCAATAAAAATGGGAAGTAGACCATTCCTGGAGCTTGGGTTTTATATTTTCCTGCCCCAAAGGGTGACATAAAAACTGCATTAACCTTAGGTTTTATGCCCTTCAGGTGTCCCTAAGAGGGTGTGGTGCAGAATGATGTGGGGCTCTTGAAAAGGAGAGCAGCTGGCCCCAGCATCCTGTGGTCAGGTGTGGCCAGGAGGAAACAAGACCCCTGGCAGGTAAAGCTCACTGGAGGCCAAGCGAGCAATAAGTACAGCAGAGAAGCGTGCGGAGTCGCCAGAGTGGGTGAACAAAGGATTTCCATGTGTATCCTGCCATACTGCATGGAAACTGCATGTGCGACTATTCACTTGAAATTTTGAAAATTAGAATCTTTCTTCTTTTTTGCTATTTATTAGAGCAACAACTCTGGGGCCCCTGTCTCTGTGATGTGGGCTTCTTCTGTGGCTCAGTAGTGAAGATTCGCTTGCAATTTTAGGAGCCACAGAAGACACGGGTTTGATCCATGGGTCCGGAAGATCCCTTGGAGGAGGGCATGGCAGTTCTTACCTGGAGAATCCCAACAGGGGAGCCTGGTGGGTACAGTCCTTAAGGCTGACTTAGCATGCACACATGTCTGTGTGATACGTGAGCACTAAAACAGCAATATCATGCATGGTCTTCCATGAATAAACATCACTTTGGTGTTGGGTCTCCCAGAGAAATGGGTTTTCTTCTAGGTGGACAGATGCAAAGGGTGTTGAATATTGTCTTCAGTGATTTGCTGTTCAGTGCACAGGCACAGATAAAGAGCTGCAATAAAACAGGAAAGCAAATGCCAGCAACCAGCGGTGTTGAGAGTGGTAGTTCCTAATGCTTTTCCATGTGCTGTTTCCAGATGGGTTGCGTTCAGTTCAGAAGAGAAATGAAAACACAGCTTCATAGTCCTATTCTAGCCCCCCACTTCTCAGTGTAGCCTCAGAGCCTCACCTGGAAGCTTGTTGAAGAATGTAGCCCTCGCCCCGCCACAACCCCTTCCAAGACCCCCTGAATCAGTTTCTGCATTTTTAATAAGATCCCAGGCTTCTCCTGTGTGTCCCACAGTTGAGGAAGCAGCAGGCTGGGCTATATATGTAGATGCCCCCGATGTGGGATCCTGACACGTGGGTTTTCAACAGGCTCCCCCAAGGGCTCTGTGTTCCAATCATCCCGAGAAGGCAGGGACCCCTGGAGACCTGGGGCATTGCAGAGGCCCTGCAGTGGGTCAGAGAAGGGGGCTGGAGCTGGGTCTGCTGGTGGGTCGAGGGTGGATGGGAAGAGTTGTGGGGCATGACCAAAGGCACTGAGGCAGCACCACACGTGCTCAGCCTGATGAGCTCTCATCCACGCTCCCCACATCTCAATGGCCCTGTTTCTGATTTCCTATATTTAGACACACCCATACGTACACACATATCCCCTTCTCCTGGATTTCCCTCCCATTTAGGTCCTCACAGAGCACGGAATGGGTTCCCCTGTGCTATGCAGCAGGTTCACGGTAGTAGTTCTCGATTTTATATATTGTGTGTGTACCCGTTGGTTGCTCAGTCATGACTGACTGTTTGCGAGACCATGAACTGTAGCTCATCAGGCTCCTCTGCCCATGGGAATTCTCCAGGCAAGAATACTGGAGTGGGTTGCCATGCCCTCCTCCACTGGGTCTTCCTGACCCAGGAATCTAGCCCACGTCTCCTGCACTGGCAGGGGATTCTTTACCAGCTTAGCCACCAGGGAAGCCCCTCTTAAAGAGTACCTTGCAGCAACCAACCAGCATTTTTGTTGAGTGTAACGTTCTTTAAAGGTTTATTTAAAAACATAATAAACAAGCAAGCAAGCCATAAAACAACAATATAGACTAAACATTTAGTACTGTCCACCTTGAATTTGGAAAAAGAAAGTCTAAGACACACCAGTTTTCCTAAGTAAAGGTAATTTCCAAATACAATGGTCGCATTTTGCATCAGAAGGCCTGTTGGAATTCACAGCCTATTCTGACTTTCCATTTCCTACATCGGCCAGTAAGAGCAGCTGGAAATAACACAGGCACTGCTGGAAATAGGCAGTTCTTGGATAGATACTCAAGGACGTGTTCAGTTTTGTCTTTGGTATGAGACTTTCTGGGCTTCCCTGGTGGCTCAGTGGTAAAGAACCCACCTGCCAATGCAGGAGATCCAGGCTCAGTCCCTGGGTTGGGAAGATCCCCTGGAGAAGGAAACGGCAACCCACTTCAGTACTCTTGCCTGGGAAATCCCATGGACAGGGGAGCCTGGTGGGCTACAGTCCACGGGGTTGCAAAGAGTCAGACACAACTTAGCAACTCGACAACAATAAATGAGACTATCTGCTCTTAATCGAAACAAACCTGTGATGAGTTATCCTTACTGGAAGTTCTGTTCTTCTCTATCGTTTCTACCTTGAACCTCATGTGAGAAAGCTAATGAAAAAGGCTCACAGTGCCCTCGTTGAAAGTTTGCAAGCCTCTTTGCTTGCAAGGCATGGTCTCTATAGACTGCCCCGCTATCTGACAGAAACCTGGCCTGGGACTTGCCCTTTCTCCTGGTGCAGGGGCAACACCGAAAACCCTATCAGCTGCTGATGATTTCTGAACCAGACGAAAACAACCGAGAGACGCGCACACAGATTTCTGCGCTGTCATCTCCTTCCTGGCAATTTATTCACTGCGAGGCACTGTTTGTTTTCAAAGGCGGAGCTGTTAGAGAAGGTCCAGACTCATCTTTGCAATTTCTTAAGATCCTATCAACAGATCGAGTAGTGCGCTGACCTAATTTTCCAGGCAAGGGTTACCCAATAGGTCAGTCGGCTAATTCCAGATTTTGATGTACTGTGAAAAAGCGTGGTCATCAGATGGAGAAGGCGGTGAGGGCGGAGAGCTGCCCTTTAAGAAGAAGATAGCTGACTGGTGACATCACCGTTGGCCCGGCCTCGCTTGCCTTTGAGGGCTGAAGTTTCATAAATTATCACAGATCCATGTTTGTGCAGCATGGGCTATGTAGAGGCAGGAAGATATGATGCACTTTGTGGGAATTACTAGTACTAGGAAAGAATTTACAAAAAGAAAAGAAAGATATTTTGGTTTAAATGAGTCTATAAAATCTTCATATCGATCCATTTCATTTTATTTTAGGGAGGAGGAGCATTGTCTGATAAAAAAAATCATTCTTATTTTCATTTATTTTTTAAATTAGCTTTTATTGGAGATAGGAAACAGCAACCCACTCCAGTATTCTTGGGAAATCCCATGGACAGAGGAGCCTGGCTGGCGGACTATAGTCCATAGCGTCTGTAAGAGTTGGACTCAACTCTGCCTGTACCAACCTATAGCCCAATACGGTAGAGCATCCTATAGAGATACCTTAATTTATCCCACCATTCTCTTAATGCTGGGCATTCATATTATTGCAAAAACTTCGTATTCTAGTAAAACTTTTTCATCAAACAGCTCTGTGGTTAAAATTGTGTCTGTGCTTCCAAAATTGCCCTTAGAATAGATTCCTAGAAGTAGAATTTCTAGGTTCAACGCTGTAAACATTTGTAAGGCTTCCTATTCTTTTGCCTCCTGTGAGGAGTGTGAATTGGTGTGGCACTTGTGGAATGAAGTTTGGCAAAACCTCACTAAGATCTCACTGGTTCCAAGTATGATCCTTTGTAAAGGGAAACAGAGAGAGGTGCATGGACTTTGTGTTAGGGAAAAAAGCCGCCTCCCTGAATTCATTTTATGTGCATACAACTTATTACAGAAGTTTGATTTTTTCCAAGTTATTATTAATTTGCACGTCTTCTTTTTAAGCTCTCATTTGCACATTGGCCCCTTTTCTTTTTAGACAATTCTTTATTTACATGCGTTGCTGTGCTGGGGTCTTCACTGGTGCCTGCTAGCTTTCTCTAGTTGCGGCAGGCCGGGCCCCCTCTCTCGTGGTGGAGCACAGGCTGCTCACTGCGGCGGCCTCTCTGCTGCTGAGCACAGGCTCTCGGCGCAGCTCTGGCACAGGGGCTTCGCTGCCCCTTGGCACCTGGGATCTTCCTGGAGTGGAGGTCACACCTGCGTCCCCTGCACTGGCAGGTGGGATTTCAACCCCTGGCCCACCAGGGGAGTCCCCCTTTTCCTTTTCTTTCTTTCCTTTTTCTCTTTTACCATTTTGCCTTTTCCACTTCAGTTTTGCTTCCATCATCCATAGTTTAGGTAGTAAAAATCTGGGAGCACAGGTTCTATAATCAGACAACCCAGGGCCATATTCTGACTCTGCCACTTCTAGCCTTGCGACCTAATTTGTTTCCCATATTTCTCAACTTCTGTATTTTGGAAATGGAGTGTGTAGGAATGTGTATATAGTGTGGCTTTGAGAAAAGTATGGAAAGCTCTTTCACACTCCATCACACAGTGAATGCTCAACGAATACCACCTGTGACAGTGATGGGCAAGGCACAATTCTGTTATTACTTAAATGTTCATTATTCATCTGGCCATCAAATGTAGCTTCACCTGTATTTTCCTTTAACTTTATATGACTTAATTAAAAGTTCCCCAGATGCTGTTTGGGTGTAAGTTATGAAGACATGCTCTGAACTGATGTATATTTTCCAAATAGTCAGCCAATGATTGCAGTAGCCTTTACTAAGAAGTACATTCCTTCCCCATTAGTTTGTGCTGTGACCTTTATCAACTATTTTGCTTTAAAACATTTTAGGATCTGCCTCTAGTGTCTTAAATTTATCTGCTGGTTTATTGTGGCCTCTTCATCACTGATTTAATTATTGTGACTTCATAACAAATTTGGGTGGTGGTAGTTTAGTCTCTAAGTCATGTCCAACTCTTGCAAACCCATGGACTGTAGCCCACCAGCCTCCTCTGTCCATGGGATTTCTCAGGCAAGAATACTGGAGTGGGTTACCATTTCCTTCTCCAGGGGATCTTCCCCACCCAGGGATCGAACTTGTGTCTCTTGCATCTCCTATGTTAGCAGGTGGATTCTTTACAACTGCACCACTTGGGAAGCCCTTATAATAATTTTAACACCAAATAATACTTGGCATTGCTCTAATTTCCCATTTTTCCCCTGGAATTAATTTTTTCTCTCAGGTGTATTGTATTGTCATGTTTTCAATTTCCAAAAAGAATTATTGTTACCTGAATTTGGATCGTGCACTTATTGACCCCAAAATATTTTATCTGGCCCTTCCATGTACCAGACACTCTGTAAGGCTCTCAGAAAGTTTTAGAGAAAGATTAAGCCACAGCTCAAAACATTGAGAATCGTCTAGTCTATAAGGAGAGAAAAACCTGTACAAATGGGATTGTAGTCCACGATGGTGGGTGTTACAATAAAAATAGCTTAGGAACAAATGGCTGGCATACAATTTACAGCCGTTTTATGGGGGCAGTCCTTCTAGAAGAGCTGATGATTAAACTAAGCATAGAACTAAGGAGGAGAAGAGGGCAACAGAGGATGAGATGGATAGATAGCATCACCAACTCAGTGGACATGAGTTTGAGCAAACTGCAGGAGATGGTGAAGGACAGGGAAGCCAGACCTGCTGCAGTCCATGGGGTTGCAGAGTCAGACACAACTTAACAGCTGAACAACGATAAGAAAGCATAGAAAGATGGACAAGAGCTTTCTAGGTTTGCAGAACAGCAAAGGACGTCGTGAGGTCTGAACCTGAGATCTGCCCATGGAGATGTGAGGAAACAGCCTGTTACTCTCTGTGAAGCTGGGGCTCTAGAAAGCCCCCACATGTCCACTTGAGTTCGGAGTCTGCTCAGAGTGGTCCACTGGCTCCCTACAAGATGCACCACAGTCCCCAGTGTGGGTTAGCAGGCTTTCCAGAGGGAGCCAGTGATGGAGTGGTAAGACGCACTCTGGTTTTTCTCTAAGCTTCCATCTCACATGAGTTTCTCCTCCAATATTTGGTGATCATGTGGTCTGCCTGAAGGGGAGAGACTTCATGAATACTGTGTCAGCAGAATATTGGCGTCAGAATTTCATAGTTATCTGGGTTCTCAGGGGCTGACTGGGCTGGACATCAGACTGAGATTCTGATAAAAGGAGATAAGGAGCGGGGAATGGTCAAAGCAGGAACCATGCTTTGTTTAGCCTGAATCAGAAGCAACAGGAGAAATTTAAAGAAAGAGCTAACGCCGGAAGTCTTGAGCCTGCAAATAGGTAAGTCAAAACTTTAAACTCCAATAATGTGTAATAATAATAAAAATATTTTTCCTACTTATTATATTAGTGTTGTCAGCTTTAGTCTAGATGCTTCTGTCATAAGTATGTTGTTTATAAAATTGTCTTTAAAATGTGTATTAACACCTCATGAGAAGAGTTGACTCATTGGAAAAGATTCTTGATGCTGGGAGGGATTGGGGACAGGAGGAGAAGGGGACGACAGAGGCTGAGATGGCTGGGTGGCATCACTGACTCGATGGACGTGAGTTTGAGTGAACTCCGGGAGTTGGTGATGGACAGGGAGGCCTGGCATGCTGCGATTCATAGTGTCGCAAACAGTCAGACACGACTGAGCGACTGAACTGAACTGAACTGATGATCATTCATTGTATAATATTTTATTTAATGGTAAGCTCTATTGCAATTAATAATCATTCTGAATCTTTTCATTCTATACATAAGGAATCTGAGGCTTAGAGATAGGAAGTGATTTATTCAAGTGACATGGTTGGTCCAGGTTTGGGGCAAAAATATCCTTTTGTAAATACAGGACTGACATACACAAGTCTAATGATATTTTGAAACTACTAGACTGTGGAACTCATTCCCTGATTCTAATTATTTTCATGATAATCATCAATAAAGAAGTTGATTAATCCTGTTATCTGAGCTAAGTTGCTACACACATCTGTGAGCAGAGTAGATATTAAAATGGTTAATTCCTAAAGACCATGACTTTACAGATGATACAGAGGAAAAATGTATTTGGAAGATAAGAGATAATTTCTTGAGTCAAAAGGAAACAGAGCCTGAATATTTTACCTAAAATCCTCAAACCAAACTCAAAATTCTTAATTGACAACCTACATTTTCTTGAATGAGAGTTCAAATTTTATCTCAAGACGCCCTTTAATAAATTTCTGATCATGTATTAGCCCATGAAGGGGGAGTGCCCACAATGTTACATTTAGTCACCTTTGTTGCAGATGAGTTTTGCAAGAGGGAATGAGTGGAATAGCATTTAAAGAATCAGAGGATAAGATGCCAGCCCAAGTAAGTGAGGCCTGGGGAGCTCTCTGTTCATTTGTTTTGGTAAATTTACCATTGGTAAGCTCCAGATGATGGATGCGAGGATTCCTCCCAAGGCTCTCAGATGATAATATCTTTTGTCCAGATGCATTTTCATCCTCATATTGCAGAAGACCTAGTAATGCTGTGCTGATGACGAGCAGAGCTCAGGTGGTTCACCTCTCTGTAGCCTCTGAACGTGTTTCTCATTAGGCAAAAGACTTGGAGATCCCTGCTCCCTCTAAGTCACTGAGACTGGCTTAGCTGAGGCAAATCCATGATGCTTTTTCCTGACAGGCATCACAGCAGTGGTAAGATGCAGCCTCTGTGGGGTGTTGCCTTTACCTGCCCGATAGCATAATTCATCAGCTATTAGGACATTTACGGATGCATTCTAAGTTTTTACTGCCAGAATTGCCAAGACATGCATGCGCAGAAGCTAAATAAACTTTTTTTATATGACTCTCACTGCCTTTTGGGAATACTATAGCCTTGACTTATAATTCAGCAAATAAATTTTATTTTGTAATTGGAGAATTTTTGAAATGTGGCTCCATAATATCCCTCCATTCAAATGTTGGCTTCCCAGGTGGCTCAGATGGTAAACAATGTGCCTGCAAGGCAGAGGATCTGGGTTTGATCGGTGGGTCAAGAAGATCCCCTGGAGAAGGGAATGGAAACCCACTCCAGTATTCTTGCCTGGAGAAGCCCATGGACCGAGGAGGCTGGCTGTTTACAGTCCATGGGGTTGCAAAGAGTTGGACGTGACTGAGCAATTAACACTAACACTGAACAGAATTCAGAAACTAACTTATGTCAAAGACTAAACACTCAGTTATTACTTAAACAGCTCAACTGTTGTTCACTGAAATGTGTAAAGACAGATTCACCTTGGGTTTTTGTTTCTCTTTCTCAGCTGTGTGTCTAGAATCCTTTCTTCTTCAGAGGCAGATCCCTAATGTTGAGGATCCCTTTCCTGGGATGGGGGCAGGGACTGGGAATTAGGTTTGTGGACTTTTTCCTCTTAACATGAGTTACTCTGGCCTTGGCGACAATTTTTGTTTTCTGAAATTCCTGCAAAACTGGGAATGATTGACTTTGAAAACTAGACTATCCAATTTAATTATTTTGCTCCTAATGCAACGGGAAATGTTATTGAAGATATACCAACCTGGATTCTAAATACAATTGAATCATTTAATTAAAAAATTCTTTGAATATATCTAATCTCATGGCAACCATTGATTTCAATGCCATTCTTTCTTTCTGGTTTGAGTCCTGAGGCTGACTTCATAGGTCTTCAAAGCACCTTCATGTTGAATAGGGTTGATAAAGAATCAAGGTCAGGTTTAACCAGCTAGAAAATGTGGATTCCCCTGTCACAATGTGTCCGTGCCAAGGTCAGAAGCTGTATTTCTGTCTGTGTGCAGAGGTCATTGAGGAGCTGGGAACAGGCTACAGAAGGCCAGTCAAGGGCAAGTACGTTTACTGCTAGCAAACAGGAAGGCCGCAGCTTTTCCTTCATAGGGTAGTCGAGTCAACAGGATCAGGCTGAGGAAGTAATTCAGATCTCCTACCTACCTCCTGATAAAGGATAGTTGCAAAATAACATATGCCATATTTTCCTTAGGGACAAGGCATTCGTTCATGTGAAGGACAACCAGAGGTGATTTATTTGTTCATTTGTATATTTACTTAAAAAGCCAGTATGGAATGCCCCTTGTCCATCAGTGACATAAAGCGTTAGAGAGACCGAAGGGTCAGTGGTGGATTCCAGCATGATGGAGACAGGGCTGACCTCAAAGGTAAGAGCTATGTCTTATTCAGCAGGAACGCTGAGGACTTCAAGCTCGGGAGGCAGTATATCGAGGGACCCTGAGAGAACTGCTCTGAGGAGGTTGGGGAAGAAGCCAGGCTAGATAGAAGTTTTGCAACAAGGAGCAGGTACCCTGAAAGTGGGAAGGTTATTGTTAATTAAAGAAAACCAGAGAGCTCAAGGTAAGGAATTTAGCACTGTACTATGGACGGGAAGATGCAAGACTCTGGGCTCACTGAAACCATTCCTTTGATATTTCATCTCAGCTCTCTGGGGCCTGTATCCTGTGTTTTCACATCCTGCATTTCCTGGGGAGGGGGGGGTGGCGCTCACCGTGGAGAGTGGCTGCTGGATGGCAGATATACGCTTTCCTTCCTGAGTTCCCTCAGGGCTTGCCGGCTCCCCATCCATGGTTGCTGCCGTTGCTGATGACTCTGACGTCCTTTATTTACTAATATGGCAGGAAACATCCCATCCTGGCTTCCCTGATAGCTCAGTTGGTAAATGCAGTGCAGGAGATTCCAGTTCGATCCCTGGGTCAGGAGGATCCACTGGAGAAGGGATAGGCTGCCCACTGTAGTATTCTTTCAGCTTGTAAAGAATCCGTCTGCAGTGTGCGAGGCCTGGGTTTGATCCCTGGGTTGGGAAGATCTGCTGGAGAAGGGATAGGCTGTCCACTCCAGTATTCTTGGGCTTCCCTTGTGGCTAAGCTTGTAAAGAATCCGCCTGCAGTGTGCGAGGCCTGGGTTTGATCCCTAGGTTGGGAAGATCCCCTGGAGAAGGGAAAGGCTACCCACTCCAGTATTCTGGCTTGGAGAATTCCATGGACTGTAGAGTCTGTGGGATTACAAAGAGTCAGACAACACTGAGTGACTTTCCCTTTCATTCCATTTTTCAGGGCCTTGAGCAGTTCACAGCATGATGAGGAAGAGAGTCGTGCTTATAAACAATTATAATTGGCAGTCATCAGTGTGATAGGAGACCCTGAATGATGTGCTGGGGAAGAACATATTTTCCCTGGGAAGGAGGGGATGGTTTATTAAGGATGTACAAATCTCTTGTAAGTCAATGGTACAGTATATCTAGCTGTTATGGACTTTATAAACTTTCTCAACTAGACAAATACATGGGCCCATTTCCACACTAAAGACACGTTCTGCCTCCTATGGATGGCCCTTTGATTGAGTCAGGAGTAGGCTGGAGTGGCCGAGACTTGTATGTGTGGACGCAGGGACCAGTAGCTGGTGTGGGGCTGCTGAGCTGTCTGCGGGGGTCTCCTGCGTTGTGGTCTCCAGTGGTCGCAGTGGATTCTGTGGGATCAGTGGGAGTAGGAAGCAAGAAGAGGGTGAGGGAGGAGAGTGAAAAAGCTGGCGGAGACTCGGTTCAAAAGCCTAAGGTCATGGCATCCGGTCCCATCACTTCATGGCAGATAGAAGGGGAAACAACGGAGACAGTGACAGGTTTTCTTTCCTTGAGCTCCAAAATCACTGCCAATGGTGACCACAGCCATAACAAGAAAGAAACATGGACAGCGTATAAAAAGCAAAGACATCATTTTGGCAATAAAGGTCCATATAGTCAAAGTGGTGGTTTTTCCTGTAGTCACGTACAGATGTAAGAGTTGGACCATAAAGAAGGCTGAGCACTGAAGATCTGATGCTCTCAGATTGTGGTGCTGGAGGAGACTCTTGAGTCTCTTGAAGAGTAAGGGGATCCAACCAGCCCACCCTAAAGGAAATTCAGTCCTGAATATTCATCGGAAGGACTGATGCTGAAGCTCCAATACTTTGGCCACCTGATGTGACAAGCCGACTCATTGGCAAAGTCCCTGATGCTGGGAAAGAGTGAAGGCAGGAGCAGAAGGGGATGACAGAGGGTGAGATGGTTGGATGGCATCACCAGCTAAAAGGATGTATTGAAGGCAAAAGGAAAGGAAAACAAGATGAAAAAATTTACTTGGAAAGTGAGAAAGCGGACGATTTTTCCAGCGTGGAGCAGACTCTGTTTCCTTGGTCCTCCCAGCTCTTGCTCCCTCCCCCCATTTTTCTGTTTGTTTGTTTGCTTCTGATTATTTGTGGAGCCCATCTTTCTGGAATGCCATGGATCAGAGTACTGTGAGAAAGTAGAAAATAAAATTGAAAGGCCAGAATGAGACCAGATTGCACCTACTAAATGGTAGCTTGGGACACAACTGTGTCTTTGGTTGTCTGGCATTTCCCTTGGAAGATCTCCAGTAACAGATTATGGAGACAGAACTGGGGAGGGGGAAGAATTACTAAAGGGCTCTTGTGTGCTTTAATGCATGGATATATGAGTCCTTTGTATTTTAAAAATAGCTTTGAACATATGGATTTCAGAATATTATAAGAAATACTGTCACATCCTGCATGCATGATCAATTGCGTCAGTTGCGACTCTGCAACCCCATGGACGGTAGCCCAACAGGCTCCTCTGTCCATGGGATTCCCCAGGCAAGAACACTGGAGTGGGCTGCTGTGCCCTCCTCCAGGGGACCTTCCTGACCCAGAGATGGCACCCTGGTCTCTTATGTCTCCTGCCTTGGCAGGCTGGATCTTTAACACTAAAGCGCCACTTTGGAAGCCCAGCACATCTTACTGAACCCAAATAATGACTTTGACTTGTAACGTAAATGTGCTCCTTACTTTCAAGGTGATAAGTTGTGTTTTGAACTGCTGGGATAATTGAGGTTGCTAAGCCTTTAAGGGTTTTCATAACAGTGACTGTTATTTTTGTCTAATGATTAGGAAACATGCCCCATGACAATGCAAATCAGGTTGTCTAGGGCAGTCTGCCATGACCCTTCATATGCTTTTCAGTAAAGGCAATTCATTAAAAGGATAATCACATTTTGTTTATTCAGAAATAAACTCATAAATCAGAAACATATTCTGCTGATTTTCTTCCACAAAATTTGGTCATTTCACCCATGATAATAATAGCAAAAGTGGCACAGCCTAGAAAATAGACTGTTAAAGAAAACATTCTAGTAAGATTTAAAATGTGGGATGGCTGTTGTTAGAATGGAAATGAGCCTCTGCAGGGGCAGGGAAGGGAGGGACCAAAGAGACCTCAAACCTAAAACACAGTAAAGGAGTGCATGAAATGGAGGGAACTCCTTCAGTAGATTTTGAAATGACGGTGATCCAACTCTTTTCAGCCTCACAATTCTTTGTCTACGCGGAGATCTTGTCAAGTTCTTGAATTTCAACTTGCTTCTTGGAGTGGCCAGTGAAAATCCCACGGAAACAGTTTGTGACTTTCTCTTTCCACCACCCCAGCGTGGTTTGGGCGCTCGGAACGTCTAGGAACTTCCAAATCGGCATCAGTTTCATGGGCTCAGTTGTTTCAGGAACTCAGCAGAGTCGCTCTGACCGCCAGGAAGTTAGCCTGGCTGTTTTCTCCCTAGGACCTTGAAAATCATGTCTGGGACCAAGGAAGCTCTCTGCTAACACTCAGAGGAAAACAAGTATTTTCATGAAATGGGGAGAATTCAAGGAAGAAAAGTGCCTAATGTGACATCTAGGTCCACAGCATGCACGGTGAAGATGAGGCTAGGACGAGCATTCAGACGTGTGTCAATTCCTAGTTCCTTGCTTCCAGGATAATGAACCTTCACTCAAGAGTTGGGCTCTGCTGGTTTGCATTTCTCTCCCTGAAGAATACCTGTAAGACATCCGTTTTCATTCAAGAAGAGATTTCGCATTTAAAGACACTGAGTTCCCTTGTGATTGAACCCAAGAACCACAGGCTAAAGTGTGCGTACTAGCAAGAGTCATGATAAAGAGACCCCAGGCTCCTGTCTAGCCACGTGACACTGAGGTTCCCTTCAAGGCTCCTATTTTTATTTGTACAACAGGAGTGATAATTTTGTGTTGACTCCCGAGGTCACAAGGATTAAATATGATAACATGCTTCAAACACTTTATATACTGCCAGGCGTTTAGTAAATGCTGCACAGAACGCAGCTGCTATTAATAGCTCCAGAGGGTTGTTTTCAAGTGAATTCTTTCCTCCTGCAGTGATTCTCTTTCAAATAGTCGGTAGAAAAGGATATTTATCTGTTTGGGGGGAAAATAAGAACATATAGAACAAATCTACTTTTTAATTCCTTTGTTATGATATACGCTTCCCCTCAGCAAGTATCTAGAACAAGAACAATTTAGATGCAGTAAAAAGGGTCCTCATTCTCAAATGGTCATCTGACTAAAGACCAAAAGAACAGGACATGGGGTGTGTAATTGTTTCCCTTGGCTTGTTGGGCTTCCCTGATGGCTCAAGCAATAACGAATCTGCTTGCAGTGCAAGAGACAGGGGTTCAATCCCTGGGTCAGGAAGATCCCCTGGAGGCGGGCATGGCAACCCACTCCAGTATTCTGGCCTGGAGAATCCCATGGACAGAGGAGCCTGGTGGGCTACAATCCATGGGGTCGCAAAGAGTCAGACATGACTGAGCATGCAGGCTTATCTTTTTCTTCCCTCAGTTTACTAGGCTTCATGGTAAATTCCCATTACTAGAATTGCATTATTAGCATATAGTGCGGTCCATGGGGTCGCGAAGAGTCAGACACGACTGAGCAACTTCCCTTTCACTTTTCACTTTCATGCATTGGAGAAGGAAATGGCAATCCACTCCAGTGTTCTTGCCTGGAGAGTCCCAGGGACAGGGGAGCCTGGTGGGCTGCCATCTAAGGGGTCACACAGAGTCGGACACGACTGAAGTGACTTAGCAGCAGCTTTATGTTAGAGAGCTCTGAAGAGAACCCTGCTTCCTAGAAAGTGGGCACCGTGGCCTTTTACCAATAGCATAAAGATGTCACCATCTGAGCTCTACAATTTCAAGTGATTTTATTTTATGACTTTTAAATGCCCACCGAGTCCTGCTTGATGTAGAGGTACTGATTTTTTCTACACACAGAGCAGGTGCTGCTTTTTGGAAGTTGGAAGGATAACAAGATTAGATTTTCCAGCCCACCTGTAGCACACAGATGCCATTCCTGGGGTTTAGGGAGTTGCAGGCAGTTTCTGGCACCGCCACTTTGCTGCGTGTGGCGCTTGTTCAGACAATTCTCAGGTTTCACTGAGCTTATGATTTTCCATCTGGTTGTTTTGGAATAACTTTCCTTTGTTCACTGACCAACCCAACAAATAGTAAACGGTGAGGAACAAAAATATTCAGGATCCGGGTGCCAGGATGGCTGTGTTTCTGTGACAGAATTTGGCTTCATTTGTAGAAATAACACACATTTTTTCCACCCCTCCGAATACTACCATCATCGTCTCATCCCGAGTTGGGACAAGCTAAGGGAGCAGGTCCATGTGTAATTTCTATTCTCTACTCACTACCATTTGTGTGTGTGTCTTCACTTGCTAAATTGTATCTAACTCTTTGCAACCCCATGGACTATAAAATGCCAGCCTTCCCTCAAACACAAATAATTTCCAACTCACTGTGTTGGGAGACCATATTATTTGTTGCAGATGAAAATCCCACTCCTGAATTAGAATGTATACACTTAGAGCTCTGTTTACAGAGAGAATTGATTGGCATGTTCTAGGCCAGCAATATTACCGAATATCTGAATCACATATTACACAGCTACCTTTCTGGTAAAGTAATTTGACTTGGTTTATTCAAATCTGTTACAACACTAAAAACTGTATGATAATCAGGTTGTATGTTAAAAAGAAAGTAAGAGAGAAGGAGGTGACTAAAGCTCCAGCTTAAGCTCCTTGAATAATACGTTCCAAATAAATGTCTGGACGATATCATGGAATGTTCACGGAATTTCTAGACTGGAAGAAATCTTAGATTTTACTTTAGTCATCTTCATTTTATAGATGAAAAACAGAGAGGAAGGAAAGTTAAATGACATCCCAAGG